>NC_031785.1:7318926-7365904 GCF_001522545.3 Parus major
CCCTCCGGGACACCCGGCCCCTGCAGCCCCCGCGGGTGCCGGCGAGCGGAGGCACTCGAGGATGTGTGAGAGACCCCGAGAGGCTCCCAAAGCCGCTCAGAGCCTCTGGCGAGCCCGCAGGACACCGTGAGCAGCTCCGGGGCCGCTCCCAGCGCTGCCGGCCCGGGAGGGGAAGGAGGAGGCGGCCCCGGAGCGCGGCCCGACAGCGGCGGCAGCGCCCGCCCGGCAGCGCCGCGGTCAAAATAAGAGTCCCTGGGCCTGGGAACCCGCCCCCCGCCCTCTCCATCCCCTCCCAGCAGCCTCTCCCTCACTTTGGCAACGGCAGCTAATTCATTAATTAATTAATTAACCGAAGCCTCCCCCCAGAGAATCCCCGGAGCACCGGCAGGGCCGTGGCAGCGTCCCCGCGGAGCCCCCGGCGCTGCCTCCGCCTCGGTGGGGACACAGAGGGGCCCCGGGGGTCCCATCGCTCCCGGGGGATGAGCTGAGGCTCGGAGGAGGCTGGTGTGGGGTGTGTGTCCTTCCCCTGGGATCCCCCCGGGATGGGGCGGCTGCTCCCCGCACAAAAACACATCTCTGGAAACCTCTGCTCCAGCCAGGGCCGGTGTCAGCCTGGACATCGCCAAATCCAGCTCTGGGCATGCCCAGCATCACCAAATCCAGCTCTGGGGATGCCCAGCATCACCAAACCCAGCTCTGGGGATGCCCAGCATCGCCAAATCCAGCTCTGGGGATGCCCAGCATCACCAAATCCCGCACCGGGGATGCCCAGCATCGCCAAATCCCGCATTGGGGATGCCCGGCATCACCAAATCCAGCTCACCGGGGATGCCCAGCATCGCCAAATCCCTCACCGGGGATGCCCAGCATCACCAAATCCCTCACCGGGGATGCCCAGCATCGCCAAATCCCGCACCGGGGATGCCCAGCATCACCAAATCCCGCACTGGGGATGCCCAGCATCGCCAAATCCCGCACCGGGGATGCCCCACGTGGATGTTGGGAATCGCCTGCCTTCATCCCCGCTCCTACAAACCAGACCCGGGCAGGCCGGGGTGGCACCGGGACAGGGCTGAGGGCGGTGGGTGGGACNACTGAGCCCCCAGACTGGACACTGAGCCCCTGTCCCCACCCAGCCACTGCTGCCAGGACAGAGTGATGGGAGGGGACACTCCAGGACCTCCAGTCTGTGCTTGACAGACCCTTTGGGACAACAAGTTCTGCTCCTGGCTCTGTGCTTCACCTTTGCCGTGGGGTGTGTTGGATGTCTGCAGACAGCTCTGGCAGAAAGGACAAGAGGTTTGGAGGACATTTTCCCAAGATATCCCAATCTGTGACCCCTTCAAGAAGCTGATTTTATAAAATTGCTGGGAAAAAAAAACCTCTGGGTATTAGGTTTCTGATGGTACCTCAGAAACAGAGTAAATAAAACATTTGGGGGAAAAAACAATTAAGAAAACAATCCAAAACAGGCATTAGTACAAATCACTTTGGATCTGTTCAAAGCTCTTTCCTGCTGCTTTTAGGACTGACTGTTGCTTGTTACAAATATTTTTTCTTTGGCTTTCTTAAGTAACATTTACTGACCTTCACAAAAATATTGCAGCATTGCTGTCCAGTAAAATATTCAGAGAACATTCTGGAGGAAAGGCGATGTCTGTATTGAGGTATCTTTATTCTTTTCTTGAAGTGTCAAATTAAATCAGCGTTCACCTTCCCCTCGCCAGGTTGGGCAGTCCATGAAGAAGAGGAAGAGGGTTTGGCTGTCAGAAGCCATCAGCTGGTGAGAGAGCTGGGCAGTCCAGCCCAGCCTGCCCAGTGCCTGTTACTTTGATGGTGAACTGGACCTTACATCTCCCCAGCAGTGCTCGGGGCAGTTGAGCACAGAAGTGCCTTGGAGCCGATAGCAAAGCAAGATTCACAGCCAGCAGCCTCATGCTTATTCCTCAGAGCTGGGACAGTCGTGTTCCTTGGGGAGTTCAGACTTTCTCTGGGGTGAAAAGAGCCTCGTTAGGTTCAAGTGGGGCAAGGAAATTGGTCTTGCAAGAGAGGACTGGGACAACTGGAGGAAAGAAGCCGGGGGTGTGGGTAGCAAAGATGGACAGAGATCAGAGAGAGAAAAGAAGCCCGTCTGCACTCATGGCCACTCACCCCTTTCAAAAGAATGTGTTCCCAGCCATTCATCCCTTCACTCCCTCCCTCTCCCCCTCTCCATATTCTCTCTTGCCTTACTTGATGCTGTTTGAAATCAAGCACTTGGTTTACCCTTCTCAAGCGGAGCTGATCTCTCCCAGCATGACTCTGACTGCAGCGGGAGGCGCAGCGGGACGCTGGATATGGAAACCTGGCATTAGTATCACTTTCAGATGACAGCAGATCAGAGAGCTGGACCTAGGAGTGAATTAATATAGGGCTAGGATTCACTTGGAGGGTTTGCTGCTGTCATACTCCTCTCAAGATGTGAGAGAGAATTAATGCGAGGGGCTGGGATTCTCTCCGAGTGCTGCAGTGCCTGCCTGACACCCTCAGGGGGCTGTGAGTGAACACAGGGGATGGATTTGTTCCAGCTGGTACCCCAGAGAGCAGGAGGGAGCGTCACTTAGAGAGGTCACAGGCCACTGATGACCTCTCTGATCCCAAATCCACCAGTGCAGGTGACAGAGGGTTGGTTTAACCTCAAATGCACAGGCACTGGGCAGGGGTCTTCTTGCTCTGGCATTTTCCTGAGGCATTCACGCTCTTCACTGGGGACTGATGCAAAAGACTTTCTGGTGACAAACCATAGCAATGCCCCACATCTACAATTAACCAGCCAGCCATGGAACAAGGCCTCTCCACTGGGACCATCTTTAAATATCTTTGGATAAAGGTTTTAGCTGAACACAGTGGGCCCCTAATCCCTGACCCTCTGTACAGGCAGGGACAGAGCAGGTTTCTCCAAGGAGGCAGAATTGCAATTAAACTCCCCAGCTCTGGGTAGCAGAAATTGGCTTCATTCAATCCAAGGAATTGGCAGGAGCTGATGATTTTCTAACAGCAGAGCTTTATCCATAGACCCTCATCTCTGAAAAAAACCCACTGTCTGGTACCCTTAAACAAATTCTCTCACAGTGGAATCACAGTGGAATCACACCTGGAGATTTCCTGGGTTTGTTTCCTGTGGCCCACGGAGCATCTCCCCTCTCTGGAGAACTTTTTTGCCCAATGGCAAGTTGGCACATTCTCAAGGACTCATGTACTGGTGTCTTTGTATCCAATAGAAAAGGGTGCAGAAAAGATGGAGAGAAAGATCTGTCATTGCAATAGAAAGTGACCCACATTTTGGGGAGGTTAATGGTTATTTTGAACAATACATCCCTGAGCCAGTGGCTCTGCAGGGCAGGAGGCAGAGGGAGGATTTGCTCCCTCTTTTCACTGGGAGAAGGAGGTTTGGAGCCTGGAGCATAAACACAGCTGAGAATTCTGAAAATAGACAATATCCTTCAAATGCAGCCTAGGGATGGGATCAAATCACTGCATACACCAATTTCTCTGGAAGAGAAAACAACCCAGACCAAAACAGAGAGGAAGCAGGGCCTTGGAAGCCAAATAATACAGAACAATGGGAAAGTGAGCACTGGAGGAAACAGCTCCAGATAATTACATTGTGCAAGCACCACGCTGGGGAGCAGCATATGCTGGAGGAGCCCTCGCTGTGGACACAGGATGAGCAGGCAGGAGGGTGGCCAGGCAAAAACCAAACCCTTCAAAGCAGCACCAGCCAGGCCAAGCTCAGAGCAGCTCCAGCCCTGGTGAGCTCAGCACAACCGTGCCAGGGATGAAAATATCCCCGTGCTCGGAACAAAATCCCTTCCTTCCACTTCCAGCAGCACCTGGCAATAAGCAGCAGGAGAGGGGCTAATATTATAACAGGTATTTGGGTCACAAATATGGTGTGGCAAAGGAGGGGGTGTATCACTTGCTGCCCCTGTGAGGAGCACGGAGGGGGCTCAGCTCTGCACAGGGGGGCTGGGAAATGGCATTAAATTGTGGAGCTGGGATCAAGGTCTGTGCTCAGCTCAGCCAGCACTGAGCACAGGGGCTCTGCTGCTCGGTTTTTAAGCTGTGACTTCCCAAGGAAACAGGTGAAAAGTTAGGAATCAGTCCTTTCTGGGAGAGTTGGAAACAGTTTGTTGAATCCAGTGGGCTCAGTTTGGGGAACAGGGCTGGGTCAGGCCACTGCTCTGGCCAGGTTTGTGTTGCTGTCTGGACCAGTCTGACAAATACTTTTGTGCCTGACAGCTCTGTAAATTATATTTATCATGTTAATATATATTAAATGTATATATGTAAATATATTAAAGTTTTTAATTTAAACAAGATTTTCAACTGTTTTGGTTTTTTAATGGAAACATCTAGACCTTGTTCTCTAAAGATAACTAAGCATGTTTTTTTTTTTTGAGAAAGAAATTCCATCGTCCATCCTGAAACATTCCCCTCACATTTCAGTTTCCTTTGGGGAGAGAGTTATATACAGGCAGCAACTACAGAATTGCAGCTTTAGGGTCCAAATTTGGCTAAGCTGTGGGACCAGCACTGTAAAGCCACCCTGGAGCAGTGAGAAGCAGCACATTGCTGAATATGAGCTGCCCTCATCCCAGTAAATTCCTCCTCTCCCCTCCCTGTGAAGAGACTGGCACAGGAAAGGGATGTGCCTATAAATCTGTCACCCCATGGTTTTCCACCTGCAATTTGTGAATCCCTGAAGGCCCTGCTCTGTTCTGCTGATGGATCCATGAGTGGTAACTACAGAGATCAAGTCTGTCGTGCCAGAGCTCACATCTGCCATGCAGGGTCTATTTCTCCCTCGGGGGGAAGAATTAGGGAGCCAACCAACTGCAGGGTGTGCAAACCATTGCTGCAGGCGGGCTGGGTGTCTTCACCCTTTGTGTAATATCAATAAAATGAACCTAAACGGGCACAGATGCACCTTAAATATCTGTGTTTACTAACTCGGCTCAAAACACCCAGCTTATCTACATAGATTTACCTGCTCTGGCTGCCTGTGACAGCTTTCAAGAAGCGCAGAAAGCAGCAAGTCCCACTAGAGGGCTTGAAAATGCTCTGAGAAATACTCCATTAGCAGCAAAAGCTGTCCCCAGAAATACATTAGTGAGCCACGGGGCAGAGCATTAAGTTGGGATATTTTGTCAAGTTTTCTGAAAAAGGAAATGCCTCACCATGATTGTCTTGCCAGCTTCCCCCCACCCTGGCTCATCCTCCCTGCCCCCAAAACGAGGAAAATGAAGTGCAGGACACTTCAGTGACTCTGCTATCAATCCCTGGCAGCTTCATTTCAATATCGACCAGCTCTGTGATGATAATTGATGAGAGATGCAAGTGATGGAAGAATGAAGAGAGCAGTGCTGAGCAGATCTTCCAGCCCAGATGGCAGGAAGCCCCTTGCTGTGTCTCATCCCCATCCCGTTTGCTGTTTCAGGAGGGAAAAAAAAAAAAAAAAGAAAAAAAACCCTTTTATTTCCTTTGGGTTTTTTTGTTGGGTTTTTTTGTTGGGTTTTTTGGGGTTTTTTTTTCCCCTAGGAAAAGGCCACTACGATTTTCCAGATTCCAGTTTGCAATCAGCATATTCCAAGTGTTTGAGTTGAGAAGCCTTTCCCTTGAGGTGAGGTTTTATATAGTTTCACACACATGAACACCTTGAGCTCCTCCATGTTGCTCTCAGAAATGGCTCTGAAATCTCATAAATAGAAGCAGAGTAATTGCAATGTATATTCTAATAACCATAGCTATAATAACACCCCCTCCTCCTCACTTTCCTCTTTAGGGGTGATCTGCCAAAATGAGAAACAAAATTACTGTGTCTGTTCAGCAAATTCTTACTGACAAAATCTTTAAGAGTTGACAAGAGTAATACAGTGAAAATTAGTTTACAAGTGTTTCAAGTTTCAAAAAATCAATCAAAATCAAATTAAGTTCTGAAGACGCTGTCTGTAGAGTTTAAGGAAAATAGAGATCAGCTGCAGGAACGTGAGATGAGGGGCACAACTTCTGAGCAGGAGTCTTGGACCTGCTCTGCCCCCTCTTCTGGCTTAGGGTAGAGAGCCACAACAGTCCCGAGGGTTTGCTGTGGATAATCTGGTGAGAGTGGGTACTAGCAAGGAGAAACCCAGCCTTAGTAACCCACAACAGAGTCCTCAGTGTGGCACTTCCCCATCCTAAATCTGTGTCTCAGCCAGTGAGCCATAAACTGGGGGTTAGATAGAGAGCTGGTGTTTGTTCTCTCCTGCTTCCTGATCGTTTCCTGCACTCTTGCATTTCTTACAGACATTCCCAATGACAGATAGAGAAAAAAAATTAAATTAAAGCTCATAAAAATTGTCATCAAGGAGGAAAATCAGTTTATAAAACAGATCTGTTGCAGAAGCTGGCAGAACCAAGCCTGGGCTAACCTAAAGCAGGGGCAAGGGCAGAGTCCAAGTGCCTTTGGCACTGAAACCTCTTCATGTTTCCTTCTTGGCTGTGTGATCTCAAATAACTGAAGCCTGTGCTGGCCCTGGTGTCAGTGAAGAAGCCTGGGACTCAATGTCTTCTTGAGAATATGTGAAAAAAAACCTGGTGTGAGAGTTTGTGGTGTTTCTGAGCCTTTCTGGGGAAGCGGGAGCGGGGCTTGCTCGGATGTGTTGTCTTTTTTGCCCTTCATCCATATGGTACCCTGACCCCATCCTGCCCCAGCAGATCCAAGAGCTGGTGACCTACAAATCCTCAGCCATCTGCTTTGCAAATTCAGCCTCCACCCAGCTCTCCTGCCTTGCTGTTTCAGCAATCACTCAGATTGAATGGGCTTGCTTTAGGTTTCCAATTATGTCTTACTTAATTATATTCCTCCATGGGGTCCTAGAGGCCCTGGAAATTTTCCCCCACTCTGTCTTTTCCCATAACTGTGAGTCAACAGTTCAATTATAGTCTCTTTATACAGGCATGAGAATTTGTTTCTTGGGCAAAGTTCCTTGATAAGATGATATGCTACATAAATGTCTCTAGCAAAACACATTTCACAGTGAATTTATCTCTGCACAACTTCCCCGCCTTATAGCACCTTATCATTCTGAGACGTCTCAAGGCACTTTCCAAAAGGTGTGCAATAATAATACTTCACAGTTAGACACAGCCTTTCATGGGAATATCTCAGGGCTGTGTGCAGGGAAGCACTCAGCTCCATCAAACAGCTGGAGCACCGAGGCCAGGGATGTGGGAGAGAACTGCCCAAAGGAATAAAGGATGTGGAGGGTTTGTGCACCAGGAAGCCTCTCCTTTGCCCCTAAAGTTTTCACAAGTTCTACCAGCGCTGGGAAGAAGCCCTGCTGTGGAGAGGAAATACATCCTTGTCCTGTGGCCATGGGATGGGGACTCAGCTCAACCATTCCTCGTGTTATGCAAGGAATAAAAACCTCCAAAGCTGCAAGAGGCAGAAGCTTTGTGATATGCTTTGTGTCTTTTCCTGAAATGAAGCTAGCTGTGCTCTGCCAAGGATCCTGGCCTGGAGCAGAGCTGAGTAAAGACCCTGTTTTCTCTGGGGGACAGAGCTCTGAACGCTGCTGGGATTCCCAAGAGAGGAATCCAGACCCAGCTCCTGGCTCTGGGCATTCCCTTCCCCACCACACATCCTCCCACCTCGTGTTGAGCTGTCTCCCATTATCCCAGTGTCCTTGGCTCCAGCCCTGCCTGTCACCTTCCTCCTCATTCCATCATGTTCAGCAACCTCTCCTGTCCCTCCTCCCTCCCAGCCCAGCTTATATCATCAAAAAATCACTTTGGCACCTTCACTGTCAGCAAGCGGCTGTTTATCTGCTGTATCATTGAAAAGATCTCCAAAGCCAGGCTTGGAAAACAGCCCTTTCTGTATTTGATGCAGGATCATCTGAAAGGAGGATGAGAAGCAGTGAAAATATGTTTTCCTTGTACAGATCAATATGAATTTAACCTTCCCCCACAGCAGGGCCTGCCTGCCCACCTCCTTAGCTCTCGCGTTTCTCTCTCCTTCCCTCTTTGTTCCCCCTTCCTCCATCCCAGGGTTTCCAGCACTCCTGGGCCTCTGGGTCCTATGTGCATCAGGGCAGCATTTCCACCTTGCCACAGCAGGTCTTGCTGGTCCAGAGAAGGGTTTTCTTGTCAGCCAGCTCACAGACTCCATCGCCCCACAGATTTCAGATCCCTTTGGTCTCCTCCTTTCTCCTCTTCCTTACAGCTCCCATGCTGTACCCTACACAGAACTCCTCTTCCAGCTACTGGGAGTCACTAAATGAATTTTCCATCTCTTCCCTTTCTTCTCCCCCTCTGGGGAAGAAACAATCGTGTCCTTCTCTCATGCCCCCTTCACCCCTGCCAGTGGCAGATTTACTCCTGCTTGGCTTCCTGGCAGCTGCTGCAGCTGCAGCCCTGAGCAGGGGATCTGGCATCTTCCTGCCCCATTCTCACTGTGCTGCATTCCCACAGAAACAGGGAAGGGACTGGTTTGGGTCCTGTGCTGCAGCTCTGAAGGCCCAGGGGCAGTTTAAGAGCCACCCTGATCAATATTCACAATTTATACGCAGGGAAACTGAGGAACATTTTGGTGGGAGGTCACAGCCATGGTGGCACCAGCAGGAGGTCACTTCCCCCTGGCTCACACATCACAGGTGTCTGTCCTAACAAGGGAGAAAGTCTGAGACAGGGTGAGGATGGTCCACACTGCTCTCACCTGACAGGTACAGATCAACCATCACCGAGCTTAGCCAGCCACAGGAAACAGTGCCACATTCATTTTTAAAGAAAAAAGTTAAAGCCTTTCTCAAAATCCAGCAGCAAACCCCATCCTGCTATTCATACCCAGACACAGAAGCCCTTCTCAGGAGCTGGAGGGGAGCAGACAGGTTGTTACTATAATAGCAGGAAAGACACCCACCACTGTGCTAAATGATATATTTATATGTAGCACGTAATGAGAGGCTGTTCCTGCTCCCCAAGCACTGACAGCCTGAGGGAGAAATGCCAGCGCCTTCTCCAAGGTCACAGGGATGGCATCCTGGTTTCAGACAGCACAGAGAAAGATTCCCTGCTCCTCTCCACCTCCTTCTTCAGAAGGAATGTGCTTAGCCAGGCTCTGAACACACTGGTTACCTTGTCCATTCTCAGGGGATGACATTTATTCAGACAGACAGACAGGGAGAATGACCAATCCATAATCCTGGTCCTTCATCCCCCACCCAGGCCCTCTTCCTGCAAGGAAGCAGCTGAGAAATCATCTCTGCAAAGTTAACACAGGAGCAAGAGGGATCCCAAGAGCCAAGGAGCAGTTTAAAGTCCCACACACAACAAAAAAGAAATTTAAAACACAGAAACCAGAGCTGATGTGCTCTGTCCACCTCCAGCCAAACCCAGGTGCTGTCAGACATTAGATACTGGAATGCCTCAGGGAATTCACTGCACAGCAGGAACACACAGAAGCTGCAGGGTCACTGTCCCTCGGAGGGACTTCATCCCTTGCTGTGGGATTGTCAATGGAAAGCCATGATGGAATATTTGGTGTATCACCTCCTGCTCCCCAGGCTCTCTGTGGTGCTGTGTCCCCCCTTCATCCCATCCTGCACCAAGGGGGGCTCTGCAGGAATGGGCTGGGCTTTGCTTTCCTCTGCAGAGCACCTGGATGTTCTTGGTTAAAATGCCATCATTCCTTCTAGAGGCCTGGAAAAGGCTCAGCCTGTCCTTGCTTTGCAAACCCTTCCTCCCCGGGTCAGGAAAGGACAGGGACACTTGGCTGCTCCCAAGGGATTACCTTATTTCACTTTCTTACACTTCACACCCTCTGGGATTTTATGTTCCAGGATCTGCTGCTGTAACTGTGTTTCATGCTGGAGGTTGTGTTTTTCTGCTGTATCTCGGTACCACTTTTTGAGAAGTACTGGTAAAGAGTTTTGCTTTCCTGTACATATGTAGATATCAACCACATAGATATAAAAATCTGGATGTTTTCAGCATCCAAGGACACTCATCCCAACCACCCACCTGCCCGAGGACAAGGATCCCCATGTGAACTCCAAATAAAAATGTGTGAGCAGGAAAGAAAGGGAGAGCAGAGCTGCAGCATCATCCTCCCTTCTCCCTCCCTCCTCCAGAGCTCTGCTGAGCTTCCAGTGCCATGGGGTAATCCGGGAATTCTGTTCACTCTGAATTCCAGGTCTGTAAGAAATGGGCTCTCAGAGCATCACCAAATGTGATGCACCAGCTCTGGCCACTCATTTGCTTCAGTTAATTGTTCTTGGGAAGGAAAGGGCCATGCTCAGGTTGTTCTTCTCTCTTTCAAATCCCTGCCACCTCGATGGGATGCAGGAACTCAGCTGCACCCCTCAAGCAGGGGGATAAACCCCAGGCCTCAGCCCAGCAAAGGGAACGACCCCAAAGGACAGCAAGTTCTTAATTCCCCTGACTGCTCACTCCCCTTCCTCGGCAGCTATCACTTAATTCACCTCAATTTTTGTTCTACAACAGATTTCCTTTAAATCCCCATTGAAGGATTCAGCAGTGAGCTTAAACTGTCTGTGACTGGATTGAAAAACCAGTGAGATGCAGAGACACTGAATCCTGCCATCATCACCATCCCTGCCGTGGATTTTGTGGGAGCTGAGGGGGCCCAGCACACTGTGTGATGCAGGATCAGGCTGTGTTCCCCCCCTGCACACAGCCACCACTGCTGGGGAGCGTGGTTTGTCCCTAACAGGGAAACATCCACCTCCTCCAATGATTTATCTTCTGTTTATAGCAGCCTGATAATTCCCAAATCTACTATTCCTTCTCACAAATGTGGAGTCCTCCTCACTTACCAGCCTGCTTGTTGACAACTTAATATTAGGGGCTCCAAGGAAGATATTGAAAACCTGGAAAGATGCTGAAAACCTGGATTCTCCCAGCAAGCTGTACACTGTGCTGGCAGCCTCAGTGCAGAAAACTGCTTTCAGAGGAGGCTTAAGACACAGTGTGGTCATTCCTGGCAAATAAATCTTCCTTTGTGGTTTTTGAGAAGCTGATCCAGATGTCTGTGCCCCAGTAAAGTTTCTGAGTTTCTTTACAGCCTATTTGATGGCAAGGAGAGCCCAGCAATTTGAATTTAAAGGGTGTTTTGCACAAATTGTTCTTTGCCTGGTGCTTAGCCCCTACCATGGCCTAGAAGTGATCAGCTCAGCCATGACATAAAATGGCAAATTATCCCTGCACCTGTCCCAGAGGACTCAGAGATTTCCAGGCAAGGAGAGGGGAGGGCAGCGGTCACTAGCAGAATAAATGAATGTGTGGGTCAGTGAATTGAGTAGATCTGCAGTGACAAATGTGATGTGGGCTCCTGCCACAGCCCCAGGCCTGCAGTGGGGGTGTGAGGGCAGCAGGTATTGGTGTGAGTGACCCCAGAGCACATCCACAGTGAACCTGCTCTGGCCCTGCTTCCAGCACTCAAGCCTCAGTGCTCTGAAGCTGTCTGGGTTCACAGACAGCTTCTCCTCTTTTCTATTCACCCCTTGTCGTGCCCTGCACAAACACACACCTCAGGGTGATCCAGGTCCTTGCTCCAGAGCTGGAACTGCCAGAAAAAGGGAGGAGGAGGGGGAAAAATGCTCAAGGATCGTTGTTAACCATCCCAAAGCTACCGAGGAGTCAGCATCGTTCCAGCTCCACCTGGGCCCACACAGCTGGAGCCAGAGGCCAAATTTCAAATTCCTTCCCTCTTCCCGTGTTCACAGACACTTCTCTCTAGCTGGGAAAGACAGAGACCACGGGCTCGTGCAGCATTTGACAGGAGACCCAGGTTATTGATTCACAGCTCTACCTCCCTGAACTTTTCTGGAGGAAAACAGGGCTGCTTTGCATAAGGCAGGCATATGCTGCAGCTTTGGCACGAGGAGAGCCGCTTGGCATTTCCTTGCCAGACTTTTCCCACCCTCCTCTGATGCCATCTGCCTCCGTGAAACACTCAAACTCCCATCTGTCAATTTTGCTGTAAACACACAATTATCCAGGCTACTGGGGGGGAAAAGTGGCACAGCCAAATCTCGGCCAGTCACGGAGAGGGACAAGCAGGGAGGAGAGTCGCTCTCGCTGTCCCACCGGGCCGCTTGGTGCAGGGAACTCCTTCTCCTTCCTTCTCCCAGTGGCACACGAGCTGTGGGTGCCACCAATCCCTCTGCCCATGCCCTGGGCCTCTCAGAACATGGGGCAAGCTCAGAGCTCAGGCAGGGGCTGGTGGGGAGCTCCATCATTCCCAGCACACAGCTCATGGCACCCAGGTCGTGTTGTTGCTGTTTGCTTCCCTTTCTGCCGTGTCACGGCAGCGAGGACAAACCTGCACGTGGCCACCCATGCCCAGATCCCTGCAAACATCCCAGGGTCAGCATCCACCCCAGAGCAAGGTCAGCACCAGGGAACAGCCTTCCCCTGGCAGCTCATGTCAGCAGCATCTCTGAGCCCAGCTCTGCCTGTCTCCCACCTCTGGGTTTCGCTGCAGCAATGCCCAGATCCGGAAAGCTCAGATGCCAGAACTACAAGTGGGGTTTTTTTTCTGAGTTTTCCCTGGAAATCTCCCTATTTCTGGCTGGGGGCAGCTTTCTCTGACCACAGCAGACAGCAAACTGCTGACAGCAGCCTGTGGTGAGAGCTGAGCCCTGTCAGCCCAGCTATCAGCAGTCAAAAGATCTCCTCATCAGTGCTCTGAGATGCTCTCAAGCCTTGCAGGGGCAGCAAAGTCAGAATTTCCTGAATCAAGCTGAGTCAATCTGCAGGACGAGCAAACGAAGGGTGACAACAGAGGGGAAGAGAGGAGGCTGCAGACAACCCCATGGGCTGGGGGATGTTTTGGGGGGTGGGAGGTGATTACACTTTGTTTTATTGAGTCTTGGCCCCTGTGTGGTGTCTCCAGCCCAGACACCAGCTCCACCACCTGTTTCATTTAGCTGGGCAGAGGGAGGGGGCTGTGGGGTGGTGGAGGAGCTGGCAGATGGCAGCGTGCTCCCAGAGATAACATGGGCTAGTTCAGAGGTTACTAATTGGGTTTCTGCTTGCCTTTCATGTTCTAAATGAGAACCTGTGGTTCAACACACACAGAGCATCCTCCTTCCCCCAGCCTTGGCACATCCTCACCCAGACACCCTGGATCCCTGAGGGGTTCACCATCCATTCACCAGCCAGAGCGAAAGGGAGAGCAGGGAAACAGCAGGGAGGTTAGAGGAGAAGCAATTAATGAACTTCCCATCCAGGGCAGACCCTCAGGGCAGCCACCAGCCCTTCTGTGCACACCAGGTGCCTGGGAACACCACCCAGAGAGGCAGCAGCAAGGCCAGCTCAAAGATTAAAGTGTGTGCAGGAGGATAAATCAGTGGGTTCTGGCTTCAGGCAGAGCCAGAGGAGCCCCACACAGATTTCCCCACACCTCCCTTTGGTGGTGCTCTCATCTTCCTAGTGTGGCTGGAAAAGGCTTCAAAGGGCAACATTTAGGGACGATGGCAGAGCTGCAGAGTGGAATCCAACCACAGCACATCTGGGCAAAGCACACAGAACCACAGAGTGCTACAGGGGTTTGGGTCAGAAGGGACCTTTGAGATCATCCAGTCCAAGGGTAGGGACACCTTCCACTAGCCCAGGTGATTTAAATGTCACTCAGATGGGCCCTGTCCTTTCCAGGGTCCATCCTCAACCTTCACCTCCAGCACGAGGAAATCACACCCAAAATCTTTAAAATGTGCCCCGAGACTTGCTTGAAACTTTGTCTGCAGAGGAAGGCTCTCAGCCAAGGAGGGCAATTGTCACCCCAGCAGAGGTTTGGGGAGCACATCGCCTTTGGGGAGTCCTTTTCAGCATCCCCTCACTCCGTGGGGTGTCTCATGCACATTTTGTGCTGTGATGCATCTCCCAGGCAGAGGCAGGGAGAGATATTCAGGAATAGAAAACAGGAAGTGTGCACAAAATCCTGGAAGGGGGAGGAGGATGGAAGTTAACTCAGAAAAACACAATGATCTTTGAAAAGCAAAAAGTAAGGGGGAAAAAAAAAAAACAACAAAAACCCAACTCTTTTTCAAAGCATTTTGCAAATATTGCTTTTCCTCCCCTCCCTCATTTTCTGACAAGCTGCAATCAGCATTCAATATTGTCACTCAGTGCCCAATTTCAGAGGGGAT
Source organism: Parus major (assembly GCF_001522545.3). Classification (NCBI taxonomy): domain Eukaryota; kingdom Metazoa; phylum Chordata; class Aves; order Passeriformes; family Paridae; genus Parus; species Parus major. Next base: position 7,333,119 of record NC_031785.1, read on the forward strand.
AGGTATCCACGGAGCTCTTAAAATGAAATAAATAAATACATCTGGCCACGTATGGCAGGGGCTTAGCTGGGAGCTCAGCTCTTCTGGAAATCTGGTCAATCACGGTGACATTGATTCAGGACAATTACTCCTGATTTACACGGGTGTAAATGAATAGAATGGCATTAAACTGCTGACTGGGGAGTCCATACTCAGGCAGAGCTCATCAGAAAGCTGAGTTCCCATTCTGTAAAAGATTGAGATCAGCTTCCCCATCCAAATCAGGACAAAAATGGTCTATTTTTCTTAAAATGGAACAGAAAGAGGGGGAAAAAAAAACTCACTTGGGTTCAATAAAAACTTGGGGTTTGAATGCCTGGCATTTGTCATTTTGACTCTTTAAAAAGTTATTCATATCTAACAGAGGTAGGGAAGGCAACTTTTCCTGGCATCGTAATACAATTCTTGGCTTTCAGTTTTATTTTTGCCCAACTGAAAATTAACTGGGACTAGGGAGGACAGAAATCTAGGGGCTTTTACCAAACAATCAAACCTGTCCTCTGCCTCTTTTCCACCCCTGCAATTTCCCCTGTCACACTGTGTCAGTGAGGTTTTCTCATTCCCACACCAGCCGGGTGCAAGCCCTGCCCTGCATCACCACCCTGGCTTTGAGAATGCACTCTGGGCCCTGTGAGGAGAAGGAGAAACATCTGGAACCTTTAAAAGTCACTTTTTCAGGGATAAGGGAACAACCATGGGGAAGGATCCCTGCCACAGTGACACCCTGGCATGTTTTTAACCAGTTTGTGCGGGAAGAGAGGAGAGGAAGAGGCTAAAGCTCTTGGAGAGCACCCCCTCCCAAGTTTTTGAAGTACTTTGTGCCTGGATATGTGCTCTGGACATAAATCACTGTAGCTCAGGATAAATGGGAGCCCGTAAGTGCCACGAACACTAATGACAACATTCATCAAAGCCTGAGCCGCTCCATATTGCACCAGGCTCCGGGATGCCTACGGACATCTGGACCCAGCTCGCTCCAGCAGCCCCGCTCCCCTGCACTCCCTGGCAGCTCAGCCTCAGCCTCCCCACAGCCAGCAGGAGACACCACCAGCAGTCATGTGCTGTCTCCTCAAAAATAAAAAATACAGGGATAGCTCCCCTTGGAGCCCCATCTCACAGCACTTTGCTGTCACAGCAGTTCTGAGCCAAAATTCCCAAAGAGTTTTGAGAGATTCCCAGAAAAGCAGGTCTTGACCACGCACCAAAAACACAAACAACACAGGGAATATTCCCTGAAGCAACCAGGTTATGGAGACTCCATGGATAGTCACTCACTGGAAATCCTGCAAAGTGCAGCAGCTTAAATGACAAGGAAAGCTGGGAAAAGCCCTGAGGAGGGGTTTGGGCAAACCAGAGCTGCTCCACAGCAACACCAGGCTGATCCCAGGATTCCTGATGGGAATTGAATCCCATATTTATCTTCTCAGTTCTTAAGTGCCTCCCATGAGACAGAGCAATCCAGCAAAATCATTTTCATAAATGTGTAGCAGCGCTGGGGCTCTAAGGGGACACGGGGAGCCCAATCAGGACAACCACAGACACAGAGCTGAGAAAAGAAAGGGCAGAAAGGGGGTGTCTGCAAAGGTTTGGGGAGAGGGAAATTCTTTCATGGGGAGAAGGAGATCCTTGCATGGGGAGAGGGAAATTCTTGCAGGTAAAATCCATTCCGTGGTCCTTGTGTAACAAGCCTGAAGGAAAAGCGAAGTTCCTGGGTCCGGCATTTCACGGCACAGCCTCAATCATCAAATAGGTCAGCCTGTAATTAATTCTATTTATTGAGAGATGTATTAAACTGAAATTTCTCTGCAGATGTGTGTCAGGTTCAAGAGTAAATGTTCTCAAAGGGGAATTGCTGATCAAAACTCAGAAGGACCAGAAACATTTTAGGATAAGGGAAGCCAGGTGATATCCACTGCATGATTCACAGCAGGAACCTCAACTGTGACTCTTTTATACCCCTGACTGAGCTGATTTCTTGCTAGACCAAACTCTTTCCCTCTGAAAAATCTGAAGGAACAAGTTCTTATTTCAGCCCTGGATTTTTTATTTATTTTTTTTTTTAAAAAAAAGCAGTGCAGCCTTCTCATTTCCTGGCTTTGAGCTTTAAGGACAAGGTGAGCAAGTGATTTCCTCCATTCCCTAATTTAGTTAAGTATGTTGCACGAGCTGGGTTCAATTTAAACACCGAAGGAAAGGCTCCATCCACAAATGACATGATTTCCACTGGAAAAGAGGCAGGAAAGTACAACTGGAGTAGTTGAGGAAAGAGTTTTTCTAAGTCTGCAGCAGCTCTGAGGGAACAGGGGGAGTCCTGCAGATCCAATCAGGACAACCACAGATGTGAGCTGAGAAAAGAAAGGGCAAAAAGGGGGTGTCTGCAAAGGCTAAAGGGAATTTGTTTGCTTGCTCAATCTTTTTCTTAAAACCTCAGAAAGTTGGTTTTGTGTCTGAGCTAAAGCAATTATCTCTGGAGATGTTTATCATGGTCCTCTCACTGCTTTTCCATGGGCATGGAGGGGGGAATACCTGCACAGACTGAGGGGGGATGTGGCTTTACCCCCAAAAAATTGGCATTAGTTTTGGACAGTACTCTGAATCCCTCAGAATATTTGTGAACAGGAACATTCACTCAAATAGAAATAAAAATTTATTGAAATATGAAACTGCAAATAGAAATGGCTGTTTGGGGCCCTTTGTAGCAATTATGGAGGAGACATTCATTTTCTAGCTTTTATATGCAACTCAAATGATGCTTTAATGTAATTTTATAATTTATTTACTCAGGGAAATCCCAGCTTAGTTGTAGCATCTGTTTTCCTTTTCCTCCTTCCTCCAAACCCCAGTGCAGACCATTATGATTCCATACCCAGTTATAAGCTGGAAGAAAAGCAGATGATGCTCCTGAGGCCATGGTGGGAGATAAAATCACCAAAGAACTTGCAAGACCCCCACTGCCAAGGTCATTTTAATGTCATCTCTTCATATATTTTGTCTTTAGAGCTGTCAGAGCTAGGAAGGGATTGGGAAGGGGATGGTGAGGGGCACCAGAGGCACAGGTTGTGTTTAAGGAAGGCAGGATGGTGTGGGACACTCCACTGGGAGCCACTGGGGTCAGGGACTTTGGAGATGCAGAAAAGAGGAAAAAAATGTGTCCTGGTGGGATAAAATTAGGAATTCAAAGCCACCTTTTCCCAGGTGTTGGGCAGAGATCACATCTGTCCGGGGGGATTGCAGCTCACACAGGCAGGGAGGAAACAAAGGCTCGAGGACACTCCAAGGGCTGGCCCAGGAGGATGAACATCACTGGAATACCCTGAAAAATGGCCCAGAAATCCCAGTGCAGCAGCACCTGCAGCTCCCAGTGGATATTTCATGGTGAGGGGCTGTAAATCCCCCTGTAAATCCCAGACACCAAAACCTTGGGAGCAGGGTTTGTGGGGAATGCTGCTTTTCCAAGCCAGAGGTCTGGGGCTAGGAAAAGGGAGTTTTTGTAACACATTTCCTCCTCCATCAGAACTGCTGCTCAGGGAGGACTTAGAGAAGTCAGAGATGCTACAAGAGTTCTCCAAGTTTGAGCCCAGCTGCACCACACAGATAGTTTTAAAATATATATATCTATAGGTGCCTACCATCTTATTAGACTGAGCCAAGTCAAGCTGAGTTCTCAAGACATTTAATTTCATAATTCCCTCATTTCATGGGTGAATTTCATGCGTAGAAATGCAAAGAATTAGTGGTATGAGTGTGCTTTGCTGGTATAAGACCAAATGATATCTGGATGGAAGACATTTTCTTCCATGAAAAATGTCAAGTTATTTTTAGAATTCTAGGGAGAAAAGAAACTTCATCTTGGAAGGTCAAAAATTTTATTAAAAAGTCAGGAAAATAAATTCTTAGAGAATGAAAGTTTCCGTGTTTCTGCTTCATGAGAAGTTTAATAACTTTTTAGTCACTTTCTGCTATTGCCTCTCTGAGTCACCTGTTCAGGAAAATCTCTGTGTTCCCAGAAGGACAATCCCTCCAAAGGGTCTGGGTTTGCTATTTGCTCAGTGAGTTAGTCCCACAGACATATCCAAGGTGGCTTTGAAGTTTAAGAAAAGTAAACATTGCAAAGATTGAGGTACAGATAGTTGCAAGCTCTTTCCCTCAGTTTAGAAATCCTGCTCCTTGTCACTCCCCTCCACCTCCAGCCTTTCCAAACTGAGGCACTTGTGGTGTGAAGTGGCTGCCAAGGTGCAAAAAGCAGAACAAAACAAAACAATCCGAGTACCTACACTCGGTGCAAATCCCAAAGGAGCAGCCTTTCAAAGCCAGGAACATCTCCGGGGCCATTAATCACACCCAGCCCACCGCTCCCGCAGGAGAGCGCAGGTTAGTAAAAAGGAGCTGGAAATCAAACCCAAAAGGGAAGTGTGATGGGGAGCAAACTCTCTTCCTCCTCCTCCTCCTCCTCGAGTGGCAGGAGCTGAGCAGTTCTGTTGGTTCAGGTTTTTGGGGCAGTATAGAGAGGTTTATTTGGAGCTGTGCCCTCCTGACCACCAAAGCATTTCTGTCACTGCTCCCTGAGCACCCTGCAAACCTCTTTGCATCCATAGGAAGGGTCTGCCCAGCACTGAGGCTTCCTCTCCTGCCTTGTAGGTGTTTCAGTCTGGTTTATGTTCCCTGCTTTGCCATGGTCACACCTCTCCATCCAGAAGTTCTTCCAGCACTCACAGTCCTCAAGCCCCATGGGTTACATCCAGCTGGGTAGGATCCTCTTCTCTTCTTCTACACAGGCCTGGAGTGACAGGACAAGGGGGAACGGCTTCAAAAGGACAGAGGGCAGGGCTGGATGGGATACTGGGCAGCAATTGTTCCCTGGCAGGGTGGGCAGGCCCTGGCACAGGGTGCCCAGAGCACCTGGGGCTGCCCCTGGATCCCTGGCAGTGCCCAAGGCCAGGCTGGATGGGGTTTGGATCATCCTGGGATGGTGGGAGGTGTCCCTGTCCATGGCAGGGGGGTGGAACAAAATAATCTTTTATTTACCTTCCAACCCAAACCATTCTGTGATCCTGTGACCCTCCCTGCCTCTCCAGCCAGCCACAAACCTGCCCTCCTCCCAGCTACCACATGTTTGTATATTTACCCCATTTCAAGCAGCTCTTCATCCCATTTCCCATTCATACAGAAAGGGTTCATCAGGGGAAGGTCAGAGATTTTCCTTGGGGAGCGTGACCTGAGTGGAGCCATCCCCATCTGGCTGGGCAGGGTGGGAGATGTGACAAACAGGGACAGGGGAGGTGACACCGTGTGTGTGTGTGTGTGATCACATTAATCTCACCAAGAACTGAGGGGGAGAGCAATTGAGAGGAAGGGAAAAAATACATCAGTGGGAAAAAAACCCTGGATAATAAAAAAATGAGTGCAAGTGACTGAGGGAGCACATGAGGCACTTGTGAGCAGCACGGCCTCTAATCTCGTTACTGCCTTCAGCCAGGGAGGATGATGTACCCCTGAGGACAGGTTGGCATTTTGATGCTCCTTGTTAGGGAAAACACGAACTGGGAGAAGCTGCATTAACAAACAAATCCATTTAGGGCTGGCTGGCACCAGGATGGATCCGGCTGTTTGTCGGCAGCACTTTCCTGGTGATGGATGGACAGGGGGAGCTCTGGCAAAAATCCCTCTCCTCCCTTCCCCGGCAAGGGAGAGGGAAGGTCGTGGGATTTCTGGGGATCTCCCAGAGAATGGGGCTGGACAAACCCAGCTCAAGGTGAAAAATGAGGGTGTTTTTCACAGTGCATCACTGCTGAGCCAGCACCCAACCAGCCCCAGCCCAGGGCCGTGTCATTGTCACTGAAATAAGACATCTCTGATTTACAGAAATGGTGAAAAAAACCCTGATTTCAGCCTAGCAGGGGAATAAAAATAAAAACCCCTCAGTATCTGCACACGGATGATTCTTGTCATCCCAGGAGGCGAGTGGGATGGATTCCTGGCAAACCTTGGGAGGATCACTTGGACCCTTCTTGCCATCATTTTTCAGGCTCAGAAGGGCTGAGAGGGGTTTGGGGACTTTGGGACCTCTCAGGGAAGAGAGGCCTCCCTGGGGTAAGAGCATCATTCCAGGGGAATCAGTGGTCAGGAGGGAGACCAGCAGTGATTTGTAAATCCTTGGGTTTTTTTCCTGCTGTCTCCAGAAAAATAAAACTTCAGAAGGTCTCACAACTTTACACTGCAAATAGGGGGAAAAAAAAATAAAAAATAACAAAAAAGCTGTGAAACTTGGACTTTCTCCACACCCCCTCCAGCAAAGGAAACCTCTGGCTCTGAAAGCTTCCTCCAAGGCACCTTTTGCAGAACAAGGATGTCAATCACAGGGTTTTGTCTTGCTCTTTCAGGATCCAGATCAAAACTCACCGAAGACAAAATCCTTTTCACAGACATCCGTAGTGGGTTTCTCATCGCACTGTTATTTTCCATTTAGGAATCTGATTGAATTAAACCTTCCAACCCCTCCACAAGGGAGAAAAAGAGGAACAGCAAGTACTGAACTGTCTCCTGGAGGCCTCAGGGAGAGACTGGCAGCAATTTAGCACTAACCATGAGTACAGAGGGGACTGTGGGCTCTGATTCTCTTCCCACCTGTGCTGATGTTAAAATCGGGTGGAACTCCACAGACTGCAGCCCCATGGGCCAAGGGCACAGTCAGGCCACTCTATCCCTCCTACCTCTGTTTTCCAACCAAGCTGAAGTGGGAATTTATAGGAATAATAATGATGATTAATCATGGTTTGCACTTTTCCAGCATTTTTCTTCTTGGGAACTCGAAGCTCTTCTGAAAGTGAAATTAATTATGCTTTATAACCCCTCTCTGGAGTAGGTCAAGGACAGTTAGGGGCCGTTTCCACCTCCCAGGGAAGCAAAGGGAATGTGTGAGCAGCTCCAGCACAGGCTGAGACCAAGGACCTGGCACTGAGCAGAGACCACGAGGGGCTCAGGGGAGCAGCAAAGCACCACGAGCCGAGCCTGGGATGACCCCGAGATTCCCAATTCTCCTCCAGCAAAACGAGCCTTGGCTATAGTTGCAAGTGAATTGTTTCTCTTGTGAGAGATGAATGAAGTGATGATATTAATAATAATATTATTATTTATTTGCTTCCAGGGTGGAATGTAATGAGACCTTTTTAATTTTCTCCTAACACTTAAGGGAGAGTTGTCCGTGCTACTGATCTGTGTGCTGGTGATAAAGAGGGAAAGAAAGCTGAGTTGGGAAAGATTCAGATTCATTTCCCTTCTTCTAATTAAGACCAAGGATTCAAAACAGGTTCTCAGGTGAACATCTCCCTCCAGAGCTTCTCAGATGTTCTGCTCCCACTCTCTTTCTTCTTTAACAGAAATTTGACCAAGATTATGAGAAATCTTTTCCAATAAAGAGTCATTGAATCAGGCAGAGTCCCCCTGAGTGCTGGACCCCAGAGCCTGCATTTCTCAACAAAAACACTGAGCCTCTCTCAACCATTCCTCCTCATCAGGCCCCGTGTTCCTTATCCTGGTGGAGCTGAAAGCACACTTACAATCCAGCAGCTTATTTCACAAGTGCTCAATTAATTCACAGGGAGCCTAAAACCAGCAGAAACCTCCAATTTCCCAGGTCCTGTTGGCTGTGAAGGAGTTTAAGGAAAGCACAGCACTATGAAACCAAAAAGTTATCAGCAGGCTGAGTCACCACAGGAAGGCTCCTCCGTGCCACAGAAACTCAGCAAACCCCAACCTCCAACCTCCCTTCTCAGCCCAGATTTCACCTCCTCCCTCCCCCTCCTGCCTCCTCATTTCCAGCTCACCACAAATGAATCCTTGGCAGTTTTAGTCAGGCTGAGTTCAGTTTCCCCACTCACCCGGAGCTCAGGAAATGGGTGAGGTGTTGGATGCCAGGTTTCTCCATATCAAAGCCCTGGTGAGTTCAGCTGGGTGACAGTTTCTGAGCAGAAGAATGAGGAGAGAGGAGGGAGTTTCAGTCCCTGTGCAGTGGTGGGGTTGCTGCAGTGGTGGCACTGAGGTCCCCAGGGAACAGCATCCCTGGCAATCAGCAGTGCCATGAGGTGAAAAACAAAGCATTCAGTGAAAGAGGGAGCTGGCCTCACACAGCTTGGGGTGTTTGTGGGGACACCCCCTGCAGTCACAAACACAGGCTGAAGCTCCCTCACAGGCAGCTGGCCAGGGATGGGGTTTAAAACAATCAGGAAATAAACACAAACCCAGTATGATTACAGCTGCACCACAGGAACGGTGTCCTCCCATTCCAGGTGACAGGGATGCATCCAGCCACACCCTAAAAGAGCTGCACAAGCAGCATCACAGAGATAAATTCTGTTTTTCACCCACAAGGGCACTCCCAGCCTCCATGGATCTCACCCTGAGTGTGTGTGTGCCTCTCTGGTTTTGGGGTGTCATGGGAAGGATGTGGGGCTGCGGGTGATGGAGGTGGGAGCAGAAGAGGAGCTCACCACAGGCAGCCACCTGTCACCCCGAGAATCAGACCCTCAATATTGTTTTTCTACAAGTTCTAGCTGCTTTCCCAGGAAAGTAACTATAAACATAGGTGTTGATACATTCCATTAAAAATATGACTTTTGATGGATGTCTCTCATGGCCAGTGTGGTTGGGAAGGTGTTAACCTGACTATCCAATCCCTGGTCGTGGTCAGAAACCTATAAATACTGAAAGAACAAATAAAGTTTGCTCTTTCTTTCACCACACCTCAAACAGTATCCATGTGATTCATTTTGTGCCCAAGAGTGACAGCCACCTTCCCCTGGACCTTTCACCCTGCAGGGAATGGGTATTGCCGTGTTCAGGCACGAGAAACCACCCCAATAAAATTCAGCTTGCAGGTATGAGGGGACAGGCCTTCATTGGGTTGATTTTTAAGGTCTTTCATGTCTCTCACCAGCAGCATCTGTGCCTCAAAGTTCCTTCAAAGCCCTGCTCCTTGGAAGGGCAGAAGGCAGTGAACCCATGGGATAACTGCAGGATGCCCCACAGACATTACACCTGTTGCAGCTGAAAAAAACATTAAATTAAAAATTAATCTATAAATACACACATATTCATACAGAAATATTTATGTGTGAGTATACCTTCATTTAAAAGCAATATTATAAATTACGATTCACCTGGACCTGAAAATTACACACACCTACTGCTCTTGCCATGGCAAATGAAATCTAAACAGAGCTGGGTCAAAAGTTGCTCCACTGAAGGTTTTTTCAGGCATTGGATGCTATTCCATGAATGCAAAGTGGCTTACAGGAATAGGACAATTTCACTTACATTTTATTGTTTTGATACAGTTCTACTCTGCCATTTATTTTGGCTTTTTTTGGACTCTTGCCACCTTATCACAAGTCAAGATGGGAGTGCCAGAATGAGCTATCAACCACCAAAAGCCCAAACAGTTCAACACTGATGCAAATTGTTCTAAATAAAAGTATTTATCTCCAGGTTATTCTGTTCTCACAGGGAGACCAAATAAAAGAAAAAAAAAAAAAAAAAAAAAAGTTTTATTCTACTTAGAAATTAAATAAACCCTGGGAATTTCACAGGACATAAAATCTGTGTTCAGTTCTATTCTACTTGCTAACTCCTCTCATGCTGATGCAAACTTTCCCTCCACATTTCAAAACACCAGCCCCAAGTGCCATCCACTTCTATTCCTGGGAATATTCTACTCCACACAGAGCCAGCACTGTGAGGAAAGCACTGAGACTCTTGCCAAAATGCACCCAAGCCTGTATTTCATCCAAAATTTCATTTCTATATTTAGTTTTAGTGCAATTCCTACTGCAGTGGTTTTGGCAATGTCCCCACAGCTTTTCTGAAGTTGAAAATTGAAGAGTGTTTAAAAGCAGCAGAAAAACAAAATAAAAAAAAATAAAGAGATGAAGGCACAGCATGGTTTGGATGTTCCAGACCTGCAAATCCTGCGGAGTCAGGATGGAAACACAGACAGCTGAAGTGGGGCTGTGTCTGTGTGAGATGGGTGACACTGACAGAGAATTCAACACTTGTTTTTAGGAGGTTTCCATGTTTCAGAAGTGGGATGCTCGCTCAAGGCAGGAGTGATGATTTTCCTGAGTACAGATTTCCAAGGGTATGTAGGGATAGGACAAGGGGGGATGGATTTAAATTGACAGAGGTCAGGGTTAGGTTGGCTCTTAGGGAGAAATTCTTTAGGATGAGGGTGGGGAGGCCCTGGCAGAGTTTTCCCAGAGAAGCTGGGGCTGCCCCATCCCTGGAAGTGCTCAGGACTAGGCTGGAGCAACCTGGGACAGTGGAAGGTGCCCTGCCCATGACAAGAATGTTGGGTTTAGATCATCTTCAGTGTCCCTTCCCACCCATGCTGTCCTGTGATTCTATGATTTAGCTGAAATAACCCCAAACTGCTTTGTCTGGGGTCAACAAACACACAAACAGCCACAAGGACCACAAAGGGGAAGAGACCAACAAACCCCAGCGCTGCCGTGGGGGGAAACTCAGGGAAAGCACAAGAAACTCCTGGTGCTGGAAGAGACCGAGCCTGTTCCCCTCCTTCCTGCCCCGTGAGAGCCTCTGCACATTCCCAACCTCATCCTTGCATCCCTGAGCAGCACCCCTGCATTTCCTGCATCCCTGAGCTGCACCCCTGCATCCCTGAGCTGCATCCCTGCATCCCTGAGCTGCATCCCAGCATCTCTGAGCTGCACCCCTGCATCCCTGAGCTGTATCCCTGCATCCCTGAGCTGCACCCCTGCATCCCTGAGCTGCATCCCTGCATCCCTGAGCTGCACCCCTGCATCCCAGCATCCCTGAGCTGCACCCCTGCATCCCAGCATCCCTGAGCTGCACCCCTGCATCCCTGCATCCCTGAGCTGCACCCCTGCATCCCTGAGCCACACTCCTGCATCCCTGAGCTGCACCCCTGCATCCCTGAGCTGCACCCCTGCATCCCTGAGCTGCAAACCTGCATTCCTGCATCTCCAAATCCTCACTTCCCAAAGCTGCATCCCCACATCCCTGCACCCCTGAGCTGTATCTCCGCATCCCCGCATCCCTGAGCTGCATCCCTGAGTCACATCCTTACATTCCCGCATCCCCGAGCCCAATCTCCGCATCCCCGCTGCTCCCGGCTCCCGTGGAGCTGCATCGCCACCTGCCGCGCACGGAACATCGCTCCCAGGGCCACAAAGTGCGGCCAGGAAACGCCCAAGCCCCTCCTCGAGCCCCGTTTCGGGCAGTGCCGAGAGGAGATTGTGAAGCTGTACGGGTGGGATGCAGCCAGAAATCAGGATTTTCTATACATGATTTTTATATCTATCTATATATATATATATGTACATGTGTGCACATATTTATACACATACACACACATATAAATATGTGTGTATGTGTATAAATACCTATACATATATTTATTTTTATTTTTTTTAATGTATCTGAAGGATGTCTTTTAAATCCTCAAGGAAATCCACTGCAGGAAGAGCAGATGGAGATAGCAGGGAGGGCTGATCCTAATTCAATGTGTCCCAAAATGCAACAGTGTGGAGCCTTCACTGGAAAACTCCCTGTGTGGAGTGTCCTGTACCTCCCTCTCTCTGTGCCAACCCCGTGTCCCCACACAGTGCCAATGCCCTCTGCTCTTTGTGGTGTCCCAGCACTGTCTGTGGAGCTGGGGAGCTCTGCCAGGAGAACCAGAGGGATGCTGTCCATGCAGATGTTTTACTTTGCGTGGAAAACCAATGTTTTTTTTCATGGAGGTGTCTCCCCCTGTGATTTCTGTGTATTTTCTAGGCCAGTGTGGCTCACACACTTCTCTAAACTTTACTGCTGGGCCCAACCCACAGCATCCCAGTGCTGTCCTCTGCCTGTGCCCACGCTGAAAACGAGACACCGGGAGCCTGGCAAGGGAAAGCAGGGGAGCAGGATGAGTGTCTTGGCCTCTTTATCTATTTTATTGTCATGTAAGACACCACAGGTTCCCACTTGAGAAATTCCAGGCAGCCTGAGCTCCCCTTTGCCCCATGCACAGCAGATTTGGGCAGCAGAGCTGCAGGGTGATCCTTAAGGAAAGTCCCAGGGATATCCAGGCTGGAGGCAGGGGCAGGGCACAGGGAGCTGCTCTGCCCGGTGTGCAGGGCCACAGTTAAACATACAGAGGGCAGGTTTGGAACAAGCTCCCCGAGCTTTCACAGCCACCAAGGGTCCCTCTGAAAGACACTGGTTGAAGTGGTTTGAGGTCAGCATGTCAGAGGAGTGCTGCTGCTCAGGGAGGATTTGCTCTCCAGGGCTGGCAGGGAGCAGCAAAACAGAGAATTTGCATCAGGCCAGGGCTTGTTCTGGGCAGCCACAGCAGAGTCCTGATCTGTACCAAGGAATTACACAGGGCTGGTCAGGGAATCAGGGTTTCTCCAGCATCAGTGGGAGACACTTCACAGGATCAGGTCCACACAGAAATCCTGGGCATCCTGGCAATGCTGGAGAAGGGAAATCCTGGAAGTTCCTTAGTTCTGTTTGACTCAGCATTGACAGCTCTGAGAGCCTGAGAGCTCTGAGCACAGAAGGTCTCTGCTCTTGGGGTGCTGCTGCTGTTGGGGGACTTAGAAGAGTTAATTTAATTTGCATGAAAAGAATTATTTCAATCCCAAAGTTTGCTGTCAGTTTCCTTAGGGAACTAAGAGGAAAAAAAATCCCACTGCCTCCAGAACAAGGTGCTGGAGGTGTTTCTTTTGCTATGTCAAGCCATTCTATGCTTCATGATTAGTTTTGAAGGGGAAAACAACCTTAACCCAACCCACACAGCAACCTGCCCAGCTTCCTGCACAACCTCTGCAAAACAGGATCATAAACACTTCTTTATCCAGTAGGCATGTTAGTGAGGCTTCATTAACTCCAAAGCTCAATTAAAGTCTCTAAAAGGCTTTGAGCTGCTTGACCGAAAGGCTCTATGAAAATTAATTTAGTGCTTTTGTATCTGCTCAGAACTGGGACTGTAACAAGATGCTCTGTTCCCCCAAAATGGGTTCAGACAGGTGATGGCCAGGGAGGGGATGCAGCAGGTGAATTTCTGAGGGCACAGGGCACGGGCTGGCTGCAGGGAGGAGAGAAAAACTCTGATTTTTAAACACTGGGTAGCTGCCTTGCAGCTGGAGGCTGAACACAGCATGCTCATCTCTTCCCAGCTGCAGTGTTCACCCAGCCTGGGAGCCTGATGAGCCACTTTGGAGTAGGAAGGGGGGGGTTAATTGCACATTTTATGGCTGCTAAGAGTCCCCCTGAGCCACAGAGCTGCCTGCTGCACGGGCAGAGAGTGGTGTCCAGGCTGAGCAGTGCACAGAGGATCCCCAGCCGCGCTCAGATAAACGCCACCCCCGTGCCTCAGTGGCAGATTTACCAGGCTGTTTGCATCTCCGGTGTAAATCCAGGCAGTTAGAGATAAACCCAGTCCATCACAAGGAATTGTTTCAACAAAGCAGGGCCTGTCAGGAGCAGGGTTATGTTGACAGAGTGGCAGTCCCTGCTGTGCCAGCTCTTGGCATCCCCCAGCTGGAGCCTTTATTTACAGAGCCCTCCTCCGAGCGTGCCTCCCAGAGGCACGGAATTAACAGGAGATATGGGAGAGCAGAAACATCCTCTTGGACTTTCCCAGATAGCCAGGAGGGGCAAAGAGTGCCTGGAGCCTCGGAAATGCTCAGAGTGTGGTCATTTCCTCAGTTTCCCCATCTACAGCTCAGAGTCCATGCAGGAGGTGGAGGGCCTGGTACCTTTGTGTGCGAGCAGAGTTCACCAAAGCAGAGGAAAAGTGGAGGGAAATGAGGGCAAGCACTGAGAAAAGCAAAAAGGAAGAAGATGGGCCCTGGTGAGATGCTCTGCTCTGGATGCACATACAGCCCCATCTCTTCTCTCCTGCTCCCTGACAGTTCTGTCTGGAGGTTTGCATTCAGCACAGGCTCCTCAGCAGAAAATACTGAGAGTTTTATGCAACAGAATAATTGTTTAGTGTTGAATAATTCTCTCCATTTGTACCCTTCAAGCCTCAGACAGGCAGCAGAGCTGACACTCATCTCAGTAAGAAAAGGAGAAAAGCTTTCAGCTATGGGGAGAGCTGGGGGGAGCAGCAGGACCCCTCCCTCTGCCCACCTTGCCCAGGTCCCTGGCTTGTCTGGCTTTTCCCCAGGGACACACAGGTTGCTCATGGTCAGCCTGGTGCCCTCGTGTCCTGCCCTGTGTGTGCTGCTGCCTGGGCTGATTCCTCCCCAGGGAAAGGTTTATTCCTCTCCTATTTAGCTTTCTGGGATCCCTGCTGGGCCGTTCCTCCAGATCCCTCAGAATGGTGCCACAGCCATCCAGTCCAAAGGCTGCTCACAGTTTCACATCTCCTGAATCCTCAGAGGTGCTCTCTGTGCCAGCCTCCTGCTGTGCTGAGCCCAGGACTGACCTCTGTGCTCCCCACCAGCCACTGGTGTCCTCTCCATCACCTGGGTGAGCTCCCAGCTCCCACCCTGCCCCCTCACAGCCATCCCCAGGGCCTCACCTGGCCAGTTTGCTGCTGAGGCAGATTTTATTCTCCCCATTATAGAGACAGGGGAGACTGGGACCAAAACTTCCCAAAATCCCTCCTAACAAACGAGCAGGGGAGTTCCCACTGGGGATGGAGTGGCTGCCTCAGAGAAGCAGGAGTGGACAGTGCTTGACACTAAATATCCCTCCTGGCAGAAACCTCCACTTTCCCAGAGGCCAGCAGCATATTAGTTTCAGAGGCAAGAAGTTTCTGCTGCAGCTCACAGCTTAAAAGAGCAGGCAGAGCCAGCAGCTCAGGAGACTTCAGCACTGCCTTAATAGCAGCCACCGCAGTAAGGGAAATGTTATATTAAATCTCTATACTTATACGTGTAACAAAAGTGGTATCAGCAAAATCCTCCAGCATCAAAGCAAATCACTTACCTATTTTTAGCTGTGTGATTTAGTCACACACTCCGAGGAAATAAGGTCAGGTTCTTTGCGATGTCTCCCTTTCTCCCTGTCTCCTGCTATTTTTTTTTTTCCTGTCCTTATTAAAATTCTCCAGCCTGCAGCAGAGCTGTGTGAGACGGAGCCTTCACCATCTGTGGGGTCACACCGTGGCCCTGTCCCAGCAGGAATCTGTCCTGCTGTCACTGGAGCCACCAAAGGCGAGGCAGTGCTGGGATTTGCATCCCAGCATCTCCACACAGACCCCTGGCACTGAAAGGGTGTCACTGGGAAATGTCACCTCGGGTGCCACCAGGGAGCTGGGAATGCCCAGCTGTGACTCTGCTGCCTCTCCCTGCAGCCTTCAAGCTCTCAGTGCCTCAGTTTCCCCAATCCCAGTGACTTGCTCTGGTCTCTCCTTCAAAAGTGGGCAGCTCCCAGCTGTAAGGAGAGAAAATTAAGTTTGAACTCCTTTTAAATGTCATTAGAAGAGCAATTCCAGCAAATCAAATAATAGGGAGCCAATTCAATTTCTTTCAATATTTCATTTCATGAGACCTTTTTCTAGGAATTCTCCTGGCAGACTTTTTTTTTTTTTTAATTAAAAAAATAAGTTATAATTTTTATATTTAAAAGAGTATTGGCAAAACTCCCATTAAAGGAAACACTATTTTCTGCCCATCTGTATGGCAGCTCAACATTATTAGGAGTAACAAACAAGTAATGGAAGTTAATTTAGGAAATTAAAGTTTTTATTTGTTTGTTTGTTTTCAGTGAAATTTTATTAATTCTGCTTTGATTTCCATTGCTACCAATAGGTTTAGTCAGGGAAGCAATAATTCATTCATCTCCACTCATCTCATCATGCAGCTGAACTTTGAACTGCTTGGTCCAGCACATAAAAAACTCAGTTTTTTAAGTTTGGTAATCCATTATTATTTCTAAGTGCTGCTCTAACTTCTGTCTAACACACTTTGGTATTTGACCTGATGAGCACTGACCATGATTTATGGCCTTAAGGTCCTGTTAGAACAGCTCCTGACCCCCAAAAATTCCATTCTGCTTTGCAAGATGCAGTAGTAAAAATGAAACATTAAAATTGACTCAGACTTCATTTCTGGATCACATGAAATCAAATTTGTTAATAAGAAGATAGAAACACCTTCATAAAATCAGTTTTTCTGGCAGTCTGAAGTCAACTGAAATTTTTTTCATTTCAATAATCTACAATTAAAAACAATTTTAGAAAAAAATCTATTTGTTCTAAATTCTGAGATTATAAAGTAGAAGACCCTACAAAATAAATTATTTCAGTTCCTCTAATCAAAATGATACCACAGTTGCAAAGATAATAGAGCCAATTAAATAAATAACAACAAATAAAATATTTTCATTGGACATACTAATATTACCAACAATCTCTTAGGAAAAGAAGAACAATATTGTTTCCAATTTTAGATGTGGGCTATAGTCCCCAGGCCTAAAAACGAGTTATTTTACAGCTCTGTATTGATATTTGCTCAAAACTTGCTGCTGTTTTCTGTGTTCATTATTTACCACTGGGAGAATGTATTTGGGTGGTGTAAATGATGTTGTTTTGGGTACTGCTGCAGAGTTAAGGTTATTGTTGAAACTTTAATCAATACCTTTGATGCTTTTTTGCTTCTGTGTTTTTTGACCTGCTGCTGCTATATTTGTTTTAAATCTTGCCATTGAATAACAACAAAAGAAATCCGACTATTTCCATGAATAACTGCAAGGTACTAATTATGTTCTGTAAATTAATGGTCTATTTACTGCCTTAACCTATCTTAACAAAGATTTTGTTTGGGGATATATTACTAATGAAAAAGCCTTGACATCTTAATACTCTCCTGGGCAAATCGTTAGAATAGATCCCAAATGCAATTAAAGAAGGACTTTTTTTAAACCACTGTATTAGGAGATAAATAGGCACAGTCTCCTCTCTGAGTGCTTGTTTGTAAATCTACACAATTCCCATTAATTCTGTGCTTCTTGCCTCAAACCTGGGCTGCTGCAGGTGGAGCAGGAGGAACAGCTGGGGCAGGAGTAGGGGCTTGGTTTATTTTTATTTGTTGTAAATAAAAGTGAGAAATTGAAATGAGGGAAATCCCCCGAGGTGGCAGCAGAGGAGGAAACAGTGGAAGGAGAAATCATGACCTGGGCTGGGAATCTCCTCCATTTGAGGATTCCTTTCTTCAAGCATCTACAAGGCTTTCTCCAAGGTGTGGAATAGCCTCCCAGTCAAAATGCCAAAACATCTTTAAGAGATTGTTGCCAGCTCTGAAGACTCTGGATAGTTGTGTGATTAGGGCAGAAAAGGGGGATTTTCTGTGCTTTCTGACCACTCACACCGAGCCATTTCTCTGTGGTTCTCGTGAAGCAGGAACTTCATAACCTTTGGAGTCTCCAAGAGAAGTTTTAGCAAGCCAACCCTGGAACTACAACTGTTTGAGAGAGACCATGGGTTACGATTTAATCAATCTTAAATATTTTCCAGTGGAGACATGGCTTTGGGAGCACACGACCCTTGAATTTCAAATGAAGGAAAATTGTTGCTTTTTCCATTCAGGGAGTCCAAATCCTTTCCTGACAGTTTTCAAACCTGCAGCCCTCAAAATTTATTTTTTCTTTTTCTTTTTTCCACTGTGTTTATGAAGACAGGAACTATTTTAAAGGGAGAAGGGGGTAAAGGGAGAGGAATGGATAAGCATAGTCCATGACCCTGCTGAGATGGACAGACAGGGGAGAAAACAGACAAGCTCCTGCACATCCCCACTGTCTGAAACACCAGCAAGAGGTTTCTGAGCACATGGGGGAAAACCTTGGGACCAAAACCATTTCTTCTCTTGGCTTTTGTGCCCTTTTCCCTTTTGTTGTCAAGAGCAGGGCCAAATAAAGAGCCTTCAAACTCTCCAGGCCAGGGGAGGGAGGAGGTTGTTGCTGCCTCTCTGCCACACACTGGCATTCAAGCAGCTGAATTAATCCATAGTTTCATGCCTGCTGCTCCCCCTGATTGGGCTTTTATAATTAGAACAATCTTGTTCCCCAGTGTTTATGAAAGGACTCCAACGCTGGCTCCCAGGTTTTCATTACAGCTGAATTTAAGGGCATTTTTTTCGCTTATTGCTACCACTCCCCCGTCCTTATTTGCTAACAAGGGCTTTGTTCCATGCTGGGCATTTCAGAGGGGCAGAGGATTAGGGCAGCCCCTCCTCTCCCCGTCCCAGATCTGTCTCCCCAGCACTCCCTGGCTCTGCTGGATTACAGCACGGTGCCATTCTGCATCCCTCCTTCCAGAAACTGCATTGATTTACCCCTCTCAGCCTGCTCACTTCCCCCCTCCACCTTCCCCCCGAGGAACAAACATCATCACATATGCCAGAGCTCCTCATGTCACCTCTCAGGGACTGTGCTTTGAGAAATAAAAGCCTGGAACTCCTGGCTGAAAAGCCGGAGTGACAGGAGGGCAGAACTGTCTGAGGAGGGAAAGGGGAAAAACGATTTACAAGGGAAGCCTTTGTGGCAGGGCTTGGAAAGAAGCAGAGCAGCACCCAGCACACCCCACTCTCACCCAAGGCTGGGAAATGTGAAACCATTATCCTGCAAGCGTGTTTTGAAGGTAAATGTCCAGTCCTCGTCCCATTTTCCAGCTGTTTTGTCGACTCAGACTTCCAGAGCTGCTTTGTCCATGGTCCTTAAACCACACAGATCCTGCCTGCCTCATGCTGCCTTCACCACCGTTTTGTGCAAATGTCTGCACTTTCAGCCCTCTGTGGCTTTGGGGCAGGACTGAAAGTTGTATTTTCTTTAAAAGGACAGTTTCAGCCTTGAAGAAGGCATTAGAAATTTCCACGTTTAGCCGCTCACTTTCTTCTCACTTAGGTTTTGTTTTTTGTGGATTTATTCCCCCCCTGGTGATTTTCCTGGAATTTAAATACGAGCCAGTTGACAAGCCTTTCCCGACGCTGCCCTAGGCAGTACTGTGTGTTTTCACCTTCCCTGCCTTCAAGATTTAGCTCGAGGGTCCATCCCCCGTGCTAAAATACCTGGCCCTTAAAATTCCAGCCTGCTGCCATCGATCGCAACAAATCGTCTTGGGTTTACTGCTCAAACCGAACAAAACCGAGCCTTTAACACACCAAATGCCAAAGCCATAAATACGAGGGCTCAGAGGGACAGGGGAGGGGATGGAGAGGGAGATGGAAATGGAGGGAAGAGCTGTGGCCACGTGCAGAGCCCCAAATTAGGGGCACGTGCACTTGCCAGGCACCGACTCCCCCCAGGCTGGCACGCCGTGCTCACCCCACACCAGAGCTGCACAGAGCTATTTCCAGCAGGTAGGTCATAAATCTCGTGTTTATTGCCTTTTATTATGTTGTTTCAACAGCTCTTAAAGCTGGAACAGCGACCGATTGATAGCTGCTTTAAATCTCTTTCATTTTCTGCACATATTTCTTTATATTTCGGGGAGGGGGCATCCATCTTTTTCACACCTCTCCACCATCTCTTTCCCTTCAGGAGTCAAATGCTCGCTCTTTCTCTTTACGAGTCGTGTTTTATAGATCCCCTTGCAGGCTGGAAACGCTGCTGGTGGCTGGGAAAGGGCAGCCAGGGAACACCCCTGCAAGGGAACACAGTGTTCGTGTTTTGCTAGGAAATGAGTTGAGTTTGGATTCAAACCAAGAGGGACAAAGTGGAGACAGGAAAGGAGAAGAGACAGCCTCGATGGAGAAGAATTGATTGCTGTGGAATGAGGAGGAGAGAGGCACGATTAAAATACTGTATTTTATAGCAGGCTGGATCAATTTTCAGGTGTGCATTTGCTGTAGCATCCCCTCCTCTTGAACCACAGTCCTGCAGGGGACAGGACAGCACGTGCAGCCTCAGACATGGTGTCTGATGAGGCCACAAGATCTTCATGGAGATGCCAGAGGAAAATTATGGGTCAAGTCCCGTTATCTCTATGGTGCTTTGGGGAGATCCCACCCAGAGCATCACTGGGATCCTCAGCACAGGAGGGACATCAACCTGTTGGAGCGAGTCCAGAGGGGGCCACAAAAATGATCAGAGTCCTCTGCTGTGAGGAAAGGTTGGGAGAACTGGGGCTGTTCAGCCTGGAGATGGATCCAGGGAGATTTTCTTGCACCTTCCAGTATCTAAATGGGACTTATAAGAAAGTTGGGGACAAAATATTTAGCAGGGCCTGTTGTGATAGACAAGGCATGATGGTTTGAACTGAAAGAGGGTCCATTTGGATTAGATAGAGGGAATTATTTTACAATGAGGGTGGGCAGGCCCTGGCACAGGTGCCCAGAGCAGCTGGGGCTGCCCCTGGATCCCTGGCAGTGCCCAAGGCCAGGCTGGACAGGGCTGGGAGCAGCCTGGGATGGTGGAAGGTGTCCCTGCCATGGCAGGGGGTGGAATGGGATGATTTTTAAGGTGCCTTCCAACCCAAAATTATTTCAAGCAGCCCCTCTTACAAACCCCAAGCTTGAGGGTCAGAGGGACCCCTGAGTGTCAGAGGTCACACCAGAAGTGCCAGAGCTTCCTCTGGCAGCGAGCCTGGAGGCAGGGATGTGATTGATGGCAGCACTGAGGAACCTCAGGCATCACTCTCCCAAGCCTGTATTTTCCCAAGAGCTGATCAAAATCTTATTACGTTGGTCAGGGTAGCTATCTACTGGAAAAATAGAGTTTTCCCATGAAAACATTTCATAAGGATATGTCCACAGCACTGAAATTTATAGTGGGGGGGGAAAAAAAAAAACCCAAGTGAATTATTTCAACAGTGTTTGCTCCAGTTCTCATTTTGATTACCTTCATTTTGACAGGTATTTTAATATATTCATATTTTCATGCTTTGACCTTATCAGGACGAAACGTTTCATTCCATCTAAATGAAGGGATTACAAATGGGCTGGATGAAACTCTTGGCTGCTCTGAATCTGAAAAATGTGACAACTTCCGTTCCATACGAAAGTTCCAAATTTCCACATCTCATCCACATTCAGAGCAAATTCCCCGAAGAGTGAAAAGGTCTTGCATCAACACCAATTAAAAGTCCAGGACCACTCACCACACACAGTAGCCCTTTTAGGAATGTTTCCAGCTTTCATTAGGACTTCTAAACCCAGAACTAATTTTCATGCTGGATTCAGAGTGGTCACATCTGAGAACAGGCTGTAATGGTGGTTTTTTTAAGCAGCTGAAAATCCAGTCCCAGGTTCTCTGGGCACATCTGATTCCACGGCAAATCTTTCAAACCTGTTTTTCTGGCTGGAGGGCAGGGCTTTTAGCAGCCCATCAGCTGAAAGCAGCACCTTTGCAAGGATTTAAGGAAAAAATTGAGCTCCAAAAAAATCCTGCACTTAAGAACAACAAACAAAAAAAACCCAAAAAAACCCCAAACAAACAAAAAAACCCCAAACAAACCAAAACCAAAGGAGTCACATCAAAGAGCATCCTTCAGTCAGTGTCCCTGGGCTGTGGCTTGTGATGTGCAAGAAGCCAGCCCAGCCAGTGGGGTCCCTCCCACACCATCTGGGAGGACAGAAAAACTCATCTTCAGGCATCAATGATTCTGTATTTCCACCCCGTGCAAAAGGGTTTGTACCAATAATTCCCAGAGTTATGTGGAATAACTAAATCATGTGCACATGCCAAAACATCTAAATCAGGTGCCATGGGGAGGGGTGAGGGTCTCCAGTCACTCCTTCCCATCCAAAATGGGAATTAACTGCTTTATTTTTCTCTTTAAATTAACATGAGGGCACAAACCCCAGCATTTCCCAGTGTGCAGCTCCTCGTTTTACAAGAAACACCGACAGGTCCCACATCTGGAGTGGCCCCACCTTGTCTGATTGATGTGACAATTTTCTCCTGGGAACCGTGACAAAACCTCGGCATCGCTGATGGATGGGATGTCACCAGTGAGCAAATTCTCACCTGGGAGCTCTTGAAGCCAGGGCCACTCCTATGGCCTGACATCTTCATTTCAGCACTCCATTACTGCTGTTTTAAAGCATTCTCATATAAAGGCCAAGTGGACACGTAAATGTTTGGCCAGCGTGAGCTGTATCAGTTAAAAGGGTGAATAGCTTTTTTTAATTATTTCATTTTTTTATGACTCAGATGTGCCAATAAAACTCTTGGCCAGTTTTCCATGGCTTTGCTGAACTGAGAGCAAATTAAACTGGCAAAGCAATTTTTTCCCAAGGGTAGAAGAGCTGCTTTCGAGGATGGCAATCCAGGCAAACTCTTGCACTTAACCCAGAGCTAGAGTTGGGATTTGTAAAACTGCTTTTGCTTTCAGAGACATCAACTAAGATTCTTTCACACCATGTGAAGGAAAAGACATTCCTTCCTGAAAAGCCCCATTCCAAGGAATTTACCAGATGATGCAAACAAGTAACAAAGCAAACAAGCAGAGAGATATATTCAAGAAAAGGTGGGAACTAATCTAAAATAAATCTCCATCCAAACAGGATGGCACAGAACAACCACAAGGTTCAGGGCTGAAACCATCCAGCTATGTCTTAAGTGAACATGGTGAAAATTCAGAATGAAAGGCAGATTCCATCCTGCCTTCCCATCAGACCCCGAAACTATCAAATTATTGCCCTGAGCCTGGGAAATCTCACTGGGATCTGCTTGTGCTGAGCTGAACAAGGATGCTTTTAATCATGGCTGGCTCAGCAGGGCTTTTTTAAGGCACATGGAACCGAGTGTCCTCACCCCTGCCTGCAGCCTCATTTACACTTGACAAGGGCTGTGCTGATGGGGAGATGTAGGACAGCTCCAGGATCAGCCAGCACCTGGCTGTGGGCACCTGCATCCCAAACCAACCCCAAAACACAGCCAGAACACTAACAAACACATGCTTCAAAAGTTTTGGGGCATTAAGGTTTGTTTTGGGGTTTTTTTTCAGTACCATCATCAGCAGAAAAAACACTCTGGAAATCCTTGTATAAGAAAAGCAAACCACACAAGGCAGGTTGAAAGTTGTCTCAGTCAGGGATGAGCCTCCTGGCACATTTGCAGATCTGCTAGACACTGTCTGAGCAACCTGGCATCACAGTTTGAGCCCCTGTGCCTCAGTTTCCTCCCTTGGGGGTGTAAGGCAGCAATATTCCCCCCACAGAAGCCTCTCTGCATTTGGGAGGTGGCACAGAGGCCACTGGTACCAGAAACCTTGTAAAACTCAGACTTTTAGATCCAGGGCGTGTTTACATTACCCAACTATTTATCAATCACCACTGTCACAACAATCAAATATTGTCCACAGCAGCTTCTGTGGTTCTCCACAAACAAGAACAAGCCCTGACAAACTTCTGTCTAAATCCAAGTGCCAGACTGCCTGCACTGGTGACTCAGTTTCTTACTATTTGTGCCTTTAATAGCAGCAGCTCTGATAAGATTGCTCGGAGTAGCCCATGTTCAGCAGTTTAATGGGTACCAGCCCAGACAGACTAATGGATCTGGAGACCAGGAAAGAGCAGGAAGGTGAGCTGAGTGGAGAATATTGAGGCTTTTAAGGCAGAAAAGTAGCAGCTAGACATGGGGTAGCTGACTCACAGAGCCTCGGTGGAGACAGATATCCTGGCTGGGCGTCCCCGGCCATCCATCACCCCTCGACAGGCCCAGGAAAAAAGGGAATTTCTTGAAATAATTTGCAAAATGCAAAGCAGAGCTGGGAAGGGATCCTGGGGCGCAGGGCCAGACGCACAGCCAGGTGAATTATTGTCAAGTCTGAGCTCACAGGCTTTTCCCTCTCCTGGAGAAGTGCATTTCCATTCCTGTTGCCTCATATCACCACCAGTGCCAGCGCCTCAGAGGAACCAAATGTTCCATCCAGCACCATCCATTTCTCTAGCTCTGAGAGGCCCAGACAAGAAAATTCTGCTCTTCCTCCTGATAACTCTCAGACCCTAATAAACAAGTTCTGCCAGGGAGTGGGAGGTGTTGAATTCACCCCTGTGCAGGGACTTGCCCAAAAGGTGTTTCACCTGCATGCTGTCACTGGTGGGTGACTTTTCAGAGCCTGAACCACAGGGGATGAACTTCAATCTATTGCAAGATGCATTTCCAGACAGTGGGATCTGTGGGAAAAAAAACAAAACCCAAAACATTTAAGTCATATCAGAATCTGAATAAATAGGGAAGGATTGGATGAAAATTGCTCTCATGCTCCCTCAGCGAAACTTTTAGGATTTTTGTTTTTCTTTTTAGCAAAAGAAAACCCTGACTACATACCAGGGGAAGAAGACAGAAATCAGGGCCACTACATGTCCTGCAAAAATATTTGTAGGATATTTATTGTTCCCAAACTGCCTGTGCAGAGAAGGAGCCTTTACCCTCTCCTCACAGGTGTTAAGTGCTCTGAGCAATGAAGAAGGGTTTGCACCAGCAGGAAGGTGAACTGAGAACATCCAGAAATCATTTGAGTTGCAGGCAGAGAATGAAATACGTCCTGGCCTCATCACTGGAGTGATGCAAGGGGAGGCCAGGAGGGGCAAGGGACTGGAGAGAGAAAAGGAATGATCCCATAATTAAACAAAAGGCTTTCTCTAAAGCCCCCCGTGATGGATGTGCTCCTGCAGGCTGGGAAACAGCTGGTGTCGCTCAGTTTTGTTGCACCAACCATAAATAAAAGCTCTCTGGGGATGTGTGGCGAGGGTGAAAATGGCATTTGGCAGAAAAATTGCGACAGGGACAAGGATGCAATGGAGACCTCGAGTAAGGGATGCAGAAGGCAAGTGCGATTTATCCTGACCTACCCTGAAGGCGTCCCTCCCCCTTCCCCAAATCCAGAGAGTGAGCAGGAATCAATAGCTCAGCACAGCCACAGAGAGGAGGAGGAGGAGCAGGGGAGGAGGAAAGTAGCACAAGCAAAGGGTGGTAGGAAACAAAACCTTGTGGGGAAAGCGGTTTTCCTCCCCAGGGAGGGAAGAGAGTGGCATCCAGTGTCACAAGGAGTGCCATTGATGCCTGTTGGGGCTACCCAAAAACAGAGGCCAGGCAGAGTTAAGGGAATAAAAACCAGTTCTATTTATTGAGGGGCCTGCAGGGACATTTTGGGCAGTCAAAGCCCCCCAGGGGCTGCACCCAAAATGGGCAGTGGCTCACGGGTTTCACACTTTTATAAGTTTGGTCCATTTGCACATTGGGGTTCATCCCCCAATTCCAGCTGCAGGGAATGAAGTCATTTCCCCCAAGTTTGCTGCCCCCAAGTCCCTTTTGTTTCCATCTCTGGGGCCTGAGGCACTGAGGTGTCCTTGGTTGCCAGGCCTGGAGAGGAATTGCTGTGTCTGCCCAAAGTGGGGAAGCAGCAGCTCCCAGTGTGTGTGGAGTTTGGAGTTACACACTGAAGAATTACAGGATTGCAAATACATAATTCCTGCAATAAAGCAGGAATTGGTTTAGATCATGAGCTGGGCTTGGAATCTTTAGCTCAAGCTAGATGGAAAACCTTCATGGACACACACCCAAGAGCAGGTTGCAGATTCTGGGGCTTCTCCCAGGCTTTGCTGCCACTCTGCTGTCTGAGGAGGTGGCTCTCCAGGAAACTTTTGTTTTGGGGTTGAAATTCTTGGATTGTACCTGTAGACCTGAACTCAGGCTTGCTGGTTGCCTTCATCTGCATTTCTGAGCAGTGTTTCTTTGGACAGAGTTGTGCTCCTTCTCCTGCAGACCTGAACCTCTCAGCCAAGGCCCTACAACCATGTTGTGCACCTTTCCACTTTATTAGTTACTTCAACTAAATTGCATCCCATCCCTGGCAAATTTAAAAGGCAGCAGGCAAGCCCTCTGAAGAAGAGCCATGGTGGAATTCAATTTGTGTCAACTCTGGGCTGGCAGGGATTTACAGCTGAGCTCGATCCGGCACAATGCACTTTATTCTTTTTATAGAGCAGCCTGAATGCAATGGTGGAACAGGCACGATGGGGGGAGCCGAGCAGAGGCCAAAGAACAGGAAGGCATTTTATAGGTTCAATAAGATTTATGGAGAAAGATGTTTCTCAGGAGCAGGAAGCAAGGGAATTTCCAAAAGCAGCAGAATACCTCTGCTCTTCTCCAGGTGCCTTTAATGGTGAGAGAAGTCGATGGTGTCCTTGAGGGGTTTTATCATCAAATAGAAAGGAACACAAAGAAGAGTTGTGCTCCAGTGACTCAAAGGCACAGGGGGTGCCCAGGGGTCCAGGCACCTTCAGTCCCAGTTCTCCACACCACACTCTGCTTTCATGGGGCACAACTGTCTGCTGACTCCAGGGATGGTGAGAGGAAAGACTTGAGGTCTAGAAGGATATGGTGGGAAAGCATGACCCTGGCTGAACTGAGGAGAACATGCAATGCAAATGCTGCTCCCTTTAATGGTCCCATCAGAAGAGCAGAGCCTTGGGGTTGTGGGGAGTTATTGTCGGTGACCCACCAGAGAGCCTTCTTCTCATCTCAGCTGTGAACATGAGTTAGCAGAAGAGGAAAATGTCAGCTGAGAGTGTCGTCCCTTGCATCCCTTCCCATCCTGACACAGCTGAGGCTGCTTCGCATCCGGCTCCTAAAGCTCTGTTTTAACTGCAGTGAAATCTTCACTGGGCTGCAGACAAAGCTCGGGGATGTCAGAGCACTTCTTGCACGTCACTCAGTTTCCTGGCAAGTCAAGATGCTGGTATTTACCCATGAAAGCCATAAAGCACTTGGAGAGTCAGCTGTAAAGAGATGTCGGGAATGGGTCTCTGCTAAGAGCTCTGAGTGAGAGCTCTCCCCTTCCAAGAGGCAGAGAAGCCTTGCAGGATCCCCATCACCATGGGGCAGCAGAATATCCACACCACCACCACTGCCTCAAAGGGCACCTTGGAAATCATGGGAACCCCCAACAGCAAAGGGTCTTCTGAGATCCCCAAAACACTTCAACACCCTGAGACCCACCACGTGAGCTGGCACAGCCCCCTTGGGGTGTCTCAGTGGCAGAAGACAGGACCCTGCTGTCCTTTCCTGATGGCCACCCCCCTTCCCAGCCCTGGCTGCACTGCTCCAGCCGCAATTAATTGGAACATCTCCCACTGATTCCTGATTAGCTGCTTTTGATTAGGGTTTAATGACTTCACTCGGCCCCTAATTCACAGAGATGAGCTTGGAAATGCCTGAGAACAGCTCAAACACAATCACATTTTCTCCCACCTTGGAGCCACCACTTAAGCTCTGTACACATGAGCCCTGCTCCTCTGACCCTGCAGGACCTGCCATCCTCAGCCCTGCTCCTCCTGCTCGTGCTGCCAGGCAAACCACAGCCAGGGATGCCAAGCTCTGCCTCCTGATGGTGGAGGATAGAGCTGGAGTGCAAAATGGATATTTCAATGCTGCCTTGGCCCTCAGATAATCTATAAAATTCAGTGTGTGCTTTAGCCACAGAGTTAAAGCATGCCTGGAAAAGTCAGGCTGGAGGTAGGAGCCCATGGGTGACTATCCTAAGGACAATGGGACATCCAGGCATGGCCAAGACAGAGCTGGATTGGACTCTGGACCTTCAAGGAGGGCAAGCCCCGGTGTGATCTGGTGGAGAGCAGCAGGGTGCTGCCCTTTGGGGCTGGACATGTCCAGCTGCTGTGTCCTGGCCCAGGATTCAGAGCCAATAAAAGTCTCAGTATCTCCATAGTGCTGAGTCCTGGGGAGGATTGCCTTCCTCCCTCTCCTGACTCTATCATCCCTCTGTCTTTCCTCCTCCATCCCCAAACCCTCATTCAAAGCCTGGGGACAGAGAGTTGGCAGAGCGAGGGAGGGAACAGAGGTAAACCTGAATTCTCTGTGGCTACAGGGAGCACCGGTACCCACTGAGCTCCCAGGGACCAGGATCTGCATTTCAGCTCGACTTTGGAACTTAACTGAAGGTCATGTCATGCTGCCTGCCTTCTCACCAGCCAAGGAGGTTGTAAACACTGGTTTCAGAGGCTGCCTTGCCTTTTGAAGATCTGAAAGTGCATTTATCTTCCTGAGACATGCATTAATCTACTAACTACCGGTGAAGATAAGGGGATGAAAAGAGGCTTGGTGGGGAGGAAAAAATAATAAAATAAACCGAAATAAAGTGAAGTAATCAAATCAAATAAAATAAATAAAATGGAATAAAGTGAAAGACTCATTTTCATCAGTACAAAGAGGTCCATGGACTCTTTCACAGTGCCTTAGGCACTGATGTCCCATCACACAGCAGCCTTATCACAGCTCTCCTCTGCACCAGACTCACCCTGGCAGTGTGAGGTGACAGCTTACAAAGTGTCTGAGTCCCCTCACTGTGCCCCAAGCTCCACAGCTGATCTCTTTAATCACCACATCTCAGTGACAAGGCACTGAAGCAACTCAACTCCCAAACAAGACAAATCCAGAGCAGGTTGTTTGTTTTCTCTGCAGGCAGCTTCCACTCTGTGCCTGGGCAGAGCCAAACAGGGCCAGAGCCTGGAAACTTGGAGGAATCAGGAATAAACCCTTGGTTCTCTCTACTGGACCAGATTCTGCTGGGGAGCAGGGGTATTTAAAAGAAAATAATCCTGGGTTGGAATCCCAGCTCCACAGAGCAGAGCATCTCCTTGCTCCAAGCCTCAGTTTCCTCAGAAAATCAGAATTGGGCTTCCATGTGAAGGGAGCTGGAGATCAAGGACTTCTTGGGCGTTGTATTGAATCATTCTCTGTGCTTGGCTCCTCTGCTGGACCTCCCCTGAATCCCCTGCTCTTTGTGGCAGAGGCCTCGTGGGTTCAGGCTGCTGGCAAAGAGGGAAAAAGGCCAACAACCCCAACTCCTGTCGGAGTCAGGCACAATACAGCTGACAGGAGGGGAAGAGGGACCCAGCTGCCCCCAAAACCTTGAGAGACAGCACCTCAAACCATGGAAAGGAGGGAAAGCTCCTCCACCCTGAAGTGCAGGAGTGATTTCATCAGAACAGGGCCTGGACAGAGAGGTTCCAGGGCTGCCTTTCCCCTCAGGGACTCAGGGGGATGTCACCCCCTTCACAGGCCAGGTCACATCTCCAGCCAAGCCTGGCCCAGAGCCCTGGGCTGTTTGCAGGGCAGATGAAGAGGAAGGTGGAATTAGAGAAAGAGCTGGGGGTGGGGGAAGTGCTGCAGAACGAATAAAGAGCTTTGATGGGGATGGGGAATTGAGTCAGGTTCACATTAAAGGGCAAGGAAATGAATGCTGAGATGAAGGCGCCTGCAAGTTCAAATGTAGCAAGCTGATAAATAAATAAAGTTAAAAGAATGACTTTTAATTACATTTGAAAGAGAAAAAATAGGGAGATCTGGGGGGGGAATGATAGGAAAAACTCCTCCAAACTCAGACACTGGAGCTCTGGCCTTGTTTTGGGGACACTCCTCTTGCCTGCCTGATAAGCCCAAGGCAGCCACCAGCAGTGGCAGGGCAAAATCAGCTGAACCTGGGTTTAATGCCTCAATTAAGGATCATTTTGATCAGCTTTAAAAAGCAATTTAGCCCCACTAAGCTGCAGCAGGTCAGGAGCAGGGATAGATGGCAAATCTCATTTGAAAGCCAAACACACAAATTCCCATCATTAACGGTCCCATCCCATTAATGACAATACTATTGTTGGCTTAAAATGTTGCTTTCATTGAACAACTGGAGAAGAATGAAATGCTTTCCTCCAGTTTTTGGTCTGGTGCCAGGAGCTGCCTGTAAAATCCAGATAAGAGTTCTCAGCACAAACTTCTGATAAGGGAATTAGCAGGTAAACTTTAAACTTTGGTGAAGGCAAGGAGGGGAGGGAAAGCATTTGTGATCTCTTCAGTGGTGTCAGCTTTCCAGGCTGAATCTCACCAGACCCCAGTGCCACATTCCCTGAATCCTCATCCCTATTATCCATCTGTGCTGGGAAATTACCTGTTTCCATAGCTGAGGCCAAGGCCTCATCCCCTTAAGAATCTGCCTTTTTCCTCTCCTTTCTATTTTCTCATCCTCCCCAGAGACCATCCTCCATCCTATTCCTAGAACTTCCCTTCTCTTAAGTTGAAGCTAATTCCCTGTCAAACCTTTTGGGCTTCTTCCATCCCATCTTTAAAAAAAAATTTAAAAAAATAAAAATCACTTCACCCAGGTTATCCACAAACTTAACCAAAGTTAAAAACAAATGTATTGACTCTGAATAAATCTCCCTCTTGCAGGTGCTGGGTACAAGAACATCTGTCATGGTCAGGGTGAAACACCTTGATGAAATGACCCCTAGAGAAAGAGTCTCTCACTCTATTTGTCCACTTTGCCAAGGCTCATGGAATCTAAAGCTGATGCACCAGAAATCCTGGCACATCTGAAACTTGGAGGAAGAGGATAATCTAGAAATTATTCTGCTCCTACAATCAGTTCAATCTCTACGTGCAATTGGTTCAGGAGTGATAAAATCTTTGGTCACCATTTGGATGGACAGGTTAACTCCAGGGGTATTTTCATTCCACTTCTGGAGAACCTACATCCACGGGGGGTTAAATGAGCAGCTCATGATTGTGGAACAAATTCTGGTCAGAAGAACAAAGATTAGGCCATCAAGTCATGTCTCTGTCTATCTCTGAACCTTGGAGCGGCTCCTAGCCACACTGTGCTCTTTTTATTTTTAAATAAAGCAGTGATACAATTGGCTGGAAGGTAAAAAAAAAAAAGTCTATGATCCTCCTAACACTGAATTTATGATTTTGCTTTTCCATCCTCATTACCCTCTGCTGTTGGGAGGGTGGGAAAGGCACAGGAGCAGGATGGTTCCTCACAGAAGCACCAGGATTTAGCAGATTCCTGCTTTCCCATACTGGCACTTCTCTTCAGGAGCTGCTGCCTGAGCCAAACCATTTTTGTGGAGGCAAAGCCAAAATCCAGCCAGCCCAAAGAGAAATCACAGAGTTTTTCAGAAGCTAAAAGGAATCTGTTAGTTTATCCAAATTTTCTGGGTTTGGACTTTTATATCCTGAGAGGGAACACCAAAATAACACATCAAGGGCCTAACATGACAAATTTCCTGCTTTCATGGCAAGCTGGGAATCCCAGAACTTGCATTAACACACCCATCCCTTAGTTTTAGGATTGGTTAAGACCTCCAGGACCTTAAAGTTTGGGAAAGGCTGAAATCCTTGTCTCACCTGACTCCTTAAGAGTTCCATTCTACATTTTCAACCCTACCTGTCCCAAAACTTCTGTCATCTGCCATTATTAAGCACCAGGATCCCAAGAAATTTACTATTTCTGGAACAGCAAGAGCCAGGCAGGAATATCTTGTTAAGATATCTCTTAGAGTTTGGAAAAGGTAGATTCATCTCAGCTGAAATGCTTGAGAGAAAGAGACCCAGTTTGATGAATTTCTTCTGCTGGGGAAAAGAAAAAAAAAAAAATGAGACTAAGACAACTTGTTTTAACTTTTTATTCAAAGTCATTTTGTTTTGAAACTTAAGCTGATTACAATAAAAATATATTATAAAAATGAAAAACAGGTCATGCATGAAACACTTTGATATCATCAAAATGAAATATTGCAGACTATTTTTTTTTGTTGTTGTCTTTTTGTCACAGCTCACAAAAGTCTCAGTGATTTTGACTTTTTTCATGCCAGGACAAGGAATTTTATGCTTCTATATTTCTTTTTGGGATAAGAAATCATTTATAATAATGTAGTTTTTCTCAGAGAAAAACAGAACCAGCCTTTCAGTTTCTAGCTCTGCTTTGAACTGAGACTGAGAGTTAAGTAGAGTGATCCAAAGTTGTTAAAAACCAAGAGAAAAGCTTTCATATTTCAGACTTCTATCTTCCTCTGCTCCCAGCGGCCAAAGAAAATGCCATTAGCCCTGGAGGTACTTTTGGTAAATAAAGAAAAGGGGAAAAGAAAAAAGGAGAAGGGAAAAAAGATAGACAAGAGAATAGTCTTTATCTTTTATTTTTTTGTCGTAAATATATTATAAACCATTTTCTCCAAGGCGTGAAATTGTCTCACTTCAGCCCTCCAGAGCCCAGGGAGCCTGAGCTTTCAGAGCCGCCTTTTGAAAGGGACAGGGGTGTTTTAAAGCCCTTCTCAAATGCAGTTTATTCAGAGGGGGCAGCTCCCAGGGGTGGGTGGAAATGCTCCCACAGAGATCCCGGGATTCTGAGCGAGGCTGAGGGAAAACAGCTCAACCTCAGCCGCTATTTGAACATCAATCCCCAGAAGGAGGGGACAAAGCCTCGCTTATCACATCTCCCAGCTTTCAG
The DNA here is from genome assembly GCF_001522545.3 of Parus major. Lineage (NCBI taxonomy): Eukaryota > Metazoa > Chordata > Aves > Passeriformes > Paridae > Parus > Parus major. The sequence continues at coordinate 7,365,370 of NC_031785.1, forward strand.
TTCTTGCTGCTCAGCCTTTTATTTTCGATTATTTACCGGGGCAGTGCTTCCCTGGAGGGGAGCAGATCCCAGGGTCAGGGATCAGGGATTTGGGGGGCTCAATGCTGACTTTTGCTTTTCTAAAGGCAGAGCTGCTGCTGATGTTATTCCTGACAGCTTTGCTGCCTGCAGCACCAGGACAGGGCTGGGAGCTCTGCTCAGCTGGATGGAGGCTGATCTAGAAAAAGGATGTTTTGAGAAGTCTGGCTCATGAGGAGGCCCCATTTGGGTCTCAGTTTGTTGTAGGTGGATCAGTGAACGTAGAAAAAGCTGATCCATCCCTCTGTCCTTCAGGATGGGGCCAGTTAAACTTTTCCAGAGATTTTGACCTTTTATACTTTTAAAATCAGTTTTAAATTTTTGTCAGTCGTGCTATTCAGCCATTTGATGTGTGATGAAATGCAGCTCCAGGAGGGATGGGAATATGTTTGGGACCTAAGGGGGAAAAAAATTTAATGAGAAGTACGGGAAAAGAGAAAAGAGGAAAAGAAGGGAA
>NC_031785.1:7366032-7399540 GCF_001522545.3 Parus major
GGAAAGGGTTTTTTTTCTACTGGTAAATCCATCCTCTGAGTAATTATGAAGTGTGGCGAGTTTTGCATTAAAATAAATTTGTTTCCCAGGTTGGAAAAATAGAGTTACTAATTTTGCCTATTCACTGCTACTAAAGAAATCCACTCTTAATAAAGAGGACTCTGTAGCATGTTCTGATGTCTTGCAGGTCCTGGTAGACACAAGAGCTTTTCCTAAACCACAGGCTGGCTCATACCTCCCTAACAGCCTTGTCCAGGGTCCCTCTCCTGGAGGGATGGACACAGATATTTAGGATTACCTGATACAGCAGTGATTTGGGAACAAGTGTTCTGTTGGAAGGTGTTTGATACAAGGATGCTGCATTCCCAGTCCAGGAGAATCCCTCTTCTGCCTGTCAGGAGAAGGTCACAGTCACCCCACTTTGTGCTGTGCTGCAGGAAGGGGAGGGAGGAGCCCTGTGGAACAGCACCCCAAGTAAAACATGACTGAATGGTTTGAATGCTTTGTAAGAAACTGCTCCCAGAGTGAGGCATCTGCTGCTGACTCTCCCTGCTGTGCTCCTAAATGCCAACAGCTCACAGTTCAGATTTGAACTGGGTAGAGCCTGGGATTTCCCCCTGCCTGGGAAAGGTTTTGCTGCAGTCATTGCAGAGGGGAGCAGGGGAACCAGAGCCTGCCCTTGCTCAGGGACACAGAACCAGCTCATGGCACGGCTGCTGTGTGGCACAAACCATGGGTTCATGTTCACTGAGCTGCCTGCAGACATCCAGCACTGACAGAGCCACCAGAACACACTCTGGCTGGAAGAAGCAGCACAACTACACCTCTCCTCTGAAGGGAAATGTGCAGAAAAAGAATCCTGTGACGGGCATGATGATGTTACTTTTATTGGCAAAAGAAAGACTGATAATCTCATTATTCCCATTATGGTAAAGGTTCCACTGAAAACCAGGTCTGTGGGCTGTTCACACTGCAGAAGACATTCCCACATTGCAAGGACTCACAGACATACAACTCCAAACCAATCAGTAAGGTGACCATGGGCACTTGAGAGAGCAGTGGCAGAGTCAGCTCCATCCCACTCCAGCTGTGCCCTGACTGCTTTGGCTTTTTTGGTTTTCTCAGCACCAGGGGGAAAGGCTTCAGACTGGCAGAGAGGAGGTTTAGATTCAACATTAGGAAGAAATTGTTCTCTTTGAGAGGGGTGAGGCCCTGGCACAGGTTCCCAGAGGAGCTGTGGCTGCCCCTGGATCCCTGGCAGTGCCCAAGGCCAGGCTGGACAGGGCTGGGAGCAGCCTGGGACAGTGGGAGATGTCCCTGCCATGCCAGGGGGGTGGAACAAGATGAGCTTTAAGGTCCCTTCCAACCCCAACCACTCTGATTCCATGGAGTGCAGCCTTTGCTAATGGAGCTGCTGCAAAGCTCTGCAGATCCTGGAGCCCTCAGGGAGCCCCAGCCCCTCCTGTGACTGCAGAGCAGGAGCCAGGCAGAGCTGGTGGCACTCCTGCAGTGCCCGGGTGGCATTTCTGCACATATTTACAGCTGCACTCCTAGGGAGCCTAATGGTCCCATCTGGAAACATCAGAGCTCAGAGAGGGATGGAAACAGTTGTGGCAATTCCAAGCAGCAGGAGGTGGATGGATGGGGCTCCATAAAAGTCACTGCAAGGATGTGACACAGGCAGTCCTCACCTCCCCTTGCCCCAGGAACAGGGAAAGGAACAATGTGGCTCCTAGACTGAAAATGGCCTGGAGATCTTCTTTTTGCCAGCCTTGTTCAGCTTTAGGAATTGCCAGTGGTGCAGGGCACTAGGAGCATCCCTGGGTTGTTTGCTGGTGCCAGGGAGCAGTGAAGAGTGGGCTCCCTGAGCACTTGGGACTCTCATATGGGCTTTGGGAGGGGCACAGGAAAGGGATGGCAACACCACAGCTATTTCTCATCTCCTCTCTAGGGTCACAGTGCCCCCAGCCTGAGCTCCTCAGGCTCAGGGTAACTCTTGCTGCATTGATTGAGTTTTCCACATCCCTGACAAGCAGAAAGTTCCCTGTCAGCAGCTCCTCCACCATCTCCTGGAGCACTTGCATAAACATGCAGCTTTCCATCCTCGTTCTGCACAAGTGGGCACCTCTCAGCACACTGAAGGGACAGTCTCTGGTTAACCCCACCTGTCACTTCCACAGCCTGATCCTCCCCACCACACCTGGAGCACATCTGGAAGCTGCTTGTGCACAGCACAGCACCAGCCCAGCTTCTTTCCAAGCCAGTTACATCTCACTTGTGATGTGCCAGCCCAGCTCTGAGGGGTCAGGATGGTCATCACACCCCATCTGCAAGGTTTTGCTGCTTGGGAAAAGGGAAAACAAAGTCATTCCAGGATGAGAGATGCCTCCAGGCACAGGTTTTATCATCACAGTTGTGGCTGTGGTGGCCCTGTCAGTGCTCTCTGGCACCAAGGGACACAGAAACTTTGGGACTGTCCCCCAGGGCTGGTCCTGATCACTTGCAGCTCCCAGTTCAGGCTTTCCAATGTTTTAGGAGTGCCACAGGACAGGTTTGAGCTGAAAATTTTTATCACTCTCTCATGGCTTTGGTTGGTTTTGCCATCACTCAACCCAGAGGTCACTTGTGATTAATAATAAAAGGAAAGGAGATGAAGGATGCCTTTGATTTTCAGCCAAGTGTGTGCCAGGGAGCCCCCGGTGTCCCTGCTTGGGAGGAGGAAGCTGTGCTTCCCACTGAGGAACGGCAAGTGCAGGTTTGGGTAAGACAGCCAAAAAAAGCACTGCCTAAATAGATTCCAAGTGGTCACAGATCCTTTCTGTTCCCCCAGGAATTCTGCTCTTTTTGGGGTTGTTGTCCTGTGCTTTCAGACAGAGCAGGGCTAGAGCTGCTGCCAGGCTGGGGATCAGGGCTCTGCCTTCCATCCCTTCCACGACGCTTCAGTTTCCTCATCCTCTTGCCATCCTTCCAGCCAAGGAATTTGTGAAGATGAGCGTGGTGTCAGTTCAGAAGGCTTCACAGACCCTTGGCATGAAGAATTGAGGAGAAATATAATCTAAATAAAAGACTTTTAAAACACATGAAGCACAGAAAGAGGATTTTTGCATTCCAAGCAAAACAGGCTGTGCTATTCTCATTCCACACCTTCCACTATCCCAGGTTTCTCCAAGCCCTGTCCAACCATCCACCTTGGACACTTCCAGGGATGGGGCAGGGATGGTTTTCTCCCTCCCAACACCAGTTTTATTCCCAAGGCTGGGTCAGAAGCAAAAAGGGGCAAGCCCACAGGGAAAACCACAGCCCCACACTGCTGTCAGTGAGCCCAGAGAGCCCTTGGAGGTTTTGTTGTTTCTCGATGCAAAATAAAATGAAGAAGAAAAAAAAATGTCAGCAAATTGGAGGGGCTCCAGCAAAAGGAGATAAAGATGATTAAGGGTTTAGAAGGATTGACCTATGAAGAAAGATTAAAGGAACTAATTATGTACAGCTCAGATAAAGGATGAGTAAAGAGGTGATTTAATAACGCCCTGCAAATACTCAGGAAGGTGTCAACAGTAAGGCAGGGGGAGGAATTATTTAGAGTCCTTCAGCAAGGAACAGCACGAGTGATGCAATGAAAGGGAAGGTGACATGGGACATCAGGCACAACACAGGCAAAACCAGAGATTTCTTTTGGGAGCAGCAAGTGAGTTAGGAGCACAAATCCTCTGGAAACACTCTGCCTTTCAATCCCTAAATGATCAAAGAACGCATTTTCAAAGGTGTTTAGGTGCTTAAAGGTGCAGGCAAGTGCTCTAATAGGATTTTCAAGTGCATCTAAGCAGGTTTCAACGGGAATTAGGCACTTTAATAACTTCAACAGTTCCACCAGTTGCTTACTGATATCCTTGCACAAAACACCTGGAAGGTCTGGCTGTAGGACTCAGCAGAAATCCTGCAGCAGGAGAAGATCAGAGCTGAATCCCAAGCTGCTGGAGCAGAATGAGTGTGGATGGCTGGTGTGCAGGAGGACGTCCTGTAGGAAACCATCCTGCCTTGTCAGGGCGTTGTGCATTGATCTGCACAGTCAATTTGAAAGTCAATGAGATTTAGACTCTCAGGCCCATTAAAATAAAAAATTTAAAATGCCTTTGGCACCTCAGCACCTCGGTCAGTTGGGCAGGTCCTTGTGCAGGTTATCAGGGAACAGAGTGACAGGGCTGTCCCAAAACAGCGTGGTCACCTTGTGCTCCCCTGGAATGTGTCACCAGAACCCCAGGGAAACATGTCCCATTTCTTCTGTGCTGAATTAATTGTGTTTTCTTGGGGACAGGGGGATATTTTCACCCTGTAAAAATAATCACCTGGATGGAGGAGGGCTGGAGGGGGCACTAAAGGAGAGGCAGGATGATGATGGAAATTGAGAGTCAAGAGAGTCCCAGGATGAAAATCCTGCAGGAGATTGCAGCTAAAAGCACTGTGAGAATATAGGAAGAGAATTTCAAGTGTGGACTTAGAAGAGAATTATTGACCTCAAAGCTTTCTTCCCAGTGCCTCACACAGACAGTACCAAGACTTCAAGACCAATCTGCTCTCCAAAGACTTCAGCCAGAAATTCCTGCTTGGAGCAGCCCTCTGGTGTCAGTGCATGGAGATTCCTCAAGGATAGGACTTGCCTGGCTGCTCTCCTGGACACCAAAGTCCCAGAGAAGGTCACTGCATTCCCACCAAAACCCCTCCAGATCCTTGGGACAATTCTATCAGTGCACTGTGAATGGTTACAGTGAACTCACATCTGTGCCCAAAGCCCAGAAGCAAAGAAATAACAAGTAAAAAAAAAATAAAGTAAAAAAATACACATAGAGATACCTCAAAAAAGGGAAAAAAAAACCAAACCAAACCAAAACAACAACAAATAAAAAATAAAAAATTATAAAAATAAAAAATAAGACAAAAACTAGCCCAAATTGCCAAATCTTGAGCTCAGCCTGTGACTGCCTCTCGCAGCTGCAAGTTTAGATTCCAGGGGAGAATTCTGAACACAGCCATAACACAAGGAAAGGTGAGAGGAGAGAGGCTGTGACTCCTTCTTGTTATTGCCCTGAAGGGTTTTTCAGGGCAAATATTCGAGTGACGCTTTTCATTAAACCACAAACTTGTCAGTTTAGCCTGGTGTATATATAAATATACATACATATATGTATTTTCAAATAATTGCTTAAGAACAGGGAGATGTTTGAAAGACTGGTTTAACCCTTTTGCAGCACTTGAGTCCACTTGAAATTATATGAGAGAGGAAAGATAAATATGAAGATAAATGCATAAATGGCCAGAGTTGCTATGGAAATGGGAGAGGATGGAAATTGAAAGTCAATAGAGGACTAACTTACTGTTCAATTTTAAAAATAGTCTTTCTATACAGAAAGGGAACATTTTTCAAATCTCTGTTGGCCTGTATTATACAAAATGGGAAGCGGTTTTGTGGCTGGGTACATCAGTTTAATGCTGCATGCTCCACCTGCAGCCTGGATGGTCCATGGTCCATCCTAAGTGGGACTTTTCCTCAGGTTTATGCCAATCTCCATCCCAGCTCCAGAGCCCTGGTGTTAAATGTCAGCATGAAAAGCACAGATATGTGGGTCACAGTCTGTGGGGTGTAATGGCAAATAATTTGTAGGGATTTCAGGCCAGTTCTGTTTATTTTTAAACATAATTCCCCATGCAAAGAAGGTTTACCAGGCTGGGCTTGTTGCCCCATGGGTGCTGCACTGTAGCTTTCCAAGCCTGCTGGCCTGCAGTCAGATCTGATGGAACAAGAGGCATCTCTGAGGAATTAAGTCCTAACAAGGAGGATATTCTCAAATGAGCACTTTCTGCCATTGCCTTTCCATTTTCCATCCTCCTCCCAGGGTGAGACATGAGCTCAGCCAGAGAATCCACACAGGAGACGACAGTGGAAAACCAGGCTTCCTCCGTTCCACTGCTTCCAAAGCCCCTTGTTTTATTAAGATAAATGTAATACACTTCCCTGGTTCCATTCAGACAGGGAGAGCAAATTATGTTTGAACAGCGCCAAGCCCCATCCATGAGCAGCATATCAAGAGGAAAGTGGGGCTTTGCTTCCACCAGCCCACACTTTGCTCTCCCTCTCCATCCCCAGACACTTCTGAGGCTTCTTGGTGCATTTACCTCCAAAATGCAGGTGAATAAACCCTTTTTGGCACTGACAGCCTGGAATTCACAGTTCATCATATCCCACACCCCAAGGATTTGGCTCTTTCAGCCTCTTGGTGTTCTCTGCCTGTTTGCTGGCCCCATTTCTCACTCTGTGGTGCCCAGAAGCTGCAGGCAGCCCCTTCCCACAGTCCTGGCTGGGGGCACAGCATCCCTGGGACACACTGCTGCCCACAGTTCCCATGCCATGCACCCCTGTGCCCCTCTGTTCAAAGCACACGAGTCTCTCAGCAAATTTCTGACAGCTGGAGGTGTCTCACTCACTCAGGTACAGCAAACCTGAAAAAAACCCAAACCAACAGACCCAGAAGATGCTGAAATTCAGCTTCCCAAGGCAAAGAGCTGGCACAAACTTCAGACTTGGCAAGAAGATTTTGCCTTTTCCTTCCTCTGAGTCACGTTCCCCAAGTCTAGCTCCATGCTCTCCTGCAAGTGGGTTTGAAAGAATTCCACGGTGCCAGCAGGACTCTCCCCATCCCCATTTCCCAGCCTGTCAGAAAAAGGCCTTTAAAAATAGTTCCGTGCTGCTGGGTGGGATTTTCCTCTGCAGGTGCTGTGCAACACAGAACGAGATGAGATTCTAATCATAGCTCCTTCGCAGAGGGAAGGTTCAGAGTTGAGCCGTGCAGCAGCAGCCTCATTTTCACAGCAATATCACTTTATTCTCTGGGTGTCAGGGGGACACATATTGCTGTCATTTCCCTGCGCCATGTTTGTACAGCGGATGCAAAGAGCAGCCACAAAACACGGAGCTATCGCTGCTCCATCGCATCCAGGCAGGGACAGCAGCCTGATGGTGCCTGATGCTTCTGCTCTGAGCCCACGGAGAGTTCATCCCACAGGGGAGAGGGTCCCAGGACTTCCCATTGTCGGGAAAATTAATCCACAAACACCTGAGGTTTGTGTTCAGAAAGGAGACAGAGGAGTCCTTTTACTTTATTTGAGTAAAGGGAGAGGCCATGGGGCATTCCCCTGGGGTCTCTCAATTTATGGAGTCCACAGCCTCCTTTTTATCCCAATTTCCTGCCCATGTCCCTCTCTCTTTCCCCACTGGCTGATGTATTTAAGAGACACAGACTCCCCAGAATGACTGATACCTAAAATCCCCCTCTAATCTATAACCCTCCCTCTTAATTTTTAATTCTTATGGAATTTATGGTGTTTCCCCAGTGTCCCTTTCATCTTTCATTCAATCAGTGGAATCCATCCCATGGTTTCTTTTATGTCTCAGTGATAGTTTCATCTTATCAGCAGACCCACAGCTGGTTTGTAAAGACAAACCCATCATTCCTCTCACCATCCAGGCAGAGAAACTGGAGCTCAAGGCTGCATTTCCCCATTGCATGTTGCTCTGCACTCACCACTGAGGACTGGCTCTTCCCCAGCCTGCCCCATTAAAAATCCCCCAAGTCATAAAACAAGAGGTTTTCCCAAAAACGAGTCAAGCTCTCCACATTTCTCTCACAGCAAACTGTTCAAGGTGTGGGACCTGCTTGGCTCTGTTTCTCTCATACCAGAGCCTCCTGCTGAAGCTGAGCACTTTCTGTCAGGTCCCTTCACCCCGAGCTGTCAGTCCCCAGGAGCAGGAGGTCCCTGCCACGTCCTCTGCTCCTGGATGTCTCCAGAGGAGCAGGCTGGAGTCCTCTGCACACCAGGGGATTTCTGACAAGATCTCCCAGCACAGTCCAGCAAACACCAACCTCCATCTGCTGAGGTTCAGGTGACTGCAATGCACCACTCCACAGACAGCAGCACCTTCTGCTTTTATTTTCCTCCTTGTCTGGCACCATCTCTCCTGAGCTGTGCCCAGTGTCCTCTGCCAGCTCTCACCAGCGGGGCTGCACTTGCTCTGTGGTGGTGCTGCCTCACCCAGTGCTCCTCTGCTCTTTGAATCCATCTTACAACCTCCTGGAGGCATCACCAGCTTATTTGTAGCTGAAGAGTGTTTTCTGAATCCAAGACAAAACAATGTCCCAAGGAGCCTCCCTGACATGACCAGATTCTGGGATAGCTCGAGAAGGGAAGCACTTTCGCCCAGCATTTATCTTCTCTGGATGTTTTGCTTGCTGTTCCTTTCTCTCCAAGTAGAGTTAAGCCCCAGGTTTAATAAGGCCATTTGCTGCAAGAATAAAATCTGTGTTGCTTTGAAGGCATGGAAACAGCCTGGGTGCACTCAACCCAACAGCCTGGCATAATTTAGGAGCTTTTGTGGATGCCTGGACCCATGCCAGGAACTCAGCCTGCACCAGCCTTGGTGTCCCCTGTCAAGCCCACCTAGGCTCATGCCCACTCCCTGCAGGATCTACAGAAGAGTCTGATGGAGCCATGGTGAGAAGTGACACCCATCAGCTGGGCTGGAGCAGCCACCTCACTCCGAGGATGGGGGATTTGCAGAGATTTTTGCTACATAAATCAAATATATAATAAATAAAAATCTTGGGGGCCGAATACATAAGGACACCTTTGTGTCACCACAACCAAGAAACCATCAGTGACAGTCACCCCAGTGTGACCACACTCCCATGACTTCTCTTTGCTGCACCCTTCCACATCCACAGATATTTTATCAGCTGCCTGACAGGGCTGGCACACCCTGTCCCAGAGCTGTGCTGCCCTTACCAGCAGCAAAGCCATTAAACCCCCTTTGCACCCCCCTATGCATTCGCTTCATGCCTTTAATCCTGACAGCCCAAGTAAATTCCTCCTGAAAAGAAAACCCTTGTTCCCCCTCCCCGAGCTGCTGCTTCTTGCTAAATGTCATTAAAAGCAGAACCCACGGTAACATCAGTCCTTGCTGAAGGTTGAAACCACCTTGGCTGTAATCTTGGTTTGGCACTGGATAGAAAAAAAAAAACCCACAACAAAAAAACCCAGATACTTCTTCCACTTCTCTGTCAGCTCCACTTTGCATCAAAATCTCCTTTGTATGTCACACAGCTATTAAAGTTGTGGATTGTGGCTGGGCTCTGTGTGTGTGGACGTGTGTGTGTCTGTGCCTGTGTCTCAGAAACTGGGTCACCCGGAGAGCGCTCCATGAAAACGCTGCCCTGACAAATCCAGGCTGGCAAGGCTCAAAGATACCCCTTATAATGTTTTTCTGCCTCCCATCATGCTTTGAAATGAGCAAATAATACTACTTTCTGCTGTATTTTTGTATCTTTTATTCAGGAGCTTCCTGAGGTAAATAACCTCAGGCAGGCAAATCCAAGGGGATGCTCCTATCTCTCTTGCTGTCTGCTCACACTGAAATCATGATATACTTTGCTTTCATGAAGCTCTTTATAAAACATTCATTTTTTTTTCCAGGAGAAATGGCTATCAAGGAGGGCAAGAAACTTCACACATTTGGCTCAGGCTTCAGACCCAGTATTTTGTCAGCCCTCTCTCGCTGTCAGTGCCCCAGAGGTGACAGGAGGGCACCTGCAGAGCCCACAGCACCTCCCCATCACACAGGGGACGCCTGTGGCCATCACCCCGGCCACAGCAGAGGGTGGCTGCTCAGCCAGGGCCCTTCCAGCAGGCACACATCCTGGAATTCCCAGCAGGGCTCTCAATAACAGCCCAGGCAGTTCTGGCTGAGGAGTGGAGCCCACCTCTGGGGCACTGAGAGGTGGGGAAGCAGCAGAACAGAGAGTGGGGCTGGCCCAGCTCAGCACCAGACAAAATCCAGGCTGCTGGAGGGGGCAAGAAGTGGGGAACTGAAAGTTGCTGACTCCATGCGGGACAGAGAGATGTGGGCAACGCTCAGGAGGAGCTGAGAGGGGGAAGCCTGTGAGTTTTTTTATTAGCAGCTTGTTTTAATATCTACAGCATGAGAGAAGAGATGGCAGGAAGAAATGCCTGGGCAGGAAAGGCTTTTCCTGTTAAGCAGAATTGTAAAGAGGGTCTTGGGGGCCGAATACTGCTCTCTTTTTTTTGTGCTACTCTCTGCACCTGGACTCTCTGCATTTATTTTCCTTAAAGAAAGCAAAGCTTAAGTGACCACAAATAGAAGCAGTGACAGGAAAGGGGATGGAAGGATCTGGCTTCAGACAGACATCTGCTGGTCTGGGGGAGAGCTGTAGAGGAGGGTTTCAAAACCCCAGGATGAGGGAAGCAGAGTTGAGGAACAGAAAGTGCATTTTCACAGGCTCTGATCTAGACTCTGTCTGAATCTTAGCGCTCCACTCCGGTAAATCACGGCGTGCAGGTTGTGAACCCCATTTTATCAACAGGGAAAGTGAAGCAGGGCAGAGGTAACAGGCAGCATTCATCATCTGAGGGGGCTTGGCAGCACCCAGAGCCAGGCAGAGGTGGCAGAGAGCCTTTCCCAGCACAGATTGGAAAAGAAAACAGAGGGATTGCAGTGTGGGAGCAGGAGAGGGGGCACAGGATCCCAGCAGATCCATCGGGAGCCGTGGGAAGAGTTCCAGGTGCTGCCTTGTGAACCTCGCAGGGGGGAGCTGAACCCCCCAGAACATCCCACATCGGGCAGGTTTGGGGTTGTTTGGGGTCGCTGGTCCAGGAGCCAGCGGTGGTGTGTTGATGTGGGTGTGTTCAGCCGGACCTGAAGGCTGTAGGGAGGGGGGACACGGGACATTCCCTCCCCCAAAACCCGCTCCGTGTCCTCTGCTTAATGAATTCAGCCGTGAGTTTAGGGGATCTCGGGAGAATGAATTGTCAGAGCTTCGGAAGCCAGAGATGGCAGGGGAATTACTGCTAATCCTTTCTTGTGGGACACAACACTCCAAAGGATTTAAAGGCTATTCAAAAATGTAGAAGAAGAAGAAGAAGAAGTGACAAGGGCACCCCTCCCTCTCTCTTACGTTTTTAGGTTGGTCACTTGCTGCTGGCTGGGAAAGACAGAAAAGAGAAACTTCAGGAGAGGGAAGGGATGAGAGGGAGAGAAGAAAAGATGAAGAATGAAGATTAGATCTGGAGAAAAGCCGATCTTACCCTCTCAGGGAGTGTAGGCTGCAATTAAATCTCTTTTGCCTAACAATACCCAATTGTTATTTGCGCAGTAGTACTCAAGATGTGGCGATAAGGGAGGAAGGAGCTGCAGGCAGGGGAGGCTGCCTTGTTTTCCTTAAAAATCCTCTGGCTGGAGGGCCCTGGTCCCCAGTCCTACACTGACTAAAAGTCACTAAAGTCCTAAAGTGATGCTTTACCTGAGGATCTCCCCATCGCCAATAATAAATGCATTTTGAAGAGCTTTGGTGGAAAGATTTTGTGAGGGTGGGGTTTGAATATCCTCTCCCTGCTGTTTGATAGACACGGTCAAGGCTTTGCTCAGGCAAAGGGTGTGTGACCACAGGTCACTCCCTCTATATTTGGGTAGGCTGGCAGGCACAAAGGCAGGGCTGGCCTGGGTTTCTTGTGTCTTCCAGAGATGCTGAAGTTCTTTCATCCCAGCCACCTGTCCTTGCTGGACCCCAAGTGCTGCCAGCCTCCATCCTGTCCCCTTCAAAACGTGCCTGGTACCCATGCAATGCTCATTTCCATCACTCTGATTATCATTACACAAAAAAGTTGCACTTTCAGACTCACCAGGAGCCTTCTGCCGTGTAGGTGCTTGGGTTAGTGCTGGAAACCCTGGCACCAAGCCACCTCCAGCATCTGGGATCCACTCAGCTAAACCATGGCCTCTTTCCCACCCTGAGATCCTGCACTAATACCTTCCCTACTCATTTTCTTCCTTTTTCTTGCTTTTCAGCTGTTTTAACAGAGCTGTCCTCAATTATGCAATGTTTCTCTGTGTGTTCAGAGCAGCACAGCGAGGTCCAGGCCGATGCATTATCGACTGTGCCCTCTGGGTGACCTTGAGGCTGAGGAAGGTGAGTGCTCCTGGCAGATGGGCTCCTCTCTGCAAATCGTGCTTTGCTGTCATTTGTCCCAATTCCCAGCCTGAGCTGGTGATGGCAAAGAAGAACTTATTAAGGAATTGCTTCTTTCCTCCCCTGTTCAGCTGCTCTCAGGCAGTTCCTATCGATCCACTGCACCTACTCAAGATGTTTTGCAAAAGGCACTTAGTGAAATTCATTCCAGGGGTTCATCAGTGGATTTTGCTGCCTGAACTGCACATGGGGCACAGGCAGGTGAAGGTTTGACTGTGAGAGGGTCATGGTAAGAGCTGTCATAGAAAAGGAATTCCTGTTTTGCCAAACATACTTTTCAGCATGCTAAAAATAAAATAAAAAATAAAAAAATCCCACAAAACAAAATCCAGGGTTTTTTGTTTTGGGTGTATGAGAAACATTTTTACATTTTGGTGTTGTTTTGGGAGGATAGTCAGATTGTGTAAAAAGAAACAAACTTTAAAATGAAAATATACTCTGAAAAATAACAACATAAGCCTAAGCAGACATTTTTTAAAATGACATTGTGGAGTGATTTAACTTTTATTATAAATCCCTTTTTCAGCCCCTCCAAAGCATTTTTTTATATCACTCTTTCCATGAAAAATATCTATTCCAAAATTATATGCACCAGTAAACCAGAAACTCTGCTGTGACAATTCCCATTCCATAGATTCACCATGCTACCTCATTAAATTGCATAAACCACATACAAAATAGCATTTCCCAAAGGACAAACGCTCTCCCTGAGAACTTTCAACCTGTTCCTGTCAAGTACCAGTCGGACCAGGGAAACCAGCTGCTTTTCCTCGTTCTGCTGGGTTTTGAAGTGACTCTGGAAATCTGTGCTCCTGCTCAGGGGGGCCAGGGGAGCGTTCTGGCAGCGCTGCTCCTGCAGCCAGCCAGATCCAGGTGGGAAGGACTGCACATGGCTCTGGATTCCAGCTGTTACAGCTGCTGCAGGGTGGGGAACACCAAGGCAATCCCACTAATGAGGGAGCTGAGCTGAGCAAAGCACGGCTTGGTGACAGTGCCAGCACATCAGGATGTCCTGCCCCTCACACAGAACCCTCCACAAGGCAAGGAAGCCCAGAGCTGCATCTGTCCTGGCATTTTGCATGGGTGAAATGAAGATCAGAGTGAAATCAGGGCATGTCCATTGCAGATGGAATAGCTTGGATGCAACAGCCCTTTGGAGCTTTGTCTCCATTTCTTTTTTTTTTGACCTGGGCAAAAGAGATGCTTTAATAACTGGAATATTTTCAGATATTTACATGAGAGATGAATGCAGACCTGCAGGGGTGTTTGCTTGGCTGCTCACTTTTTCATTCACTGAGTAAATCCTATCAAAGCCACTTGCTGCAGAGTGGGCAGTTTCAAGCAGCACATCCAGCAGCTTTGGAAACGTGAGAACCTTGAGTTTTCCTTTGGACATTTGCTCCCTGCAATGAAGGCAAATGAGAACATGTGATTCTGTGGGAACCACAATATTCCCCTGTGTTTAGCATTGGGGAAAGCTGCTTTGAGTCTTCCAAAGAAAGATCTACTGTATCTCTGCTGGGTAAATGGTGAAAATATAACTGTTCACACAGTCTTGTCCATCCTGGACTCATAAACCTCAGCACTGCCTGGGCAAGCCACAGAATTACAGAGTGAGTCAGGCTGGAAGAGATCACAGAGGATCAGCTGAAGTTATGAATGTTTTTGTGGCTTTTCCTTGGACAATAAGGCAGCCAGGGGCAACTCACACATTCTTGTCTGCTGTGGAGACTCTGAATAGGAAGAGAAAAACAAGTGACCAGTGTCTTTTAAAATTGTGCTGGTGGGAGCCTCGTCTCAGCATCACTCCTGCTCTCCTAAAGTTGCTTTGATATTCAAAAAAACACTGACTTTTTAAACAATATTGTCCTAAATCCCTTTTATAAATGCCCAGAACCACTCACAGGCTTTCTGAAACTCATTGTTATAATTACAATCAAGAATCACAGGACTCTGTGCTTTGTGCCAGAAATACACATCCACTGAATTGTTTGCAGAGGAGCCACAGAGAGAAAGAGTGAAGGACAAATGTGGCTTCACTGCTGCTCAATTCAGGAGCAGGAACTCCCACTCTATTTAATTTTTCCTCTTTTGTTTCTCAATTTAACTTGGAGCTGCTGAAATTCAAGCTAATGTTTGCTTTGTCCTCTGTGCTTTCCTTTGGCCTCAGTCCAGGGGACCTCGAGCTGTGGCTGGTTCACTGTCCCCACCATCTCCAGCAGCCTCTGTGTCTGGAGGAGGAGGAAGGTGGGGTTGAAAGGCTGAGGAGGAAGGTCTGCAGGACCCATCAATCCCAGCAGAGGTGAGGAGAACTTCATTTTGGGAATTGCTGGCATAGTATTCATCAGATGCAGAACAAACTGTCTTGAGCAGAGGAACGCAGCACCAAGCTTAGTTCTTTAAATCTTCATCTCCTGGGTCACACAAAAAGCTTAGGGAGGGCTGTGGGGGGGTTTGATAGTGTTGTCTGACACAGCACACAGAGAGGGAGCTGTGATTCAGCTTTTGCCAGCACAAGGCCTGGCTCTCCCTCTCTACCCAGTAATGTCTGATGTTGATCCCCAATCCTGCTTCCATGGAAATGCCCCTGTCTGGTGCTTAGAAAAGTGAGCAGATAAATATCAGATCTGATTCACCACTCAGTTGCTTCTGCAGAACACCACTGATTATAGAAGGATTAGCAAGATTAAAACCAGAGTAATTCAGTGATGAATCCCAACCAGAGCCTTTGGTGGAAAGAGAGAAATTCTCCTGCACCACCCAACGTCCCACACGTCAATGGAGTGCTCCCTGATATGATTCCATGGCATTTAGACTTCCCTTCCCTTGATTCAGGACAGTGCTGGGGTACACTTAGTTCAGCTAACCCAGACCTTTCCCCTCTGTCTCTACTCCCTGCGAAGTGTTTCTCAGTGGAACAAAAGCAAAACTCACCCCTGGGGAAGGCTGAGCAGACAGGCAGATCTGAACTCCATTTCAAACCCTGGATGCTCTTGCAGCACCTTCCAACAGTGAATTAAGGCTGATCCAGAGAGTGAAAAAGCTTAATCTAGAACTTGCTGGGTGTGAACATCAAAATACTTCATTCAGGCTCAATTTTGCTTGCTTAGATTAGTCCCAGAGCATATCCACAAACACTGGATGAGGAGCAGCAGTGGGAGCAAAAAAATATTTCAGTTTAAAGGTGTTACACATGTCTTGTTCCCCCAAGAAAACTCCAAAATGTCCTCTCAAATGCTAAAAAACATGGATATAAGTAAGATTTTCAGGTGAAGGTTTCAATATTTGGTCTTAGTCTAAATAAAACTGAAAGAAACATGTTGGGCAAATTTCCCAGCCACAGAAACCTCTCTCCCTGATGACAAAACCACTCAGGTTCCCTGAGCAGCTGCCAGGTGGGCTGTAGGATGTCCCATTGCTCTCTGGAGGGTTTGTCCCCTGAGTCATGGTGCCCACAGAGGCAGGCACAAGACTTTCGGAATCCAAACCTCGTTTCTGTTTGATAAAGTTTTTAGAGCTGAAAATCCTGTGTCTTCACCTTTGAGAGTCTGGGCTCCACTCAAAGCAACAGACTGTGAAGGTGCTCTGGGTAAATGGTCTCAGGACCCAAATCCAGCTTCAGAAGCAGCCAGATGACAGTAATTGCACTGGCCTGTTCCTACAGCCACCAAACCTGAGGTATTGCTGGTTCACCTGTGGGTGACAGCCATGGGCAAACACAGAGCTCAGGAAATTCTTCTGCCCTCCTCACTCCTTATCTTGCAAGTTTCCTTGAGAAAAGGTGACCAGCAAGGCAGGAATGTCTGTAGTGCTTCCATCCACTCCCTCTGACTCTGAACAGCAACAGAAGAACTTCTGAGCACCATCCAGCAGCCCAGGCCAGCATGGCAGACAGGGGAGGAAGAACCTTTCTTTCTCTTCACATGAGTTTTACCTCCTCATGATTCCATTTTTTGCCTTCCAGCAGCACCCCTGTCAGCTGCCTGCAGAAGATGTGCTTGCTTATTTCCTTGTCTTTCCACTCCAGGTAGGTGTTCCTCCTCAGGTACCGGGACAGCCCCAGCCTCTGCCTCAGCAGGGCCTTATCCACATTTTCCAGCACAATCATGATGATCCCAGTCTTTCCCTCCACCAGCTGCCAGGACTGGGCAATATCAAACTCAAAGCTGCACCACTTGCTCTCCAGGAAGTTGGCGGAGATGACGGCGATGACATTCCTGCTACTGAGAAACCCCTCCTGGATGATATTGGTGACAACAGGTACCCCTGGCAGGAAGTCCCTGTAGTACAGACACAGGCGGAAGGGAGGTGCTCCCCCTTCCAAGGGTTCCACCAGCTCCTTTATCACCCATTCCTGGTCTTTGCTGGAGTGGATGACAAAGGCATCGTAGGTGTCACCTCTTTCCGCGGAGTGTTTGCACCCACTGAGCAGCACCACGGAGTAGTAGAGCTGGAAGTAGTACTTGTAAATCAGGAAAAGGAAAACCACCACACAGAGCAGCACAACCACTGAGGAGGCAACCTTGCCTGCGCTGACGTGGCAGGAGGACAGGTCAAAGCTTGGCAGGCTCACGTTCACCGTGTACGAGGGAGTGTGGCACAGCATCAGCTCCTTGTTCTGCAGCAGCTCCTGCTTCTCCTTGATCCATGTCAGGAAGTCCAGGTACACACAGGAGCAGTCAAACAGGTTTTGAGAGATATCCAACAGGACCAGGCTGTCAGGCAGGATTTCCCAGGCTGAGTGCAGCAGAACAGTCAGCTGGTTCCTGCTGAAATCCAGGACTCTGAGGGCTCGGAGGGGCTGGTAGACTCCAGGATCGAAGGTCAGGAGCTTATTGTTACTGATGTTTAGCTCCTTTAGCTCAGAGAGGGCATCAAAAGTACTTTGATCCACATGTTCTAATTTGCAGCTTGAAATATCCAAGGTGTGGAGGTGACTTAGGTTTTTGAAGTTGCCTGCCAGCTTATTGCCCTCAAAGGAGTTTCCTGCCATCTTGAGCACTTGCAAAGAGTTCAAGCCACAAAATGTGCACTGGGATTTAACTTCGGTTTTGGTATGGGAAATATCAAGGTAAATCAGTTTCTGAAGGGACAGAAAGACAGGGTAGGAGCCAGGACCAAATAAAGTTGTGTGCTGAAGGTCCAAATATAACAAATTCTTCACATTAGTGAAATCTCCAGTCAATCTGATATTAGAATTGAAGCTTAAGTTCAAGTGTTTCAAATTTGGACAATTTTGAAACTGAGGGGAGCAGCAACTGCTGAAGGTGAGTCTGTTCTCACTCAAATCTATAACCTCCAGGTTAGTGAGACCCTCAAAATTCTGACTGAAGTTTTTGAGTCTTTTGTTCTTGGTAATACGGAGCACTCTCAGCTCCTTGAAAAGCGACAGCTTCAGGGCAGGCACATCCTCAAAACTGCATTTTTTGCATTCCAGCTGTTTCACTTTAGACCTCGCAGGAACCTGTGATATCTCCTCAAGTCCGAGGTCCACCAAGCGAACAGTGGAGACGTTGCCTATGCAGTTAAAGAGAGTGTCTGTGTCATCCTCAAACTCCCTGAAGCAGATTAAGACAAACTCTTCCATCTGTACCTGGCACAGTCCAGTCAAGAGCCCCCTCTTGAAGTCCTGCAGGTTCTTACTGTCCCTGAACTCCCCAACTATGAGTCTGCTGACCTGCAAACCAGCCAGGCCTTGCAGAGAAGTTTGCATCATGAAGTTCTCAAAAGCGGACCTGAGGGCCAGCTCAGCGAGGTGAATCCCCACAAAGGCCCCCGGCTCTATGGATTTTATATTGTTCAAGGAAAGCACCAGAGTCAGGTTGAGCCTGTTCCCTTCCCTCAGGGCATCAAGGTCTCCTCTGGAGATTGATGTGATCTTGTTAGAGAAGAAGCTCAGGTGCCTGAGGGAGGTCATGTTGGTGAAATACTCAGGAAGCTTCAATGAAGTAATGCTGTTGTGGCCTAAATTCAGCTCCTGCAGAGTGTGCAAGTGTGCAATGGGCAGCTCAGACAGAGAGGTTCTGTTGGTTTCCACCAGAACCAGTTTTTTCAGAGATGTTAAGCCATAGAAAGCTGCTTTCCCCAGGTGCTGGAGGGAATTGGCAGTTAAAATCAAGGTGGAAAGTCTATGGAGATCCATAAAGGAGTTATCTTCTATTGTGTGGAGGTGACACCTGTTGGGCATGAAAAGAAAATAAAAGTGCATGAAACACTGGTCCTTTCCTTGTTCCCTGAGAGCTGCTGTGACATCCTCAGGCTCAGTCTCATGCTGGGGGCTGGTTTGGCTTCGCTGTGCTGGGCAGAGCCAGCATCCCTGGATGTTCAAAGGGAATGTTCCTCCAGCAGGAGAACTGATCTCACCTCCTCCTCTCCTCCCTCTCTAATCTTAAATTCAAAGCAGGAGACCTGGAGACCTGGTGAAGATCAAAAATTTGTCCAGGCACCAGGAAAGAAAAATCCTAGCTTTCAGTTTAGGCCAAAGTGACTTTGTGATGACCACCACTGATGGAAGAAGCCACAGCTGGCACCCCCAGCCCTCAGACTGCCACCTCAGCCACATCTGGGCACCAAAGCAGTGCAGATGTGGCAGAGCTCACAACTCTGTCAGCACTTGGTATCTGGTGATGGCTCAGAGGGAGCAGACCCCAGGCTGTGCTGGCTCTGAAAGAGAAAAGGAAGAGGGGAAAACAAACCTCTAAGGTTTGTTTGATGTGGAAAGGTCCAAATTTCGAGCCCCAAATCCATTCTGCAGTAAAATGCAGCAGAATTAGTTTAATAATCCAGCCAGTGCCTCACAGCAAATGTGCTCTGCCACTCAGCCACTTTGGAGCTGTGATGGGACTGAGTGACATTTCTCAGTGAAACAATTTACCCAGAGAAACTGTTGTCTGAAGTTAATGGAAATTATACATCAATTCAAATTTGCTAATAGGCCTCCCCCATCTCCTCCCCCAGATATGTGAGGAGAAAGGAAAAGAGAATATGTTGATATTTTAAAACAGCCTTTTGGAAAATGAATGTACCTTCATGTTATTTTTTTTTTTAACTGTGATTAGAAAAACAGCTCACCCAAGATGTTCCACTTCAGAGTTTTTGTAACAGTGAAAGGTCTGACATTTTCCTTGTTCATAGACAAGTGAAACATCTTCCTCCTCCTTCTCACATCCCAACCTACAAGATCAGACTGACAGACCCAGCTCTGAGTGCAGAGTGTGCACTCAGTGACTGACTAAAATCTGCACATCACTTCTCCATGGGGATGTGCAAAATGACAGACACAGGGACAGAGTCACAAGAAAAAAAAATAAAACAAAAACAACCCAACAAACAAAACCCAGCCAAAACCAATAGACCCCAAAATAAACCACCAATGTAACCCAGCTGGTGAAGAAAAATTAACCAGTACCCACATAATAAATCCCATTACCTTGAGAGATCCAGAAGCTGCAGCTCAGGGACTGATGCAAAATAATTTGACTCCAGTGATTTCAGGTTGCTGAAACTGAGGTCCAGGTTCTGGGTGGTGTTTGGGACTCCATCAGGAACTCCAGAGATGTTCAGTCCAGTGCATCTGAAGGTTGTGTTAGGGGTGACCTGTAACAGAGGCAGATCCCTTCATGGTCAACATCTGCTCTTCATGAAGTGCCAGAAAATGTCAGGAAAGCAGGGGCAGAATGACCCCTGCCTTGTGGTTCATCCCTAAAGGAGCTGCCCTGAGTTTTAGGAGATAATGTTACATACCCTAAGCATTTTTCTCACTTCTAATAGCACCTACTCCCCAGGAAGAGTGTGGTCATTGAAGTATTTGAATTAAATTCTGGTCTCAAAAACATCTGTATTTCTTGCTGATTGAAGGTGGGACAAAACTACAGGACAGCATTCCTTGAGGTTACAGATGAACCAGCAGCAACCTTTGAGAGAGCCAGCAGGACAAACACTCATAGATGCACTGAATACCCAGGAACAGCTCTCAGTTCTGAACCAAAGTTATTCTGCAAGCAAATTTTTGTCAGCAAAGCTTTGCAAATGGCTGTTGGTGCTTGGTGAAATCACTCTACTGCACAAACCAGGCAAACATCTGTGTTTTGTAGAAAGTACACGGTTTGGATCCCTTCTAAGGGAAATATAATCTATTACAAAACTGCAGAAGCACAGAAAACCAACAAGAAGAAACGTTCTTGCTGCTGGTTCTGGTTCTCGGATATTTTCGAGACCAGAATTTACTTCAAATACTTCAATCACCTTGACAATAACCTTGGAAAAAAAAGCTGGGCTTTCCTAAGACAACTCAAGGCTTGAGGCACAAATCCCCCAAGCAGAGGGAAGAGCTGCAGCAGAGAAACAGAAGGATTTTGTGCTCTCTTGGAGCTCACATACCTCCAAGCAGGGATCCAGGAGGCAGCCTGCCACTGGGCACGGGACAAATGGCAGCTGCAGCAGCACCAGGAGTGTCCCCACAGGATGGGCTCCTCTGCTGGGCATCTTCAGGGGACCAGGAGTGCAGGAGGAAGGAGCATGGAGAGAGAAACCTGGAGACAGAAAGCTCCTGCTTGTGGTGTTGCACCACTCCTGCCTCTCACAGAACATCTCAGAGTTGCAGAGAACGAGGAGGGAAGTGAAACTTGGTCACTGCCTTGTTTCTTCACATGCACTGGTGAAATGCTCTTCTTGAAATTGTTTTTTTAAAAACTGTTTAAAACAAAAAGAAAAAAAAACAATAAAAAAAGAAGAAGCAATGACAGATATAGTTTGGGCAAGAAATTAAAGAGGAATAGTTTCATCAGTGTCACTTGACTTGATTGCCTCTGATTAATTCAGGTCAAATTGGCAAAAAAAAATAAAACAAATAGAATATATTGCGCAATTCTGAGCCCAGTTTCATGCTCCACTTTCATAATTCAAATTCACTGGTTAGAGAGGGTGACTGTCTTTGCACTCCTCCATTCTCCCAGCTTCACCCTGGCAAGAACTTGAGAAGAGCTCAGCTGTGGCAGAAGTTTTCTTAAGCCAGGTAAGCACAGGTTTATCTCTGGCCAAGCTCTCGTGAACAAACATCCAGGTTTTATCCATCTGGCTGGACCTTTATTGCAATTATTGCAGAAATATGGCCTGGCACAAGGAGATTCACAGAGTAATCAGAGCTGTGGTCACAGAAATTCTGCCCCTTGCCACCCTTCCTGTGGAAGAAGTTGCTGAGGGCAGCAAAAAAGAGAGGCACAAACAGCCTGAGCTGGGCTTAGAGCTGCTCCCTGTCCTGCTCTTGCCTGAATCTCTGTTTGATACCTGGCCACAGAACATCTCAATGCTGAATTCCTAGTGCAGACTATTGTTTCAGGGAAAAAAAACCTTTATAAAAGCCCACAGTTGGCAATATTAATTTAAGTAAGCTCTGAGCCTTCTAATAAAGCTTCCTTCATTTACCCTGATAAATGGTTGGGCATTCATGGATCTGCTCCTGTCTTCCTGGAGATAACTAAGAAATGTTACTGGGGATCCAGCCATAGGGTTACTGGGTTTTATCAACACCACAAAGACAGAGAAGTGGCAAAAATACGAGACAAGGGTGGAATATTGGTCTAGATGAAGATGGAATAAAATGTGACGACTCACAAAAGTCTGTGAAAATTGATATTAAATATAAGATGCGATATCAGCCCAGCCAGCAATCCACTTATAAAGAAAAGTTTAAAATATTTCAGAGGTGGGGGTTAGACTTTTTTGACAGGTTAGTAGAGAGCCTAGGAGAGATGGGGAAATCCTAAAATAACTGATGATCTCTGCAATAAAAAACACATGGCAGCACAATGGGAGCTAAAACCGACACCCTGATGTGCAGCCAGATAGTGCCCATTAAGCCAGCAGACAAAAAGTTTGTTGAAATTGGACAAGTTCTACAAAATCCCTGCTCTGAAAAGCCTCTGGTGATTGCAGGTATTTCCTTTTATAGATGGAATCAAAAGTGAATGGAAACAATTGCTGACTGCTTCTGTGCCTGGATTAAGGAAATTGGCAGAGCATCGTGTGTCTGCAGAGAGAACAAATGAGTGCATCCCTTAGTATTCAATATGCAGAATGAGGCAATCCACATTTAATTTTTATCTAAAGCTGAGATGAGCCTGAAGTGTGCTCTAGAAATTACCATTTCAATGGAGACTTACTGAAGATGCTGAAGAGTTTGGGAGCATCACAAAACCCCTCCCACAGCCACGCTCAGAGGTCAAGTGGGAAGTGCAGCTTGAAGGGCACTCAAAGAAGGCTCTGCTGCTGTCAAAAGGGACAGTTTCACAACACACATCTGAATTTGTTTGAGCACAAATCCTACAGACACTGCAGGGGATGGGGTGCTAGCAGAAAACATGTAAGTTTGCAGATCAAATCCAGTTTAGAAAGTCGGTGCTGGTTAACTTCATATTGCTCAGCTGGCACACAGCAATGTGGAGAGAGCCATGATGGCTGTGTGTTCACAAAAACCAAAAGAGTTATTTGGAATCCCTTAAAATGACAGGAATAACTTCTAAAATCAAACATGATTCACTACTCTGGCAATTTGCTGGTGGGATCATTAAAGATCTCTTAGCAAGGAGGTGTTACAGATAATCTGTGTTTCCAAAAACACGTGCCTGAGTCATCTTTGTGCTCCTGAACTTTATTATAATATAAGTAACACAATGCAGACAGTGCATATGCAGCCTCTGTGATCTCAGGCAAGGTAATCCAGAGAATAAGACAGCCACAATGCAGCTGAACTGGCAAAACATCTTGTACTTGCTTATTTTAAAAGAAAATTATTCGTGTACTCCAGCCAAAAAGCAAAATTAGCAAAACTCCTGGACAAGACAAGTGGTGAGAGCCATAAAAACAGGATTGTCTGCACCTAGGGTGGTTTCAAGGTCACAGGTAACCCAGCACCAACAACTCTTACCCTGCAGAGGGGCCCTATTTACCTCAGGACTCATCTCAAGCACTTCCCCAAGTCTGTCTACAAACAGGCTGAGGAACGTTACACAAACTATTTCAAGATTAAACAAAAGCAGATCTTATTTTATGTGCAAGAGCCATCTCTAACAACTATCTGGTTATGAGCTATGGATCAGAGGGGAGAGATTGATGGATCAGAGTTGGAGCATTCCTGAGGTGCTGGTACTTTCACAGCACAGGACTTGTGGAGCTGAAGATGGGGAGCAGCACAAGAGGTTCCAAAAGTCCTTGAGAAGCTCAGGATACCCCAAGTGAGCCAGCATTGCTCTCAGCTGGGCTGGCCACATGTCCCTTCTGAACTCTCACAGTGCCAGCCTTGCAGTCACCTGAATTAGGCTGAAATCAGCCACTTTTCCAGAGGGATCCAGGCTCAGGGGGTGCAGGCAGCTACCAACCCTTGGAGCTCACCTGTCTGTCCTTATACTCAGCAAGTCAGTCACCTGTCCAGGCCTGAAAGGTTGTCTGAGTGGAAAGGAAGAGTGACAGGAAACATGGCACAAATTTAACAGCAAGTTGAATTTTCCCAGCCATTCTGCTGGGAAAAACAATTTATATAAATTACAAGGGAAAATGGTGGAAAGAGAGAGAACATCTTTAAGATCTTTTTGCTGCACATTCCACAAAAGCTGGAATGAAACTGGTGAGTCATTGCCTCGCACAGTAACCCCTGCCTGGCCTGGCAGCCACAGGATAGAGACAGTGCTGGAGCACACAGAGCCTGCAGCAAGGCTGGGAGGGAGCTGAGACACTGATTTCATCAGAATAGGTCCTAGACAGCTTGTCACTCTCACTTTTGGTGCTTCCCCATGTGAAGTGGGTCTAATAATGGAATCACAGACTGGCTGGGATAGGGAGGGACCTTAAAGTTCATCTTGTTCCAACACCTGCCTTGCTCAGAGCTTCATCCAACCTGGCCTTGACACTTCCAGGGCTGGGGAAACCACAACTCACACTTGACAGAAGATCAGCTTGGAAGACTTCCTGCCTCTGCTTCTGGATCTCCTAGCTTTGAAAAAGAGAACACTCAGATGAGAAATTCCTCCTTCACTTTGGGATGTCAGACCCAAAGAAGACCCAGCATCAGTTCTCTCTGCCTGGGCAGGGATTGACTCCAGCTGCAGCTCCAGAACATGCAGGATCTGTAATGCAGGGGGTTTTTGGTGCCTCTAAGTGTCCAGGAAGAGCACAGAGGTGGAATCAGTCCCTTCATGCCGCACAGCCCATTGCCAGTGGTGGCACTGAACAGAGTTCAGCATGGCTGAGGTGCTTCCCATCACAGAGAAGGACCAAGACTGGTGCACTCAGGGGCAGAGAAAACAACCCAAAAGCTGGAGTCCAAGTTGGTTTGATGGAAATTAGCCAAGCCTACATTGGAGTGGATAATGTGTGCCATCAGATGGGATATTCCCCAAAGCCAGGATCATATGAACACCCCAGAACTATTCCAAAGCTATTAGGGAAGAACTATGTCAAGTAACCAGGGACAAATACGCTACCAGAAGAAGTGATTAATCAGTGTCAAGATAGTCACTATCTGTGGCAGCTACTCCATATGGATTATGTCAGGTCATTAGGAGCCCTACATTTCACTGAAGTCAATGTTTAATCTAAATGGCTGGAAGGATTTCACACAGATGGCGAAGGCATCCAGCCTCGCCTGCCAAACATTCATGGGCAGGCAGTGAGTGACAGTGGAGCTCCCTGGACCCCTGGAGAGAGGCAGGCTGGCACCAAAGAGCCCAGCAGCACCTTGTCCTTCTGCCTGGGATGAACCATGCTCAGCCCTGGGCTGGCCAGAGCCAGGGGTTCACTGTCACCACGGAGGTGCCTTGGCATGGACCACTCTGGGCTTAGAGGGAGTGTAAATTCCTGCCACAGCCCTGAGAAAGGTGGATTGGCCACCTCAGACTGATGCTGGCTATTCTACTGAAGCAACAATAGGACTTACTTTCTTTTTCTTTCTGCCTCCATTACATCCTTATTATGGTGTCTCATTGCCTGATTTACATATGTTTTGTATTACTGTGGCTTTGACTTATCCTGTTTATTCTACCTCCTCTCCCCCACTTCTCTTCATAATGAGCCTGCTGTAGGGCAAGGATTTATTCAGACTATCAAACATGAAAGGTGTGTAGGGCATGGAGCACTTCAGAGCTCAGACTTTTTAAACTGGACACAAGAAAGGTTGACCTGAGGACTCGGTGCCACACCTGGTTAAATACTGAGCCCCTACAGCACTCTGGGACACTCTGGGAAAGCTTAGAACAAGGGGCAGCTCTAATGAGGATCTGGAGAGATTACAGATCCCTGCTTTGAGGGAAAACCAGAACATAAGAGCAAAAAGGCGTGCAGCAAACCTGCTTTCTGTGAGTACTGAGAGCGCTGCCACAGGCACTGAGCAGTGCCAAGACTCCTGAGCCTCATGTTTGTGCTTTCACTGCCATGACCTGACCCTGTGTGACAGGGAAAGGTTGCAGTGGCTGCAGCAGAAAGTGCAGACCCAGCTCCTGCAAGCCATGGCAAAGCTCATGTGAACACATTACCCAGAGGGAAAATGCAAACCCTCCCTGGGGTTAGTTCATGGCATGCTTTAGACATCAGCTCTCAGACATTAACACTTCTATGGCATTTGCCAGGAGAAGAACACAGAATATTAATTGTCCTCACTGCTGAGAGACCACTTCCATTACTTGCAAAGCAATAAATGCCAAAAGAGCAGTGAAGCCAGGTCCAGATGCAGGTTTGCCTGCACTTGGAGTGCTGTGTATTGGAATCTACAAAACCTGGGTGGATATTCTGTGCTTTTTGGAGAGCAAAGGTTTATCTGTGCACAGAGTAAAACCTGAAGCAGTGTTCCTGATAAAGAGAAATTTATTCAAACACCCCTTTTCTCTCAGTTCTGTTCAGTTTGCATGTTTTGGGGGGACTTCTTAATAATTTCTTTGGCTTTGAGTTTCCTGTAACAGCCAGGACAAAAGCACTTATGTTCCAGAGGAGGAACCAAGCAGTCCCAAGCAGAGGGAGCATTGGAAGGGCATTAACCCTTTGCAGATCACAAGACAGGGTGTTATGGAAAGCTGTCAGGAAGCTGAGATACCAGAGGGGAAGTTCCCCAGGAAAAGGAGTGACACAAAGGGCACAGGAAGCACCCTGACAAGCTGACCACAGTGAAGGGGAGGGAGGGAGGAAAGGAAATGCCAGGAAAAGCAGAAGTTTCACCTCCCATGACCATATCAGCTACATGGGTGCTATACTGATGTTCCCACACCTCAAATGAAGCTGCTGGCACAGGCACAGCCTGATCTAAACCAAACCAACCCCACTTTTGGGGTTTGCCCTCTAGCAGCTGTGCAGAGGAGTCTTCTTCCCAAGGAACACCCAGCTGAGAGGCTGCAGCAAGGTGGTTCTCCATCAGCTTGTAAATCCATCACTGTAGGTCCCTTCTGCTGCTGGAGGCAGCATTTTGGGGAAGTGGCAATTGAGGTAACCCATGAAGGTGATAGTGCAGGAATAAAGCAGCAACAGGGGAAGCAAAGAAGGGGAAACATAACATAAATAACATAGCTGCATCCTGCAAGCAAGCAGAAGAGGGTGAGATGATGAGGCTCCAGAGGTGGAATGTGGACAGGAGCCAGCACATATAAGTGGTGGTTTAAGGTGGCTCCTTAAATGTGGAAGTCACAAAGACTTGGCAGGGTGGCTCCATGCTTAAAACAAGCTGTAAGGCATGTGGGATGGTCTGAAAGCATGCCAAGGAAAACAATAATTAAAAAAAAAAAGGGTCGTGAAGCTGTGGGAAGATCTCAGAGGAGATATGAAGGTAATTTTCACCTGTCCTCACCCAAAATCCCCCTCCCACGAGACTGTATCAACTCCTTGAAACCAGAAGTGCATTTTTTCTCAAATAGAACAATAAAAGAAAAAATGTTTCTTGCCTCCTGGAGACAGTCATGTTTCCCAACAATTAGTAAATCACTGAAATCTCTGATTGTTCAACCTGGCCCTTTTCCAAAGGGATGAGTATGACTTTACCTCACTGCAATTTGTTTAGGGAACAATCTGAAATCCCATGGCAGGTATGACACCCCCTCCCTTTCTCAGGGACTAAGGATGAGTGTAGCATCTCATTTTGGTGCTTTTCCCAAAGAACTGACGAGCACAGGGTGGCTGCTGGCAAAACAGGAGAGGATTGCCCAAGGACTGTGGAACATCCCACCCTCCACCTGTGCAGTCAGCAGTGGAAACCAGGGGCCAACAAAGTGCTCTGAATCTCAGGGCTTCCTGTCCCACCCACAGGAGACAGGACAAACTGTGACCTGCTCAGACCTGTAGGTTCCCCTATGGAAAACACCTTACTTGGAAGGGGATTTTCTATCTCTTTTTTTACCATGAGTGACCCATATTGCAATAATGGCTTGGAGCAGTTTTGTCCTGGTTTCCAGGGTAACCAAAGCTTCAGCATTGACCTCTGGGCACATGTGGAGGGTTTAAGTCCAAAGCAATGATTCCCGTGGTAGCAGATCTCAGGGAAGGGGAAAGAGCAAGCATCTGCTCAGGATTTCAAACTCATGCTTTTACAATACTGACACCAGCAATGCCCTTGCAGCTGGGACCAGGAGCTCCTTCCACACTTAAAACGTGAAAAAAATATGTAAATAAAACAGGACAGGTGCATGGACAGCAGCTCCAAAACTCAGACAAGGAACATCTTATAGAAAGGTGGTCAGAAGATGGGGGCTTATGATCACAGAGCCTCTGGGTTGGTAAAACATAGAGCTCCGTGGGAATCAACAGCTTTGAATGGAAGAAATCACCACACTTTTCAACAAATCCTGTGAGAAATCAGCACAGGTTTTAACAAATCCACGACAGGGCCTATACAAGGTCTCTGCATCTCCCTCTTTCCCGTGTGCCTGTGTGTGTGCATTCCCTGCTGGCAGCCCTCGTGTGACACCTCACTTTTAATCCACACATTAAATGCCTGTCCCTGCCCCGTGTGCTGCAGAACAGACTCCTGCTCACGCAAAGCCAACACGGCCAAATGCAAACTT
The DNA here is from genome assembly GCF_001522545.3 of Parus major. Taxonomy (NCBI): domain Eukaryota; kingdom Metazoa; phylum Chordata; class Aves; order Passeriformes; family Paridae; genus Parus; species Parus major. The sequence continues at coordinate 7,394,153 of NC_031785.1, forward strand.
AAACACTGCCCTGACAGCCTTGGGACTGAGCAGTGCAGCCTCAACACGCTCCCTGCTCCCCCAAGCACTTCACATTCCTCGCCTGGATTACCCCACTTTGCACTTTTTAGCAGGGAAATGTGCTTTTTTTACAGCCTTGCCTCACCAGGAGACTTGGCATCAAACCTCCACCCAGCCCAGAGTAGCTGTGTGACCTTGGGAAAGGTCATTTTACCACACCAGGCCTTCAAGCTTCTGCTGCATTTGTTGCAGGTTATCAACATCCTTGTAGTGCCTGGCAGGCTCAAAGTTAATTAAAGATTGCACAGCACCGCCACAAAGATCGTCAGCACCAAAGACAAAGTATCATTAGATCCATTAATGAAATAATCCTCCATCATGCAGTGATGGGGAAAGCTGTGCTCCAGAAGCAGTGGGTGTAACAGCCAGCCCCAGGCCAGAGAGCTGCGAGAAGAGAGTGTTTTAAAGAATGCCAAACAAAATTCCTCCCATTTTACACTAACTAATTATCAGTAATGGTCTTCAGAGGGGGAAAGCACAGGAATACGTGTGAGAGAGCTCACACAGCACAGCTGCTCACCAGCAGAGAACCAGCTAATCTGAGGTCTGGAACCATGGACAAATGTAACTCTGAAAAGGGATTTCATAGCAGAATAATGCTGGGGCAGACTGGAATGAGGATTACACTGCAGTGCTGTGACAGGGGAAGCTTTTCTTTCCTGGTCTCCAAATGTGAAGCAGTGTTTTATGTCTGGTTATTCCTCTGTCTGTGCAAATTTGGGGAGCACTCATTCATCCTCCCATTGTTTGTTCACAAGAGGAGAGAGGGGCTGGATTCCAGCTCCATTTCTAATTTCATTTATTCATTCATTTCATGACAGAGCTCATGACAGCCATGACAAAGCTTCACTGTGCACTGATGAGTTGGACAGTGCATCTTCTGATTGTCCTTCAGGGGATGTTTTCCTTACTGTCTGCATCCCACATTTTGCTGGGCTGTTGGCTCACTTGGAACCATATCCAGATGCCAGTGGGCAACACTTAACTGAATTTAACCCTGTCTCCTTCCCTGTTTATCTGCACACAAACCCCAGGCTGCTGCCACCCCTCAGCAACCACTGAGACACGGATTCATTCAACAAAATTCCCTAGACACACAAGGCATGGGTAACAAACCTTCCAAGAAAGGCTTTTCTCCACACAAAAAATCCTTCCTCTGAAAGAAACCAAGTTCATTTCTCACTAGCCCTGCCTAAAGGCTTTCACACTGTGGCCTGAGGCCTCTTCCCAAGCAAATAAAGGGCTCCTTCACAGAGGAATTTAGGAGAAAACAGATGGAGAGGTACTGCCAAAGTTATGTCAAGCTGTTCAGGACCTTGAACAGCTTGAGGTTTAGAAAATCCTTGGCCTCAGGTAAGCCTCATTTGTTGCTGCAGATGAAGCCAGGCAGTGAACAGGCTGTGGGATGGTCACCAGGCACTCTGGAAGGGACCATCAGCACCAGGGAATCTGCTGCAGTCCAGCTGAGGCATCTCCATGGCACAGACTCTGCTGCATCCTGCTGCTCCTCTGGCTGTCCTCCAGCCACACAAAATATGTGAGGGGTAGAGGAGCTGGATGGGTCAAGCCTTTCTCTCCCTTTTCTGGGTGCTATGGCCCATCAAGATAATAAACAAGCACCCAAACTCCTTGCCAGGCAAGTCCTGCCAATACCCTGAGCCCAAGAATCTGGCTCTGGAGCAGAAAGGATGCTCAGGATCAGTGCAGCTGCTCCCACCACCTGCACAGGGCTCCAACCATCCAGGAAGCACTGGAGGCACAGAACTCCTTCAAGGGATCTTTCCCCCTCACAGCCCCACAGTTTGTCCCACTAACATGGGAAAGGGGCCTGCAATTGCTGCTTTGACTGCCAGGCATTAAAGTCCTGTGATCAGCCTGCTAAGCCATGGAGTTTATGGTGTTTAAGTGTCTGAGTTTGACTGACAGCCTTAATTATACAGGGACAGCATCATAGCTCAAAGGGGCAATTGCTGGTTCAGGCCGGTGAAAAGCAGGAGCAACATTCTGCTCTCTTAGAGGGAGGGTGCAGAAAGTGAGATCTCAGCTTCCCCATCTGATGGTGTTCATTAATTATCCTCAATGAGCTCGATACAAATCCCAGCTTGGCAGGGGGAAGCACACTATGATGCTCTCAATCCATCTATTCCCTGGCCCGGAAAAAGATCTTTGGAAGTCTGATAAATCCATCCAAGCAAATCCTACTGCTCACTACCACCCTCTGGAACTCAGGGCTGGCAACTGCTGCTCCCCCTGCTCACACTCCAGCGATCCCCCAGTGGTTGGCTTTAAATGGGAAGCACTGAGAGCCTGGTGTGCTTTGGAAGGCAGGGTGTTTTCCTGTGTGCATGGATGTGCTTTAGGGGAAAGATATTGGGAGTGTTTCCCAGAAATATCTTAGAGAGAACAAGCTGATCTCTGCTGGCTGTAGACCTACTGCAGGCATGGCAGTGCAGTGAGGGGGTGCCTTCACAGGCTTCATTTCTTCTAAAAATGCAAGAAAAGTGTTCTCTTGGCATTTTTCCTCCAGACAAGGCTTGCAGACTCACACTGCGCTCTCCCTTATAAACAGGGCTTCCCCTTTTTCCTGCATTGCCAAAATCTGAAGTAAAAAGCCAGATGTGGATCTTTCAGCCTGTAGCTCCACACTGGGAGAAGAACTCCACATCTGAGCAGTAATTTTGTGCTTGCAGTTTCCCAGCCCTCTGAGCTGTCCCTGGAGTTAGGGCCAGCCTGGCACACTGAGGAGTTTCTGGCTCTTTGCTGCTGCTGGGCTTTCCCTCAGGACAAGCAGAAGCCCAAGGAGGGAGAGCAGGTACAAGGTCCCATCATCAAATACAGTAACCACAAAGAATTAATTTAATGCTTTGCACTTAATCAAAGGAAAGAGAAAAGGCTGAAGCATTTAGAAAATTCTGTTTTCTTTTTATTCTCAAGACATGATCATGTAAAACCATTCCATCTGTCCTGCACCAGGACTGGAACAGGGACTGGAGGAAGTGGAATTCAAGCAGTTTGAGACTTTTTCTCATAAAGGTCTTTTTCAAAGCCTGGCTTTCACCAACACCTCCTTGCCTTGAGCAAAATAGTCACAAATATTTATATTTGCATATATGTAAATGCAGCCTGGCTGCCAAAGGGCTTCATTTAGCCATTTCAAGCTTCTTATGATTCTTTTCACAGAGGCTTTTCCTTTTTCTGCATGGGTTTTTTTCTCCCATTTTAATTAAAGTATTTGTCTCCACAGCAGGAAATGTAAACTGTGCAGCAGGCAATCTTGATATATATTTTAAAAGAAAAAAATAATGTTCAGCTAAGTTATTATCTTCAGCTATGCACAGAGGCACTCCCTATTCCTTTTTCTAGAAGACAGAAAAATTAAAGAGAAAATGAAAAATAGGGAGGCTGATTCTTTAAAAAGTAGGAAAAAAGTGATAGACAAGTTTTTATTCTGTGTCTTGAAATCAAGGGTCAGATTTTTTTTCTCTGCCAAAAAAATATTCCACTTAGCAAAACACAGGATCCTTTCTCTAAGAAACACCAAGAGCTGGGGAGGAGCTGAATTATTTGGAAAACCTGCTGCTCAAGGTCTGGCTTGTGGTGAAAATCTCATTTTGTCTGAGTTTAATTGAGAGATGGCATGGCTGAAGTGGGTGGTTTGTTTGTGTTGACAACATCCTGGATTTAGAAATCAGTGCTGTTCCTGATACTGTTCTGGTGACAGGTGACCTGAAGGAAAAGAACTGATTTACTACTGATTTACTACTGATTTACCACTGATTTACTTCTCTGTGTATCAATTTTCCCACTTGTAAAATAGAAATTATCATAGCTCAAGCTACAAACCTGGAATCATTGAAAAGACCAGCTACAACGTGTCCCTGAAATAGACCAAGAATAACACAGAAATGCCCCAAAAGATGCATCACTCTCCATTATTCAGAGAGCAATGGATGAGTTGAGCTAACCTGCCCCTTTTGTCCATCAGAGACTGCAAACTTGGAAATAAAATGCCTGGAAAATGTTAGTACATTCTTGCTCTTCTCATACCACCCCCAACCTCTGTCTCTCTTACTCCAGGAAAAAAAAAAAAATTAAAAAAATCAGCTTCTCTAAATATTGTTTCTCTCACATCAGCCCAGCAGGAGAGGCAGAAATCAAATTATAACCACTGAAATAACCATCAGCGCTTAGTGCCAGAAGGGTGGGTGGAGACACGGGAACATTTTGCTTCAGGCTTCCAAATAAAATAAATCTATCTTTATTAAAATAAACAAGTGCAAAAGAAGAAACAGAAAGAAAAATCAATCAGCTGCATTTACAACAGGGAGATATCGAGTGCTCCATCCAGTGAGAGGGACAAGAGCTGCAGGAATCAAACCCTCTCCATCCCTCTCTCTTGGACTAGGGTTTTTTCCCCCCTCCTCTCCTGATTCTGAGTGCATTTTCTCCTGGATATATTTCTTCTTGCTTCTGGAAAAGTCCTAGTGAGAACTTTTTTCCTGTGGGGAAAAGGAGGAGAAGAAGCAGAGCCATTCCACCTTGTGCCCACCAGATAATTCCAGACAATCTCTATGAAGAAGATCACACTGTTTTCAATCTCACAATAATTTGGGCAGAACCTGTTGCGTTTATACATCTCAAAATCTTTGTAGATAAGAACAGATAAATACCAGGATTGTCATTTCTAGATATTTTAACTGAATTTCTCTCCTGCAGGGATTATTCCAGGAAAAAAGCCTGTTCCGTATGGAAATGCTGTTACAGCTTTTCTCTTCATCCCTACGGTGCTCCCTGTTTTTTGGCTGGAGGATTTGCACCTTCAGGAACAAGCAAAGTAACGAATCCCTCTTTCTCTCTCTTTTTTCCAAAACCCAGCTGGCAGCCGAGCACGTTATTATCATGCAAGACCTGCACCGGGGCTTCATTCCGCCCAGCTCTGCCTGGGGAAGCTCAGGAGGTGAAAGCTGAGATTTGGCAGCCACCGGGGCTGAGGCAACCCAGGGCAGCTTTCCTCAGCGCTGCAGGAATTTGGGACACGCTGCTTTCCAGGGGCTGCTGCTCAGATTAGCCCTGGGCTGTGCTGCTGCCTGCCTGGAGCTTTGGGGAGGGAGGGGAAGGTCTCAGGTGTGCGGAGCTGTGGGGATGCAGCTGCTGTGCATTTTGGAAGATGCCAGCCCTGTGTCACTCTTTGGCCACGCTGCTGCTGTGTCTCCTCTGCTCCCGAGGAGATTCCAGCTCCAGAAAGCTTTGCCCTGCTTGGGAGCAGCAGGACTTTGGGTGCAGCATCCCTCCATCCATCCCTCCATCCCTCCATCCATCCCTCCATCC
>NC_031785.1:7400349-7467971 GCF_001522545.3 Parus major
GGGACAGCAAAAGCTGCCTGTCCCCGCTCTGGCACTGAGCACCTTGCTGCCAGCACCAAGTGCCCTGTGGCCACCACTGCCAGGGAGAAGAGCAGCTCTGGAATGTTCTCGAATGTTCCAGCAGTCCATGTTGTTAAATACTTATAACACATGTCCTCAGCACAGGCTGAATCAGCCCCCTACCCCACAGGGCTGCTGAAGGCTATGGAGATCTCAGTGAGGAATAGATAAGGATCACTCAGCAAAAGAGTCATGGAACGGGGATTTTTCCCTCTACTTCAGCTGGAATATTCCTTGTCCTGGGGATTTCCTATCAGGTTCTTCTTGCTGCTTAATAAAAGCTGCTCCAGCCATGGCAGGTCCCCACTCCTGTTATAGAATCACACAATCAAGGAATCATAGGATTATAGAAACAGAGAATCACAGAACACCCTGAGATGGAAGGGACACCCAGGATCGCCCAGCCCTGCCCAGACACCCCAACATCCCAGCCTGGGCATCCCTGGCAGTGCTGTCACTGATTACAAGAGTGAAGAGATCAGTGCCTGCCCAGCTGCTGCCCCTCCTGAGGATGTTGGAAACCACAATGAGTTCTCCCCTTGGTCTCCACATCTCCAGGCTGAACAAACCCAGTCAAATCAGTCACTCCTCACATGGCTTCACCTCCAGACCCTTCCCCATCCTTGTGTCCCTCTTTTGGGTGCTCTCCAATGGTTTCATGTCTTTTTCATATTGTGGTGCCATGGCTTGGCCTGTTGCCTCTTCCCATTCCCCAGGTCCCCTCCAAGGCACAATTCCAAGTGAAAGCCTCCTTCCATCCTCCTGTTTCCTCCAACTGCTGTGGTGCCAGCTTTCCAGAGCTTTGTCAATCCCTCCTGCCCTCCTGCAGCTCCAGCCTGCCTCTCCCCTGAACCTCAGGCAGCCAGCAAGGATGCAAGCAAACCCTGGAGCCAAGACCTAGAAAATACTGCAAGGAAAAAATGAGCTATAGCGGGGGGAAATGAGCTCATGCAAGAAAACCCCAACCATTCAGGGCACACTGCCTGTGCTTGAGATGAAATCCCAGGAGCTGATAACACTGTCCCACCAAAACAAAGGGTTGAGGGGGTTGTTTTAATGAGAAGCTGCTTTTCCAGCTTCATCCCCAGCCAGGTTTTGAGGGAAGGAGAGGGCAGAGGGGCAAATGACCACCACACCACACAGCCAGGGAGAAGTGGGCTGGCAGGAACAATGTTCCCCTGGAGAAACTCAGCCAAAACCCTTCCTCTGACAAAGCCTTTCTCAGAAAATCTGACCTTTTTGATACAACTAACAAGGAGCCAAACTATTTAGGCTGAAAGCGTTATAATTAGTTTTAGTGATGCCCCCACCTCAGCACCCAAAATATTCCCGTTTCCCTCTTACACCACAGCTCTGCCTTCACTGCAACACATGGCTGTGGCTCACCACCTTCTGTTATCACTTTTTAATGAAAAAAGAAAAAAAAAAAAACACTTGGGAGAAAGTTGGTTCTTTGCCATCAAATAATAAACTAAAAGATCTGCCCCAATCACATTCTGACAAGAATTTTGACTCAGAGTAAATGTATTCCAGCATAAGTGGATGAAAAAGTTATTAGAGAGGAATCACAATATTTTACTCATTTTTTACTCAATATTTTACTCATTTTATAGCAGTCTAAATGACAGCAAAACCATACAATTAAGGGTGCTCATACATTCACATTTCCTTCCTCTTTGTCACACCTTTCCTAGCCTGCTCCATCTGGAAGAAGGTTTCCAGCCAGGCATGGCTGGCAAGGAACCAAGGGCAGAGGGACGCCCTCAGAGCAGTGTCCAGGGCTGATTTTGGGTAACAAGAGAGAATCTCTTTAGGCTCATGTTTTTTGTTAAAGCTCTCTGGGAAAGGCCTGTGGTGAAGAGGACTCTGGCACTGCCCATCCCACAGACCCCCGCTCCATGTGCCTTCGCTGTGAGCCAAAAACTTCCCACAGGCAACTCCTCCCTCAGTCCCTTCTCTGCTCCAGCACGTGTTCAACCACGCTGACAGCAGTGGGATGCAACTGGTTCTGCTGAGATCTGTCCTGATGTGGGTGTCTAGCTGCTGATCAGCCCAACTTCCCCCACTTTGAGTCACACTTCCCAGTTTTTTTGCTGGCAGTGGGATCTATTTTAATAGATGGGAAAGAGATGTCTCTCCAGACTCCCCTGTGCTTCAGCTTAGAGCTGCTGGATTGCTGCTGTCAAATCTCCCCTTCCATACCCCAAAAACCTGCAGCTGGTGCCACAGGTGGGGTGAGGTGGGTCTGCAGGTTCTTCCCATGCCTGGAAAGGCAGCAGGCAGCTCCACTGCTCAGCACCCACTGCTCCCAATAGGGCCAAGCCTTTTGCAATGTTTTGGCCCAGAGGCAGAGAAAACCCAGCTTTGATTAGAGATAAGCAGGATGTTTTCCATTCAGAACTTCCATATTAGGCAGGGTCAGTGGAGCAAACTTTAAACACCAGCTGCAGAAGACAGAGACTCAGAGTGGACAGGGGAAAGAGCTGCCTGACACCAAAGTGCTGTCCTTTGATTTCATCTTATCCTTGTGCCAAAGCACGATGGAAACATCCTTCTGTGGCTGAGCATTTGCAAGGAGGGGTCACTTTGCCACCACCTCCCAACTCCCTGTGATGGAGAGTGATCCTAAATTCCATGAACCCCTCTGGAAAGCAGGCCAAGCCTTTCCTGTACAAGCAGCAGCTTTTGGTTTGCATATTTACACAGCAGGGCTAAACCAAATCACCAGAGCAGCCAGAACTTGAGGGCTGTGCCAGCTATTCCATCTCTGGTAGACTGAGCTGAGGTGCTGCATGACCCTGGTAGCCCCTGCACGCTGCCACCCCAGCTCTGCTGCAGCCCTGGATCCCCACAGGCTGCCAGGAGAGGCAGAGGAGGAAGCAGGAGGGTTGTGCCTGAGAGCTGCCAGCCACCCACCCAACCTTGCCAAGCTCCCCAGCCCCAAGGAATGGTGTAGGTTTGGAGCGTCAGTGCTCCCCATCATGAGACCGGCTTAAAAATAATAAATGGTGCTAAGTTACAAATGTTCCCTTCCTCTTCATTTCCCCCCGGGTTCAGGAGGCTTTCACAAGCCATTAAAGGTGGTTTCTAGGTTTTTTATTCTGTGATGGAGGAAAGTTTGTGTTTGCTTTAGTGAGAACTTATGGCTGTGTTGTAATTAAAAGGTCCCAATAACAGGACATAGAAGTTAATAAAATAAAACCCACCAAATATCACAATATTTGCAATACAGGATTCAGTTTGGTCAGGCAGTTTTCTTGCTTGTATTTACAGGATTCCTTGAAGTGACTCTCACCAGAATTACTTTATGCACTTCCAAAAAATCCATGATACAGGTGAGGACTCTGGCTCCCCTCCAAGCTCACAGCTGTAGGAGCTGGAGGAATCCACAGGCACACACAGGCTGACATCCTCTGGAATCAAATGGTCTGCTGCAAATTCCCAATCCTGGTCTCCATTAACCCAGACCTCTCTCTGCCTCTCCCTGTTTTGTGAGCCAAACATGTTCAAGGGATGGGAGGTGAAGAGAGAATGATTTTTCACTGTCTCTTTAATGCAGGAACTGGGAACATCGAGTTAAATTAGTAGGAGATATGCTGAAAACAAAATAAGATATTCAGTTTCACACAAGAGAGCTATGGGACTACTTGAGTGAAGATTTTTATGGATGCCCAAAGTTTGCATAACTTTAAAAGATGACTAGGCAAGCTCATGGAAGAAAATTCCAGTTGGAGCTAGAAATCACAAGGATCTCCCTGAGCTGCAGATTGCTGGAAGCTGTAAGAGAAATAGTACTTTATGACTGAAGTATTCCTAGACATTTACTAAAACATGACCTGAGAGTCACTGCTGGAACTGGAATACCTGGCTGGATGTACCTGTGTTCTGACCTAGCCTGATCTTTCTATTTCCTTTCTTATTCCAGTGTACAGCACTACAGGAGGTTAAACCTGTGCCATTGAGAAGATGTTTGCCTGTTTTCTGACAAAAATATCCCCCTCTGAAGGCTGAGTTTGATCAGGAGTCAGTGGTGGGGCTCTAGGATGGTAAATCAAGGGTCCAGTGACTGAGCAGGAAAATCCCCACGACAACCAGCAGGGTTCCATGAATAGACAGCACTGTCAGGTAGCTGGGATGGAAAAACACATTCCTGCTATCAGCTCCAAAGGCTCAGCCTGGCAAAGAGTGTGACTGCAGATTGTGAGTGTCTGCTTCCTTTTCTTTGTTTCCTTGTTGTCTTTTTTCAACAATCTGCCAATTCATCATTAAGAAATTAAATATTTTATAGCTGCTGTGATGCTGATGACAGGTGCCAGATTGATTGGTTCTGGCAGAGGGAATTTGCTGCTCATTTCTTCCCTTTGCAGCAAGAAGTTGTGTGCACAGGGGTAGAGAGAGGGAAGAGCTGAAGTCTCCAAGCTGTCCAGATCTGACCCAATAAAGAGTTTAAAAATAGGTACAATCTGGAAACATATCAGTGCCAAGAACCACGACAACAAAAGCCCAGCTCGAGTGGCTGCATTTGCTAGTCCTGCACACGGTGGGTGGGTGGGTGGATGGATGGATGGATGGATGGATGGATGGATGGATGGATGGATGGATGGATGGGGAGGCTCCCTGGCATGGCTTGCAGGGATGCCAAGGTTGCCCTGCCCAGGACAGGGCTGCTTCCAACCAGCCACAGAGCTCCAAAAGGAGCCAGAGACCTTGAGCTGTGCTCTGCTCTCTGCCACTGACTTCCCACACAGCCCTGGGTAACTCCTGGGCAAGAACACGCCTCTCTTTTTGTGGCTGTTGCAGACAGTTTCTGATTAGGAATGAGCTTATCTGAACATCACCATCAGATCACTCCTGTGGCCCAGCTGCCCTCCCCTTCCCACGCCCAGCCTGCCCTGCCCTTGGCCCTGTGCTGAGCAGAGCTCACCTCGTGCCCTGGGAGGATCTGGGGATGTGGGAAGCTCGTGCCCACCTTTGACTGCCTCCACCTCCTCCTTCCCCACAGCTTTTCCAGGAGCCAAGCTCCCCTGGGGCAGCCTGGTTTGTGCAGCACTCGGCTGAGGAGACAGACGAGCCACGTTCCCAGGGATGACACTAACAAGATTTAGTACGTGACTGAGGCTTGCAATCGCTGGTGATAACTAGAGAATTACCCTGATAAATATTTGATATGATTTGCAGAGTAATAATAGATTTTTCTTGCCCACGATTTCCATCAGGAAGAAGCAAGGGGAAAGAGCTGCTGAAAAGGGGAAGGTAATTGTGGCATCCATCTTTCTGTCTGAGGTTACCTGTCCTGAGCCATAGATCAGTGGGGAATAGGGCAGGGGGGACATGGAGGGGCAGGAGGTGACAGGGCATCCCTCAGCCCCACTGCATTTGAGATCTGCTGGCAGGCATGAGGCTCTGAGAGGACTGAGTGTGTGATTCTGTGTGTGTGTGTGTGACAAACCAAACTGAAAAATGGAGGAGGAAAAAGAAGTAAGGCCAGAGAAAGGAAATAGGATGAAAAAAATCCAGGGCAACAATGGAAAAAGGTGTGGGCTGGTGATGGGAAAGCTGGGATGCAAAGGGAGCTTTCTCTGTGTTGTTGGATGTAAATGTAATGACAGCACCCCAGCACCACCAAATCCCAATAGGATTTCCAGTCCTCAGAGCCAAGAGATTTTGTTGGCACATTGGTGAGAGCAGCAGACATCTCTGTTGAGGTCAGGGACACACAGCAAGGCCTCTAAGAATGGGAAAACAAATCTTCCCCTTCTCCCCCTGGCATGGGGTGGTCCCAGGGACCCCCCAGCTTTTGCTGTCGTTGGGTATCACAGGAGGATGGCAGCTCTGTCCTGGGGTCACAGGGCTCCAGCACTCCCTCAGCAAAGACCACAGAAACTGGCACATAAAGGTTCAGTTTCCATCTTGCTGGATCCTCCACAAAACCATATTTCAGACTATAGATAAGATTTCATTTCTGAGGAATCACTTTTCCTCACATTGGCAGCAGCACAACACTGCCAGGACCCTCCAGCTGAGAGTCTGGGACAGCCAGCACCCAGAGCTGCTTTCCTGGCCGTGCCACCCTCCTGCAGTGACACACCAAGCAAGTCACTCCATCCCTCCATGCCCTCATTCTCTTCCCAGGGCTTCCCCTGCTGCTGCAGCTGTCCCTGTTGGAGCAGAGGTTTGACAGTGCAGTGGTGCCTGGATCTTCAGCTTCCACCAGGATATAAAGCGAGGTGTCCTGATTTCCAGAGGTTCTGTTGCTGGTGGAAGCACCACAAGCTCTCTGCCTCAGAAACCATGGGCCTCCTTTCACTTTGGTGCCCAGTTTGAGGCCTCTGACAGTAAGTGTTCACCTCATTCTTTATTCCTGTCCTTATTTTGCACTCAAGTCATTACTCAGGCTGCATTCAGTGGCATCAGCTAAAGGAGATTTTCAGATAATGCAGGCAAAGCAAGTGAGAACAAAGATCACAGCAAGGAAAGTGGTTCTTTGGCATGTTCACATAACAGCTACTCCATCAGGTAGAACATGACAGTTATTGTAGGAATCTCTTCATAAACCCTAATACACACTCAATTATATACTCTTAAAATTCCCTTTTTGTTCTGTATCACTCATCTAGAGAAGTGTCAGATGGAGAAAGGCAATAATCCACAGAGACACCAATTCATTTCATCGACATGCTCGGGGATAGTTATTAATAGCAGAGCTGCTGGCTAATTGCACATGTCCTGTTACAGGAGATCAATCACACACAGAAGAGCTTGAAAACAACTTTGTGTCATTTCACTCGAGCTGTTTAGTCAGGGCTACACCCCTGTCCTTGCTGGATTTGTGTCAGCTTTGTGAGGGTTTGGGTTTGTGCTTGAGCTGTCCTGGAGCTCTGCTTCCCTCCCTGAGGGCACAGCTCCACAGTCCAGGTTATCTTTTTGGGCTTTAGTGGTGGCACAGTCTGTAATATTGATAGGCACAGCCTTCATGTCCTCCTTATTAAAATATAATAGAAAGAATAATCCCAAGGGCTTTTTATCTACAAGAGGTTGTGGACAACGTGGTTGTCTCTTCTCCAAGCCAGCAGCAGAAGGAGAGGAAATTCTCTGCATGTAACAGACTCAACTCACCATTCTGCTATTGATAAATCACCCTGCTCTTATTTAGGACCACATAAAGTTCCCAGACAGGGATAGGGATCTTATTGCATGAGATGCTGCACATACATACAAATAATACAAATGAGACTTAGGCTCTATTCTAAATATATATATATATGCATATATATACATATACATACATATATACATACATAGACATGTGTATTTATACATGTATATATGCAGAATTATTATTGTTATTATTATTATTATTATTATTATTATTATTATTATTATTATTATTGTTATTGTTATTGTTATTGTTATTGTTATTATTATTACCACCTAAATAATAATTCTGCAATGAAATCATCATGAGGAGCCCCATCAAAGATAAACTCCATTCCCAGCTCTCATCTGTGGTGCCAAATCCCAGTCCAGTTGCCATCACTTCCAACTCCCAGCAATCTTCAGGGGCTCTTGAAATGAACAACAACTTCCATCATCACATCGTAAAGGTTAATCTCCCCTTCAAGCAATCATCTTCTGAAGAATGACGAGTTTAATTTAAGGATAGTTTCTAGACAATAAAGCTACAACTTACACGGCTGCACTGAAGAAACATTCAGACAAACAAGGCACTGTCTCCAATGATGGATTCATTCAAACCTGGAGAGCTGGAGTTGAAAGAAAAATTCAATAAAACCTCCTTGTTTTTGTTTTTTTTTCCACTTTCCTGCCCATTAATATGTCACAAGAAGCTTTAATTAGATATTGTTATTAACAAGAATGGAACACACAAATTAAACATACTCCATGCTTCATCTCATTTGGCCAGAAAGGTGATTTTACCCATTTGGGTTCTCTGGAGAGCTTTGTCTATTCTTGCTCTGGAACAGCTCTGGAATAGCTCTGGATCTGGGTCCCAGTTGTGCATCTGAGCATCTCTAAACCTGTGGGGTGGAGATCAGCATTTCACTGAGTTCACACAGACAGGCCTGATGCCCCCCAGGACAGAGGAGGCCCTTTGGGCTGCCAGGGCACTGCTGCCTCATGTCCAGGCAGGATCAGAGAACCACTGAGAGCTGAGCACTGCTTCAAAGCCTACAGCCCCACTGAATCTGCTGGCTGTACAGCAGCTCCGAGCAGCTGAGGAGCTGTCCATAAACACGTCTGTGTCTGGGAGCCTGTAGGTCCTGCCACAGGAACAGATCCTGCAAAAGCTGCCAGCTGCCCTCCTGCCCTGGCCTTTCCCTGCAGAGCCACTGCCATCTGTCTGAGCTCTGAAAAGGTCACAGTGCCACAGCCCTCAAGTGCTGGGCATTGACCTTTTCTGGAGGGGACAAATACTAACACTCAGAGTTTCACCACCCTTCTGCCAACACAGAGATCCCACAGGAAAGGGAGGAGGGCTTCTTGCTCTGAGAGCTCCACACAGGCAGGGAGAGAAAGCCTAGCACTCTACTTGAGCATCTGAAGGAGCATTTGGGCAGGAGCAGAGCTGTGCTCCGCACCCAGACCTGCTCTAGGGAGAGCTGGGGCAAGGAGAAGGTCAGGGGCATGAGGAGGTGACACAGAAGGCACTGGGCACATGGCTGTGACTGGGCTAGGACACCTCTGATGGAGTGGGGGAAGGATGCTCCTGTCACACAGAGTTGGATTAATTTAATGTTAATTCAAGCACCAACTGCTAAAAGCTCCAGAGTACTTTTTATGTTTGTAAACACTTCCTTTGGACCCTTTTCACTGCCTGTGCTTAAGTCACCTGCTCTGAAAAATACAGATTATGGTGGTTTTTAGGAGGTATGGCAAGGGTGGATCCAGGAGAGTGTGCAAGCCACTCTGTGGACACAGAATTGCCACCAGCTGGGACAACTGGCCCAGTGTGAGAACACAGTATGGGGGTGAAGGTGCCCCTTGCTGCCCCCAGCCCTGCCCACCAGCCTCTCTACGTGCTGTGCATGAAAGGAACTTGGATTACAGAAGCTGGGAGCTGCAGACTGAGAACAGAACAATTAGGATTTAGCAGAGCTCCCAACACACAGGGGAGCAGGAACACCAAAGGGACTGCAAGGCAGACGGGGCAGACAGACAGACAGACATGTCCAAGGCATGATGCACTGCTTGAGTTGCATTTTTTAATAGGCAACAAGTTGCTCACTGAGAGTCTCTAAACCTCAGCTCCTGCCTCTTCCTTCCTCAGGGCCCACCAGGCTCCCCTGTGCCTGGCACCTGTTAATGTAATCATCCCAGCAGGGGGAACAACTTTGCAAGAATTTCCCTTAAACAGCTTTCTCCCCAGGACACCAGCATCTACATGTAATTACAGCATATGTGCTGCTGGCCCAAAGCTGAGCGAGAAAACCTGCAGGCTCACCAAAGCCTTCTCCTCCCTCCCAGCCCCATCCAGGGCTGTCTCACCTTGATTGCTCAAATCTGACTGTTTTCCAATCTTCTTTCATCTGGCATTGACCTCCCAGCATGGCAGAAGCAATAATCAAAGCTGTGACACGTGTGATAGCCCTGTGCCAGACGAGGCTTTAGCAGTTCCTTTAGATTTAAGCCCGGTTCATACCCACCCGGTAAATAGCCTTCCCAGCGAGCTCCTCAAATCCACAGTCAGTTCATCAGGAAGCACTTGTCCCAGTTTCACAAAAGGCCTGAAAATGAGGCAAATAGAAAGCCACAGAAAAGAGCTTATTCGAGTTAAAATGACTCTAATACCGAAGCAACAGGCAGGAGGAGAAAACATGCACGGCGCAAATGTTATCGGGCACGCTGGGTTCCAAATGCCAGTTTACAGCTTTAGGCAGCTTTAGACAGCAAAATACAGAGAGGATTGTCCTGTGTTGATGTAAAGTAGGAAGAAAGAGGCAAAAATGCTAACAGGGAGCAGCAAAAGGGGAATAGCACAGGATAGCAGGCAGATCACAGGAGCCTGGACAGACAGTTTGTGTTCTCACACCCGGCTAACTCCTCTCCTGACCTGTTTTTCTTGGTTTTATCACCTGTTCTGGCTGCATTAGACTTGATATTTTCATATGTGTGCTGCAATCATCACTTCAGTTTCCCACGCAGATGTTCTGAGTCTCTGTCAGGAGCCTGGAGGGATTCTCAGGAGCATCAGGAATGAAAAAGCTGTTCAGAGTGCTGGGAAAAACTGGGAAAGAGCCCTGCCTGGGATAACGGGAATGTCAGGGATATTCTGACTAGCAAGGGTGCTCCTTGTGACTGCAGGTGTGAAAGGAAAAGCTCAGACCTCCAAACCTTCTCTTCTGCCTCTGTATCTTCCACCGGCAGGCAGGGAACCTCTTCCCCTGATGTGTTCTCACTGTGTTTGTGCCACGGCTGCTTCAGGAGCTGTATCCCAACAGCTTATGGAGCCATTTTACCTCTCTGGAACTTCTCCCATGTCAACCTGTCTTTTAGCAAATTAAACATGCTGTTCCTGACTCTTCTGACCTCCTGCAAATGTTCTGTTTTCCATCTTCCAGCCCTCCTCTGCATTCAAGCCAGGTTAAGCTTATCCACCCTGACCTTAAGAGCCAGACATGGTCAGTGACTCCATTTTTTTGTCTATATTTGCTGAAATATCCCTCCTGATACATCCAAGGATAGCATTTGCCTTTCTTTGTCTGCCAGTCAGGCTGCAGCCACCCAGACCACCCAGTCCTTGACCATTTGCTGCTCATCATCTCCTATATGAGATCCCAGACTATCACAAGTCCTCACATTCTTGACCTGGCATCTCAAACTTTCTGTTTGCCCTCTCATTTCAATTATTCTGATTCTCAAGGTCACTCAGTTCTGTCAGACTTGTACTCTCATTCTTCTCTGCGTTGTCAGAACTTCCAGTTCTGCATCCTGGGCGATTTTAGCCTCAGGATCTTGCTTTCATTGCCAAGATCATCCACAAGAAGAAAAGATCAGTTCCCAAACTGTTCCGTGAGAAAGTCTTTTGGTAAATTCCCTCCAGAGAGTTGCACCTCACCTTACAATTTACTAATCCTCCTTTGCTTCAGCTTCACTAATAATTTCCCACGTGGCACCTATCAGATACCTGACTGAAGCCTAGATAAAGGAGATCAGCAGCATTTCCTTTGTCTAGAAAATCAGGTATCTTATCAAAACAAAGCTATCATGTTCGTCTGACACAATCTACATTTCGTAAACCCATGTTGCATCTTATCTCATTTCCCCTTTATCTCTGCGTATTTAATTGTTCTTCCCTTCAAAATTCACTTTGAAATCTCCAGTCAAGGTTAGGCTGAGAGGTTTGCAGTTAACTGGGTAGCTTTTTCTCTGCTTCTTCTACTGTTCTCTGATCATGTGGCATTTGGACGTTATTAATGACCTTTTCTGCTGGACCTGCACTTTAATATGATGATTCTTTGTGCCTTCAGTTGAGGTGCAGCCCAGTGGCAGGGTGTGACACAAAGGAATGTCTACATAATCCCAGAGACCTGGGAGAAGCAATGTGGGATTTGGACTCTGCTGGGATTCACCGAAAAATGGTGAAATGTAAATGGTGAAATGTAAAGTGAATGGGAAGGAGGCTGGCTCTGTGCAGGCAGTGAGCAGAGGGGATTAACGAGGTGAGACTGGGCTGGTTTGTTTGTGAGCAGCTTTAAAAATGTGAAACTTCCAGTGATGGTTGTCAAAGTGCTGCTTGCAAAGTTCCCCACCGTCACAAGCAACTGCCAGAGCTTTAATGTTAATTGGACAGATTGTCTCTGGTTTTGAAGGGGAAGCTGTGATTAATGAAACAACTGTTAACGAGGCTGGAGCAAAGGAGACCCTTCACCTTCCTTCTTTTGAGAAGAGGTAAACAGCAACTGGCTTTGGCTGCCCCTAAGAAGCAGCTGAGTGAGAACCCTGCATGAAAGCACTGCCAAAACCAAGCTGCAGAGATGAATTCAAGGAATGGAGAGGCATGAGAGTGCTTCATACCTCCAGGAGGAGGCAGAAAATCCACAGCCTTTTCTGGCCTTTAATTCCTGGGCAAGTCTTCCTCAGTTTAGACATTCAGAACTGACTAGAAACTCAGTCCTGGGGCTTAAGTGGCTTTGGGCCCACAGAGGTTCTCCATGGTCTTTTGCAGTCTGTGAATTTGCAGTGATATAATATGGGGACATTTTGCTCTCCTGATTCAGAAGTGGCTTTAATGTCTATAATGGCTGTTGAGTTCCATATTTACACTCAGAATTCACCAAAGGAATAGGTATCGATTCTCCTCAGATCTAAAACCTAATGGAATAAGTGTTTGGTTTTGTTATTTTTTAAAGTCTTCCTTTATCACTGTCTTTCCCTATCCATGGATCTCTGCCTTCACACCCTCTGCTTCTACCACCATCCCTGAATTTTAGATCTGCTTCCAGAGGATATCTATCAGAACACAGAGCTTAAACCAGACAGACCCTTCACCCTCTGTTACAGCTCTTTCCCTCCCTTCTCCAGGAACACGGTGTCTTAACGCACACAGGCTGAAATATTTCCTGTTGTTTTCAGAGTGAAAGCACTCAGATCGTGCTCAGGAGCGCCCAGCTCTCCTCTGACTTTTTTTCTTCAATTTGTCTTCTGCTGAAAGCAAAGATTGGAACATTTGGTGCCTGAGCCCTATGGAGTCTTCCTGCGTCCCCAGTGAATTCACTGGGGCACCCCCACGGAGCCATCCAGCCCCATGATTAACACTTGGATCTTAATTTTCCTCTCACTGTAGTCAGCAGCACACCAGGCTGAACTGAAGAGGACACAGATCAGGCCTCCAAAGTCTGCCTTGAGCAGTGAACTGAGAGTTCTCCCCCCTCTCACAATGTGCTCACACTCCGAGGTCTCTGGTCATTACTCTCCTTGCTGCCTCATTACCAGAATGTGCCATTAAAGTTTTGCTCACTTGAAAATGATCTCTTATTATCTCTCCATGGAAACTGCCCCGGCAACAAGCTTCCTTCAATATCTATCAAGCCAAAGCAAGCCATTAGAGGAATTACAGGAGCTGCCTGGCTGCTCCCGCCCCATCCCTGGCAGGTGGGATCCCCCGGCTCCAGCTCCAGCAGGAGCAGCCAAATGTCCTTGTCAAGGTCCCAGGGAGGGTGGGGTGGAGGAGACCTGGAGCCCAACCATGGCACCCTTCGAGGCTCCCCCCAAAAAGGAGACCTGGTACCAGCACCACGAGTGGCAGCAGCTGAAGGAGAGGGGAATGGCACAAACCGTCCATACAAAGGGCTGTGAGTGTTCCCAGTTCATCCTTCCTAGCTGCTTTCTTTTGGAGTGTCTCATGAAGAGCCCAGAAAGTCTCCTCTCTTCACTCTGGGTGTGCACAGTGCTGTTTGTCTGGCTCCACTGCACCAGGCTGCCTTTTCCAGGCCATGGATGCAGGAGGCATCTCAAGGGCATGATTCATTTCACCTGCTTCGGACACCAGCACAGGATGGATTGCACCCCAGAGGTATCAGTTTCTCTCCCTTGCCTGCAAAAGAGCAAATAACTCACTGCTGAGGGGATCTGTGTTGCCTGATGAAGCAGATTCTCAGAGTGTCATTTCTGGAGGTGCTAAAGCATTTGGATTAGGAACCTTGGGAAAAGAAAAAAAAAGTAACACCAACTGTTGAACCATTTCCAAAATACAGCCCAAACCTGTGCAGAGAAAGGACTTGGTCTCTTGATATCTGAGTGCTTGACAGGGAAGTATCAGACTTCATTAGACTACCTCAGGCTGTATTTGATATTTAAGATGTTACAAAACCCTCTGGATTCACACAGGGTGGCAGCAGATGAGGTCCCAGGTCCTTCTTTATCCTGTACTGTCACCCGTGACTCTGAGTCACACGGATGGCACATGGTTATTATTTTTCTCTTTTTATTTTTATTTCTCTCCCTCGGCAGAATAACAGCACTGCCCTGTCTGCCACCTTTGACAACAGTGAAAGTCTAAAACACTCGAGGCAATTTGAGACAAACAAACTTGAAACAAACTGTGGGAGGCAGGGCCCTGCTCTGCCCTTTCCACCACCAAACTCTGCAGGTTGTATTTCCACACTTGGAAAGAGGCTTGATTTGCTCTGGAAAGGGAAAAAAGGATAGGCACATCTTCACTGCCAGTCAGAGGTCTGCATTCAGGGGGATTTTTAGAGTTGGAGCTGCTCCCCAGCAGCAGAGGTGTCTCCTGCAGCAGGGTACAGCTCACCTGGAGCTGAGACACGGGAAGGGAGGGTGCTGTGGGGTTATCTCAGCGCTGGTGACAGCAGTGATCCCTGTGCTGGGAGTGTAGACTGATCCCCAAGGGTGCTGCATGTTGGATATCTGCTTTCCTCACTGGCTGGTGTGGGTTCTCCCCGTGCCACCAGCGCATTCTCCTGTTTCTTCTGTCACAAGGCCTGTGCCTCCGCTCCTCGTCCCCTCTGCCACCACTTTTGTGTGCCATTATAAGGCCACAGGGCTCTGCTCTAAGCAAGGGCTGGCACATATTTGTCAGAGCAACCAGCCCCTAGGAGATCTTTGCACCCTGCCTGCTGTTTTTCTGGATTTTATCCTGGCCATTGTCATCTGTGTAGGACATTCACTCTGGTCCCCACAGCCTTGCCTGGACTCTGCTCAGTGGTGGACCCCAGGATTCAACCCAGGCATCCAAGGGCTGTAATGATGCCACTAAAAAATGACTCCAATCCCACAATTCCCCATATTCCATTTGTACAGCCCTTGCCAAAGAGCAGCGTGGTGCTGTGGCTCAGCCACAGGAGGGGAGAGGGAGATAAAAAGAGGCTGAAGGAGAAAAAGGAGATTTATAAGCAAAGTGATGCCAGTACTGAAAAAGCAAACGGGAGAGATAGAGAAAAGAAAACCATGGGCATGTTTTCTGTAGGGTCAGCAGGTTTCTTGTTAGAGCTTTTCAGAGCCTGCCTGGTGTACATTTGTCTCTTGGTGGCCAGCAGCTGGTTTGGAAGGTGTATGCACGGGGAGTGTTGGGAAAACGTTTGCATTATCTACAAAGAAGTCTCACAACCCCTGCAAATCTCTTCTTGGTTGTTTCCCCTATGAATGGCACTGAGATGAGTCCATAAAAAAAAAAAAAAAAAGTTAATAAAGTAAAAAAAACCCAGCCCTGTGGAAGAAGGGACACATTTTGCTAAGCACAAAGCAGAAATTGTGTCTCTGGAGGCTCAAGCAGTGTTTCTAGGACTTGGTTTGGACTTCACAGCCTGATCAGCTGCAGCAAAGAGATGTAGCCCAAGATTTTTGTTGGCTCACTTGGTCATAAAGCAGCCAATTAAGTCTGGAACTCCCAGGGGAGGATTTCATTTCTTTCAGCTGGGCCCCAGATGTGCTCTCTTTCTGCAGCTGGCCAGCAGCCAGCTCTGCCAGAGCAGCCCTGGCATTCCCTGGAGCTGGAGAGACCTGTAAGCACTCCATGGGCTCCCCTTTCACTCTGTAATGGAACTCCAGCTTGGGACTCCTGAGTTCCTTCCCTCCCTCCATCTCCACCTTGAGGTCCAACTCCAAATAAATCATTTCCTCCCCTGTGCCTGCCAGCTGTGAAATGTGGCTAATGGCGTTCTCCTGCCTGTTTGGATTGCTCTGAGGTTCCTGCAATCACAGGGCAGTGCAGCTGTAGAGACAGGACTGCATTGCCCTGCTCAAAAATGCTTTTAGGAGACCTGATTGTGCTGAAGGAGGGGCTTGAGCAGTCAGAGGGTGAAAGATCAACAAGATCTGAGGTCTGAGATCAGCAAAGATCAGAGTGTGCAGGGAACAGGAGGATGAGCAAAAGGAAAGATCCACCTTGGTTAATATTATGTCAGGAATAATCTTTACAATGTGTTATTCACCAACAAGAGGATGGGATCACTTTCTGCTTTTTGAAACATTTTGGGAGTTCTGGGTTTTGATACTCCAAGGTGGGGAAACATCCAGGGTAGTACTGGGCTCTTGTAGAGTTAGTCCAGAAACATATTCCACCCAAAGTGGAAAATACTGGTTGGATCACATTAAATCATCAAAATTATGATGGCAAAGGGGCTTTCAAGTATTTCTCCAAGCATGAGGGTGTCAGGGGGCAGTCACAGGACAGCTCTGCTGCTTCAGGGAACAGAAGGAAATCTGATCTTTGGGAAACTGGATTTGAATTTTCTGCATGGGGTAAAAAGCCTGTGCCCATGGCTCCCAGGTGTTGAAGGAAACATTTGGCCAAATCTGGATATATCCAGTAGCCTGGATACACTCAGACTCTAGCACAAGGTGTTCTGGGTCATTTCACACTGGGGAAGATGTCAATGTTTAATTGAGATGGAAAAATTGAAGTGAAACAAAAGTAACAGAAAACCTAAATGGGGTTTGTCTGTGGCCATCCCATGTGGCAGGGATTCTCAGAAGGTATTTAGCCTGGGGAGGAATGTTAATGGTAGGAGTATTTCAGAATTATGAGAGTCTTAGTGAAAAGGAATTTATTGCTTTTCTTGCCTTGGAATCATAATATGGAAACTGTGATATTCTTCGATTAGATTAATGGTTAAGAAAATTTAATATATAGGTCAAAAGACAGAAAAAAAAAAAAAAACAACACCAGAGAGCTGATGTACTGTGCAGTCAGTTCATGTAATTCACTGCTGCAGGAGGTCAGAGAGTGATGTGCTGGAGCTGGAGTTAAGAAAGAGCTCTGTAATTTTACAGCCATTACGAGCATGTCATTATACCTGTGAATGGGAGAATGGAAATCTCAAACCTGAGAATGCACAGGAAGAATAGCCTTAGGAAAGAAATTTCCCCATCTTCTGCCATCACCTTTCACACGCCTGGGAGCTGGATCAGGCTGGGTTATTGCCATTACCCCTGGAACTGCCCTCAGAATGTGTGCAGGTGCTCAGTGGTGCAGTGAGGCACGGCCAGGAGCTCCACTCCTTCAGTTTGCTGATCAACATTGCCCTTCCTTGCGGGCTCCCAGGACCTCCTGCTTTCTTGGTTGAAGGAAATCCTCACTGTCTGCACCCTGGAATGAGACAGCCACAGAATTCCCTGCTCCTCCAGCCCCGGTGGGACTGGCCAGCAGCACACAAGGAGAAAGGCAGAGATGCTTTGGTGCCCTCTGACTAAAAATCCCTCTCCCTGTGGAGGATTTTTGCAGCTGACATCTCTGGCCTGGGCCTCACGGTTGGAATGAGAGCAGAGGGTGTCCAGCAGGGCACTGTCCCCACAGGGAACCAGTTCTGCAGAAGGCAATGCTTTTTTTTCCTGAAAGAGAGGAGGGAACTCTATTTCCATAGAGGCAAAGAGCATCAGGAGCAGCCTGTGCAAGTGCAAGCCTCTGTGCAAGTCATTCCACCCTCTAGATTTTCACAGATCTGTGAGAGAGATGAGCTGGGAAATCTGGAGCTCCTGTCACAGTTTGCTTTTTCCCAGGGGGAGCCACGGCATTTCATTCCCAATGTCGTGCCCCTGCTGTCTACACAAAAACTCCTCATGTTTTGGTGAGGAAGGCGATGACAAGAGGGCATATTGAACCCAGGAAAGATGTCATGGATGTGGCACACACTGCGAGCAACTGGGACACTTTACTGGGCATCTCCATCTCCCTTGGTTTATGGTTCATCTTCACCATCAGGTGCTGAGCTGCCCCTTCTCCCCAGCAGCTAAATGGAGACATTCCTAAGAATGTCACAGTCCTAAAAATGTCACAGTCCTAAAAATGCCACAGTCATAAGAATTAGACACATGTGGGAATTCTATGTGTTTTCCACCTGCCTTTACATTCAAAAATTGAATTAATCTGCATTTAAACAGGCATTGTTTCCTGTGCTGTGTGAGGAACTGGGGAATAGATTCATGTTTTAGTCAGGTTCTAATTTGGGGGAGAATTAAAGTCTCATAAATAAGACACAGTATTTATTCAGCACGGTGTTGAAGATATCCATCCTTACCTCCAACACAATCCTTTTTTCATTTTTACAAGCAACCCAGTGAAACATAAAACACTCTGTATGCCAAGAGCACACAAAACTCATGGCCCAAGTGCTCAGCTGGTGCAAACTGGCACAGATGAGTGGCTGGCAATGCAAAAGCATCCTCTGGTGCTGCACGAAGCGGTGTCAGAGCTGACCTTGCTTTGCTGTCACGTCTCCCTGACATTGCTCCCAACCCGTGCAATCACACCTGCACCTCCCTACGGCTTCTCCATTCCACGTGGAAGCCTTTGCCAGCATGTGGGATGTGGGGAAGGGGCTCCCAGGGCTGCCAGCCTGCTCTGCATGGCTGGAGACTTGCTGTGCCGCTGCCTGTGCTCATGGGGAAACACGGCTGGATGCCAAGAGAGCATTTCCCAGGTGGGAGATTACCCTTCAAGCCACCCAAAAGGCCTTAGGCAGGAGCAGCCAGCTCAGGACCTGTTAGTAAAACATCCTTTATCCACCCCCATGGCTTGAATGTCCCCTCTTGCTTCCCTGGGTTTTCTGGCTGCACTGAGACTCCCAGAGGAGCACGCACCTCTCTGCTCTGTGTGCTCCTGCTGCCGGATTTTGGCCTCTCCTGCCGCTATCCCAGGGTCCAAATGGCCTTTCTCCAGCTCAGCTAATCTGTCACTGGCAAATCTGTCAGCTGGCACATGATGGATGTGCTCGGGCTGGGCAGGGAGGGATGGCACAGCCTCAGGATTTGCAATGCACGTCTCAGGGAAGGGGGTAAAAGCTGCGAATGTGATGCTTTTCCTTCCCCATTTCCAGCAGGCTCCCAGCCCATTTCAAAGGGAATAGCCCACAGGAGGCTGATGGTTTTCTAGAAGATCTGCTGATGCTGAGCTAATCCCTAATTTTCACTGTTTCCATGCAAAGTTCCCCTGCCCTCTGTGCAACCCGCATGGGCGACAACTGCCAGAAAAGGAGAAGCAGGGTGTTTGGGGCAGAGCCAACTTTCAGGAGCGTATCTCCCCCTCTCCTGCGTGGATTTGGATGGCACTTGCTGCCAGCTCCCAGTGCTGCTGCGGGTGGGAGGATCTGCAGTCACAGGGTGCCCGTGTCAGACTGCTGGAGTGCTGGGAACCCACAAGCTGTGCTCGTGTTGCACCCAGGGTCCCCAGCTCCAGCCCAGCTGCACAGCAGAGAGGAGCTGCAGGCTGGACCCTGCATGGCAGGAGCCCAAGCTGGCACTGCTTCAGCTGGAGACCTTCCACCAGTGACAGCCTGTGCTAGGGCTGTGTTTCGCAGCTTGTGAGTCCCTGTCAGTGCTTGGGTGGCTCTGGGCTCTACACAGCAGAGTCTCTGGTTAAATAAAGCTCTTTATAATTAATCATCTCCAAAAGTCCTGCCCCTGCACACACAGGCCGCTGTCCCCTCTCTACAGAGCAAGCTGTGCATTTCAAAGGCATGGGTCAGGCACCAGGCAGGACTTCCAGCAAAACACATTCCAAGTGATGCTGTGGCAAGTGATTACGGTGATCTCTGACTCAGAGATCAGCCACAGCACTCACAGCACAGTAAAGTCCTTTGTATCTGTGGCAGGAGGAACCTGAACTCTTGCAAACCTGAGGCACAGACCCACAGACTGGTCTGGATCAGAAATCATCTTAAAAATAATCTCATTCCAGCCCCTGCCATGGGCAGGGACACCTTCCACCAGAGCAGGTTGCTCCAGCCTGGCCCTGCTCAGGTCCCACACCAAGATAAATGCACTCACCCCCACTCCTGGAAGAGCCAGGAGCTTTGCTGGCTGTGCCCCAGAGCATTGCCTGGAGCACAGGACAGGCAGCTGAAAGTTTTGACACGGAGCTCACGAGCCAAGTGACAGAGCCTCAGTGCAAACACCACATCCCCCAGGAAGATGGGCCTTGCCTTGTCAGGCACAACAACTGCACAGAGCTGTGACAGCTCTTGTGGCACCACCTGAGTTACTCTGTCAGCTGTCACCAAGCAAATAATAAACACTTGGAAGGAGGTAGCAGCACAGTAGCAGTGCTGTGGTGGCCTTCAAAACACGCTCACCAAAGCCCAGGTGTTTCTACCCAATGTTCTTGTGAGGCCAGAGAGGCAGAATCCCCCTGCATGCTCCTGGGGACACAGAAAGAAAACAATAATTTACCATCCACACTGCTCTCATGTCCTTGCTTGGGACCTGGACCTGGCATTGCCTCCCTGAGACTGACAGAAATAGGGAACTACTGGTTAAAACTGCTTTGAGGACTGCCTATCTTCTGTGGTGGCCCCAAAAGCCATCCTTTGTGTTTGGATTGGAGGTCAGGGGGCTTTGCTGATCTACACCCACAGATTTAGTGGAAATTTGAACATTGTAATTACAGGTTTTCCTGTCCTTGACACTGAGCTTCCCCAAGCATCTGTTTTCTCTGCAGCTCCAGCTCTTTGGAGCAGGTATCTTCTGCAGGATTGCTGCCACACAGGGTCACATCCTCAGTGGGTGTAGGGAGAACTGACCCATCACCTTCACACTGTTCTGCTCCCTCCTGGGATCCCTCCCCTCCAACTTCAGCTGCCCAGAAATCAAGCACACAATATAAACCAACTGTCTGGCCTTCTCCTACGATCACTGGAGAAAGGTTGGCATTTCCCAATTATTGCCATCACCCAGTGGCTGTCAGGGAAGGCAGGGTTCAGTTACCACCTCAACAGGGCTACCAGAAGCCCTAAGAACATGAAACGTGCCTGATCTGAGTGAAAAACCCGATCTGCCCCTGGGGTGAGTTAGTAAAGCTCCTCTAAACCATGCCAGCAGCACATTTGGATTGATCAATAGCCCTGGCTCAGCTATCCTTGCTATGCAGCGCTGCTCATCTACAGCAATTACCTAAAAGCCTGGGAAGGGGAGGAGATCAAGCAATTTAGCAAGGGGACAGGGCCTTTGCATTGATTGAAAAATGTAATGGGAGCTTTGCAATGGTTTCAAAGTTGCCCCCAGTGAGCCAAAGGCAGGAGTCACAGCACTGCTGGGCTTTGCCTCTGCTCTCAGCCCAGCAATCCCGGACAAACAGAGCAAGGGACAGCTCTGAGGTGCTGCCAGGGATGTTCCCCAGCCTGGATACACAAACGGCACATCCCAACCCCAACAGAGAGATGTGCCAGAGATTAGAGCACCCGGATAGAAGGAGGTCTAAATCGATGGAACAATCAGTGGAAAGCTAAAGCAATTTCGAGATTAGGCCTCCTTTATGGAAAACAGTGATCTCTTTGTGATGAAAAGCCATCCCAGCCTATTGCTGTAATCTTACCTCTGCTCGGGCAGGTTCCCTGTGTCTGTGCCTGACCCACTTCCTTCAGCTCCTGCTCTTGCTTCCTTCAAGTGCAGTTTTAGCTCCACATAAACACCTTGTTTAAATTGCTTTAATCTCCAAGTGCTCTTTCTATTGATTTGAAACAGTTAGGCTGTCAATCAGCCCTTTCTCTTCGCACTGCAGACGGGGAGGAAGATTAAAATAACAAACAAACAAGAGGTGGATGAGCAGGGAAGTTAGTTTGAGTTTCGAAGGGGCTGCCAGATTTATGGAGTCTGGGAAGAGGTGGGAACGAGGCCATTTCAGGTGGAAGTGAAGTTCTTGAAGGTGCTGAACTCTGCAGAAAGGCCCTTTTCAGGAGGGAGGGCAGTGTGTGGTGCCCTGCAGTGCCCTGTTCTTGCACCCTGTGCTGTCACTCAACAGCTGGGGGTGTCTCTTCCAGGTGAGTGTTATGCAAATATTTCCAGGAGACAACCTCACTCTTAATGAAGTTTGCAGTCAGCCTTAATAAGACACACACACACACAGAAGATAACGCAGGTAAACAGATGCACAGAGACAAAAAGCATATTTCCCCAGGGCAGTGCGTGAATCCAAAGTCTCCTGGTGAGGATCCAGCACCTCACCAAAAAAAGTAATAAAGAAACACAATCAGCACATTCAATAAACCCATTCAGAGTGACTTTCCTGTGGGGTAAGGAGGGAAGGAATGGACCTGTGCTCTCACAGGGCTTCTGGAGCCCTGGCTGCTGGCAGCTGTGTCCCTGGGGGCTGTGCAGAGGTGCCACTGAGGGAGGACATTTGAGCCGGAGCTGCGGATGCTCCTGCAGGCAGTGATGCATCCCCTGGCACTTCTCCTGCCTCGGAGAGCACACCAGGCCATCTGCATCGGGACCATCCTGATGGCAGGCTGGAGGCAGAGAGCTATTATTTCATCATTACAGCAAGGATAATGGCCGGGCCAGAGAGGCTGATTGCTGCAGGAGAGGTCAGCGGTCAAGGAACTGAGAAGGAGAATAAAGATGAGGAATGGCACGTGTGGCTTTGAAAGAAGCGTGGGGCTGGCTGAGCCTCTCTCCAGTCAGAGTATTGATTACTAAAATTAAGCTGAGGGTCTCTAGTTAGAGTCTTCAAAGTGGAAATGCACTGAAGTCCAGTGCAGTGCTGGCCATACATTCTGAAAATCCATCAATTAATCACATTATGCAAAGCCAATATTAGACACAGCAACACTCAGATTACTCTGCTGTCATGGGCTGAAGAGAAACCCCTCTGGTGACCTACTTGTTCCTGCCCCTTCCCACAAAAGGCTTTTTTACAGCCCTATGGGTGTGATAAGGACTCACCCTGCACTGGGAAAGTTTCCCAGGATTCTTCCCCGTGTATCCAGTGCAGAGGGATTTTCAGGGAAATACATTTGTCTGCTAAAATCCTCTGAATGCAGCGTCCTGGGAGGGACAGGAGACTGGGGAAATGACAACCCCAGAGGGGCTGGAGGGACTTGGGGGGGTGAGAAGTGGGGTTTCAGCTTTGCTCTGAATAATCCAAGGCAGAGCTGCCAGTCCTGCAGCTGGAGCGCTGCTCAGGGATTCCTGGCGAGGGCTCACAGAACAAAAGGGGCCTGAAATCGATCGGGTCATTCATTTGAATGTTTAAAATAATAATAATAACTCTCTTTGAATGGCTTTCTTTCCCCTCAAGCAATTTAAGCAGCTGCTCAATTTCCATTTGGCCTCGAGATCCTTTTATTGATAGGCTGTAAAAATTTGCATGTGGTGGAAGGGCTGCTGGGGAGTTTGGGGAGGGAGGGTCACACCTTTGGAACTACAGGGGTTGTGGGGTTTTCACTTTCTTCTGCTGACTTTTGAAAGCAGGGGAAAGAATAAAAGTTGGAGCAAAGGGGTCACAGAGGAGCCAGCACAGATCAAAAGAGAAAATATCACTGTCTGCACTAAATGAAACAACTGTCCTACAATACTGACTCCTCTGCTACCAGTCCACTCTCAAAAAATTCCAGTGTTAGATGCAGGGTAAGGTGAAAGTCATAGGGAGAAAATATTCAGTGGTTGAAAGAACAAAGATGGGATAATGAGTTTAAATACAGGGTAGATTTAAGGTTAGATGGACAGCTGGCCTTTCACTTCTGCTTATACAATCCCTTCCTTTTAAAATTAATATTCTATATGTTACTAAGACAGTAATATTTTAATATTTTGCTAATATTCATTGGTCAAATGGGAGAAGAAGAGGAAGGAAGGCATCAGAAGGATTCATGTGATTTCTTTGCATGATAGGCAAGGCTGGGGTGTGAGGTGAAAGTTGCTTCTGAATGGGGGAGCTTCAGAATATCCTGACAGCTCAGAGAAAACCTTCTGGAGTCTGGTAAAAGACAACTTACACAGGGAACAGTGTAATATGGAGAAGAAAAAATATATGTCAGCAATCCCTTTCTGATGGTAGAACAAAGTGTCATTCCAGGAAAACAAGCAAATCTGAAAGAGGGAAAAGAGAGAGGCTATAAAACAAGTAGATTTTTTTTTTCTTTTTATACACAAAACAGAGACTGGATTGATTTCATGATTTTAGAGGGCTTCAGTCCTATGAATAAAGATGTCTTTCCCCAGTTGTTCACAGCTGGCTGGCAGCCACTGGACACAGCAGGGAGGGCCAGAGCAGAGAATGGAGCAGGCAGGAACGACTGGTGGGTGAGGATTGTGGTCAGGCAGGCCTGGGGAGAGGGGTCAGCTAAAATAGCTAAAATAGGACAGGACAGCAGCAGCAGGGTCACAGCACAAAGACTTAATCTGTGGGTTTGTTCTCCTCTGTAGGGGTGGGCTGATGTGACACCCACGCACTGAGAAACAGCTGGCAACATCTGCCACAGCTCCTCCTCTTCTTCAGCTTTCAAACACTTGCTGTCCTCATCAGTTCTTCTGATTTCCCCTCCCCTTGCACTTCCTGACTGCTGCAGTTTGCTTTTTTTTAATGAAGTCCCTTACTGGGGCTTCAAAGGGGAGGTGAACACAAGTCAGGAAGAGGAGGGAGTGGTGCCTTTCTGTCTTTCAGGTTCAAATTGCAAACACACACATATGCATACACACCGGCAAAGCAAAACAAAGAGGGAAATCGATAGCCCTGGTCAAAACTCATTTTCAAATCTGAATGAAGTTTGTGATTAGTAGAGCCCCACAGATGCCACTGTTTCAGTCTTGATCTGATCCTTAAATGTCAGCCTTGCAGAACCACAGAAAACAAAACTGGGGGTGAACAGGACCTCCAGATGGCTCCTAATCCATCAAACAGCCCCATTTACAGGAGACTCCCTGGCAGGGAGAAATGCCAGGTCCTTTTTATGCTTTGGTGTTGTGTTTGGACTAGAAAAATGCGATGGGCAGAACCTCCTTTCTTGACTGAGTTTGCCCCACCCCTGACACCCAGCATGTCCCAGGATCTCCCAGATGAGCAGGGCAGATCCCAAACTCAGATTCTCCTTATCAGCAGCTCTGCCAGTAGGCTTTAGCATCTTCCCCACTGAGTTCAGAATGGGTAGGGAGAGTTGGGAGGGAATCTCCTCTCCAGAATTTGCGATTTTAAATTTTAATTTGTATTTCATCAAATGACCACGGGCTGATAAACGGTGGGGTGGGAGGGTGGGGATGTGAGAATGCGAGAGAGGAAATGAGGAAAATAAACTTTGTCCACCTGGGCTTGTTTCTGAAGCTGGACATAACCGGTGATTAGCAAAATCCAACGGAACTGCAATTACCTCCTGCCAGGCTGGGATGTAAATGTCAAGAGTCCTGCGGCTGGGAGAGGACCAGGAATGTCTGCAGCACAGCCAGGGGGGTGAGGAACCTCCAAATGAGGCTGACATTTGCTTAACCTGAAACAAAGGGCAGGGAAGGAGCCCATCCCAGAGGCTGAGAGGGTTGTACATGAGGAGCAACACCTCGCTTAAACACAGGCTCCTGTCGTGGCTGTGAGCTGTGCCAGAGGGTGAGCTGTGGGAGTTGGCACTGGGAGGGGGTGCCAAGAGGGTGGGTGGAGGAGCAGATGTGTTCACACTCCCTTTTGGCAAAGGCAATAATAACATTTGCCTCCTTTAAAGGGAAGGCTGATGAATAGTTAGTAAGCCTGGGCTTCTTTCCATAGGCTCTGTCTTCTCTGAGGGCTTTTCATGCAGGAGGATTCGAGAAGCAGGACCTCTAAGTTAAATAAAGAAAAGCTACGCAGCAGGGATGGTTCCCTTTCTTGCAAAACTCAAAATTCTATGAATTTTTTTTGCCTTCTTCAGGGCAAAAATGAGATCTCAAAATTTTACGGGTTAAACCAAGAGGGGAAGCACAAAGAACAGGTTCTCTCAGATGAGTCAATGTTATTTGTGATGAGCAGAGTCATCTAAGACAAGATAAATGTAGGTTCAGGTCTGCCTCCACCTGCTTCAGAGCAAGGCTGGTGTCAATCACAGCTCAGTCATTCTTTGGGTGACAGTCCTTTGTCCCAGCTTGACTCAGTTCTGCACCCTTGTCCATTAGACTCATCCTGCTCCAGTTATGAACTCATCTAAGCTGGTTCCTCCCCCATTAGAAAGAAGCGATGTCAACCAACGAGGATTTTCCAATTAAAACCCATTCCAGAGAAATGAAGTTACCATAAAAGATCTGTGGTGCTGTATCACACCAAAGGTTCCTTGTCCCCTGCCTCACAGAGCAAAGCTTCAGAGCAGGTCTAAGATCAAGATAAATAAGAATGGCCCTTTGTGTCAGGCAGTTTCCAAGTACATTTCTGAGTGCAGCTGGTCTGTGCCACTGGAAGGACACTTGGGTTCGAGGCACCTCAATCCTTAGAGTCTCCTGGAACTTTCCTTGAACCAACACCAGCCTTCACATCCCTTTTGCTGCACACAAGTACGTGCATGGGTTTGAAAAAGCTGCTTATTACAGTTCAGTGGAGGAGGGTAGACCATATTTTATCACAGATCAGTTTGTAAGGTTCATTATTGATTTTAATGTACCTGTGCCAAGAGGCAACGACGGGCACAGTTTTTTAAAGAGAAGGAAGGAAGATTAAATATACTCAATCCTTGTCACCTTAGCAAACATTTATCCATCCAGTTGTGTGTAATCAGAAGTCTCTATTCCAAAGGAGGAATTAAATTTTAATAGGACAGAAACATGTTTCTGGGGCTGTCATGGCCCAGGGTTGGAGCAGACTCTGGCACTGAAGGGAAACACCAGAGACTGCTGACAGAAGGAAAGCAGAAGGTGATAACTTGTGCCTGAATGACTGATAGTGGGGAAGTAGGTGACGCAGGACAGGACTGATGTGGAGTGTCCCTGCCAGCGATGGGAGAGAAATTCTGCTCAGCAAGGAGGCAGAGAACCCCCAGCATTGCTGCAGCTCACAAATGCCATTCCAAAGCCAGGATGAAAACCAGCAGAGCCCAGAAGGCTCCACACTTGTGCACAGGTTCCTCTGCAGCAGCACTCGGACTGCAGGACTGTGTTTGCAATTCAGCTTCTTCCCTGCTTTGCAGGCGGGCTCTGCTCCAGCTGGGGAATGTGCAATCCTTCCAGGTAGTGCTAATGAGAGGGTTAATGTCCCTCAGCAGGGAATGGCTGGCACAGCGGGTGAAGCCTTTGCTGGGCTCTTCAGGGCCAGAGTGCAGGTGTGGCAGTAGGAGCTGTGATGACCTGGGCCAGTGGAGGCTGGGAAATGGTTTGGGCAACTCCTGTGCCACGCTGGGCACCACAGAGCGGGCACAGCAGAGCTCTCCCACCAAGGTCCCCTCCACGCTCCACCAGTGACCTCACTTTACCTCCTGCCCTTCAGTGGCCTTGGCAGCTTCTTACTTCCAGTCATTACCAGCCACTGTCTGCATTTAATGAGGCCAGAGTTCGCAGGATGAAATAAATGCAGGTTCCCGAACCCTATAAACCAAAGCTAATGAAAAATATATGCTCCCTCACTCCTGCTCTCATTTTCACATCCTGCAAATTATCTGTGCTAATGCACGCAAGGCGCTGCTCCTCCGCGGCTTCAGATGCTGAACTTTGAGGCTTTGTCACATCAGCCGGCACCAAGTAATTCCGTACAGAAGTCTGACATTTCCAGTTGAAAAAAATAAATTGATTAAAATTCAACAGGCATGTAGTGTTCAGTTTTTAAAGGTCGGCAAATCTAAGGAACTATCAACTGTAAAATAATTCAGCATTTAGAGGGGAGGGGCGGCTGGGGGGAGTCCTGGGAAGAGGGAAGGAGCGTGGAATGTTAGGATCATTTACTGCCTGCATTTCACTGTCAAGAACATAATTACAGGCAATTTAATTATTGTATAATGGAAAGGGTCCATCTTCCTGAGCAGCACAGGCAGATCCTCCCTTGCCTCCCTGGGCTCTGTGCAGTGCAGGCGTGGGAGGGGTGTGACTGTGACCGGCTGCTCCCGTGGAGGAGTGCCTGCACAAGGACCTGGGAGGATGAAGAGGGAGGCTGGGTGAGGCCCAGCTGAGGGAGACTTTCAGTTGTCCTCTGTGTTGAATCACAGAACCATTCGGGTTAGAAGATCACCCAGACCAGCCCCCCTGCCAAGGCAGGGTCACCTGGAGCAGGTGATTCAGGAATGAGCCCAGGTGAGTTTGGAATGTTTCCAGAGTGGGAGAATCCATGACCTCCCTGGGCAGCTGTTCCAGAGCTCTGTCCCTCAGTGGAAGGAAATTCTTCCTCAGGTTGAAGGAGTTCATGTATTGTAGTTAATGTCCATTACTCCTTATCCTGCCACCACTGAAACAAAAGTGTAAGGATCAGGCTGTTTGGAGCAATAACCCCATCCCTGGAAGTGTTCAAGGCCAGCTTGGATGGGGCTTAGAGCAACCAGGGATAGTGGAAGGTGTCCCTGCACGTGGTGAAATGAGATGATCTTTCAGGTCCCTTCCAACCCCAAACCATTCTGTAATTACAGAATTACTAATTACTAAGAAACCTTGGCAGGTTGCAAGTTGTAATTAGGACACACTCTCTTCCCTGAGTTGTGCTGTACATATATAAATCATGTTATCTAATGCATGGATTCTTTTCTTCTCCCTTATCTCACACTCTTGTTAAACTCTTTCTTCTTCAAACCCTTTTGTGCATGAACTTGAGACCAGTTCCTTCCAGCCTGGAACGTGTTTGGTTTCACTGCTCTGCCAGCTCAAGCAATATATCCCATAGGAAACATGTCCTAGAGCTGGGAGGCACAGAGAGCAGAGGAGGATGTGGAGAGAGGGATATTCTGTCTTTATCACTCAGGACCCCTGAATATCAAAGTACAGTCAATATGCTTGTGATTTATTATTCCTTGTAATATCAAATTCTCCCCTCACGCCGGTGTCAGGCCATTGATTTTACTGGGGACAGGAATATTGTGACTGAAGGGGAGAACGTGGCCCATGAAGTGACTGTTGGATTGTGCTATCCAAGCCAAAGACCACCAGAAGGACTCTGCTCCAGGGAGCCAAAAATCCACATCAAAGGAGAAAAAGATGTCTCCTGCTGCAGGGGAGCTGTAGGAAGCTTCTCCAGGGGAAACTGTGACTCAGCAGCAGGCCAAACCAACCTTTAAAAGTAGAAAGAAGGGGAGAAGAAAGAGAAAGAAGGGCCAGCAGGCACACTGCTGTTGCTCTGTCTATCGCCCAAATGCTGCTGTAGTCAGTACAAAAGAGAGGCAGAGGAAAGGGAACATTGTGTTGTCTCATTTAAAATGCTCCCAGCATAATCTTTGCTAACTCAGCTCCATCCCTGGGCCTCTGTCTTGCCTTGTCTCAACAGGAATCCACTCCAGAGCATCACTGCAAGCTCCTTCTAAGCTTCTGACCCCTCTGACACCACTGGAAAAGCCTTCCTGCCCCTTACCCTGGCTACTGAGCCCCTTTTGCAATGGCACATCCTCACCCATGATATCAGCCAGTGCAGGGATTCAGCTCTTCCATCACCACATACAACACCTGGACCCCCATTCAGCAGGACCACAAGCACACAGCCCAAATCTCCAATGTGCTGGGTTCTTGCTCTGGGTTGATCAAGCACACCACAAGTACAAGAGCACCACCAGGCTGCAGGGACATCTCCCCAAGTGCTCAAGACTCTCCAGATCCTACCCCTATGGACTGAAACCAAGAAGTGGTTTTTCCTGTGCCAGGGAAAGAGGAGGAACCCATCTGGAGCAGGTGGAGCATCCCAGGCTGCAGGGCCTGCTGATGGCAACACCAGGGCTCGCTGGTGAATCAGCATCAGCCAGGCTGTGCACTGCCTCCCCTCCCCTCCCACCGGTACCCAGCAGCCAAAAAGCACCATGTTGATTATTCAAGAGTGGGCTCTTAACAGCTCTAATCAGCTGATAATCCAATAACACACTCAGCTAAGCTGCACTCTCAGCTCCCAGGTCCCTGCCGCTGATAGAACATTTACAGCTGCCTCGAGATGATAAAAACTGCCCGGCTGGCAGGAGGGGAGCACAGCAAGTGAATCACACTCCCTGCTCCCCAACCAGGCTGGCACACTCTTCCTCCCAGCCCAGCCTTTCCCAGCCCCTCTCTGCTCCCAGGTTTGGGCACAGCTGGGTGCTGGAGGGGTCCTGCCCTCTCCGTGTGTGCAGCTCCCACAGTCCAGCTCCTGGGATGCTCAGGAAAGTAAGATGCCTGTTCTCTAGAGCTATGCCCGTGGCAAAACTGCTTTAAATGTAATAAATAAAAGGGGAAGCATCAAATCCATCATTTTGAAGGCATTTGAAATGCAAGATGCCAGGGACCAGCCAGCACAGCCTCAGGCCTTTTCAGTTCTCCAACACTTCAGCACAAACTGTGAGTGTTCAGCCTGGGTGGCCTGGAGCCAGCACAGGGAGAGACATTAAATGCAGAAATATCTCTTCCTCCGCATCACCCCAGCTTTCCATCCCAGCCCCATCCTGAGGCAGGCAGAAAACTATTCACACCTGCTTCTCACTGCTTTCACAGCTTGATTTCTCAGATAGAGAGTCTGGCTGAGCCTTCTCCTTCAGCAAAGTCTTCTCTCCTTGTCTCACCTTCCATTTTCCAAAGCTCCTCATGTCCACCCGTGTCTCTCCCCAGGGCTTTGTCCCATGATGGGATCATGCTCAGCCCCTCCTGCCCCACACAGCAGCTACCTGACCCCATCTCATGAATCAATTCCCCTCATTAGCCCTGTACAGGCAGCTGCTTCATTCCTCCAGGTGTATGACAGGGCTGCACTAGAAAAAGGTGTGGAAAGCCACTTCTGGGCCTAAGTATAAATATTCCATTAAGAAATGAAACCAATTTCCCCAAGCACTGGAATGAGTAGTTGTGTCTGTGTGTGCATGTGTGCAGGAGTTTGTGCATTCAGAGCATATCACCCTTTATTTCCTGAAGCACTTTAGCTGGCAGATTTACTGCTCAGACAAAGGGTGTGAAGAAATCTGCATCCCCTCTGTAGCCCTTTCTTGGGAACCAGAAGAATGAAAGTAAAATGGAATAACCCAGAGCAGGCTGTTTCTTCCTCATCAGCTCTCCCAGCACACACGTGTGTCCAAATGGTAATTTTGCCATGGGTGCCCCTCTGGAGCAGGGAAATGCATGGTTTGGAGACAAATTAAGATGTGCAGGTGTAACAGAAACTAAACTGGGGTGGTTGGTCAAGGAGGAGAGCTGGATCAGGGCTCCTCCATGGGCAGGGCACAGTGGGCACCACACACCCACAGTGCCACGGGGTTCATGCTGCTCTTTTCTCTCCTGGTACAAAACTCTCCCTTCTCAAACCCCAAGGTGGGACAGGCTGGCCTGCTCTTCTTCCTCTTCCTCCTCCTGGGATGCTGCTGGTTACACAGCAACCTCACACCCAGCAGGAGCAGCACCTGCTGCCCACCATCACCAGAGCCTCCTGCAGCCACCCAGGAGGGCTCCCAGTGGAGGCAAGAGTAACCCCACACAGACCATCGTGTACCTGGCCCCCTACCCTGCTTCCACTCCACCCAAAGCCAGCTTGCTCCCCTCCACCCCTTCTCCTGGCTGTCCCTGTCTTCTCCCCTTTCCTGCAGATCCCAATTAATCCTGGATGTCATTTCCCTGGACCTGCACCAGGAATGAGCTGCCCTCCTGTTCTGGCAGGTCTCTTTCCCATCTCCAGCCTTCCCTCACACACTGCAATGTCTTTCCTCTGACAAGTCCCAGCCAGCAGCTCCTTCTCTCCCAGAGCTTTTGTTCCCTGTCATCTTTGTAGTCTGTCTCCTCTGTGCCAGTCCTGGTGGACTTGTCTACAGTTGGACTTGATGACCTTAATCATCTTATCCAACCTTAATGGTCCTGTTGTCCACAAAAACCAGATTTGTTACCCAGTGTGTGGCAGGCCAATATTCCATGATTCTGTAATACCAGCAGGTATTGCCATCAGGGCCACCCTGATGTGCACATCCTGATGCATTCAGAATTCAGGGACCAAAGGAAAAGCCCATTAAAACCCAGAGCCCAAACCTCCTTCTTGCCTCCACAGCATGTGAAGCAAAATGAGTTCAGTGCTTCCCCTTGTGCTGCTTATTTTGGGTCTAGAGCAGCTCTGAATAGCTTGGATGGGGCTTCTCAGCTCTGCTGTGTGTGTAATCCCCTCTCTTAAAACAGCCCTGATTTTATGCTTAGGGAAGAAGCTGGAAAAGCCCAAGGGACACCAAGATTCTCTGCAGAAGAATCTGGGAAGAACTGAGGTTTTGGAACTGAAAACAAAGTGAAGACGTATCCCTGCCTCGCTTCTCCCTCACTGTGCAAAACCCCTCAGAGCAGCAATGACGTGTTTGGGGAGCTGGGGCCACTGCAGACACGTCTGGGATGGGGACAGGACGGGTGGGAAGGAGGGGAGCTGATACAGCACATCTCCAGGGGAGCACTGTCCTGGTGAGGGCTCTTCAGGGCTGCAAAATCAGGTGGCAGCCCCCTCTGCATGAGTGGCTCGGGCCAGATGTGACCATTCTGGTCTCCAGGTCCTGGCTGTTCACAACTCTCCA
This sequence comes from Parus major, assembly GCF_001522545.3. NCBI lineage: Eukaryota > Metazoa > Chordata > Aves > Passeriformes > Paridae > Parus > Parus major. The sequence continues at coordinate 7,432,725 of NC_031785.1, forward strand.
GTCCTTTCCAATTTCACATTCACTGGGCCAGTGCACAGCAATTTAGAGTGATCCCACCGGGCCATGGATGGTCCCTGCAGGTCTTGGCCAGCCTCATTTCACACTCCAGGCACAGGGATTTGATGAACTGCCTCCTCCCTCACCTTGCAGATCCTTCTGGGTCCATAAGGACCTTAGGGAGGTGCATCAAGGTCAGCCTTTGCCCAGGTTTTCTGTACCAGAGCCTTTGCGTCCTTTTTCTGAGGTGTTTTTAGGCAGTGTGAGGGGTGAGGATGAACAGAGGGTACATGGACAACATGAGAGCTCCACACATGACCTGATGGGCTGGAGGGAACCATGCAATAGGGCACTGAAACACATCCAGGCCTTCCTGAGGCCCTTCTCCACATTCGGCCCTCGATCTCTGGGGCACGTTCACTCCCCAGCCTTGACGAGGAGGTGCCCAATTAGCAGGAACAGCTTTCCAGTGCAGAGCACTGGGCTGGGACCCCCAGCTGGATTCACAAATCGCTGGCCCTGCAAAGCCATCAGTGGGTGATGGCCCTGTCTGAGCACTCCAAGGGAGCCAGGAGCCCTGAGCTGCAGGCTGTGTGCTCTGTGGTCCCCTACACCCCCATCCCAAATGCCACCCTCTGTGCCAGGGGCATTCCTGCTGGCCAGCACTGATGGTGCACAGTGCTTTCTCCAGGGGCCTTGCAGAGACCCCCCTCACACAGGATATTCTGGTGTGATGAGGAGTAAAATCCAATTCTTCCTGGCTGAGCACTCTTTGGGGTATTCTTGATTTGAGCCTGATGACCAGGTGTACCCCAGTGCACCCCTGTTCCTGAGGAGGGTTTGTGCAGAGAACAGTAAAAGGTTGTGCAGGAACCTCCCCAGGGCTGCTGTGCTCACCACAGCCAGGGCTGGACAGGCAGCACTGGCCATTTTGGGGCAGAAAGCACGAAAAAAGGGAGCACCTGCAGTCAGAGAGCTGGCAGCAGTGTGGAGGTTTTGGGATAGAACCCCAAATATTTGGTACCTGGTTCACTGGGGACCTGACCATGCTCTGTGAGCCTCCATCCCTGTGACAGCAGCGTCCCTGCTGCCACTGCAGCACAGGCTGCAGCCAGGAGCCCTGCAGGGACCCTCTGGATGGCACCTGGCAGGATGGAGCCCAGGGCTGGGCTGTGCTTTGGCAGCACCTGGCCCTCCTGCCCCGCTCTGGTCTGTTCCACACCGAGCATCCAGGGCTCCCAAACAGAGCTCGGCGTCGCCTCCCCTCCCTGCTCTGCCCCCTCCTTCCTGTCATTCGGTGACATAATGGAATCAAATTAAAGCCCCATTTACCAGTTTTATTGCCTATTATTTATAATACTCCAGCTCCAAAGTGCTGTTTTATAGAGTGCTTAAGCTGCCATTGCTGGATAGAGTTTGCCATAAATGTCTCCACATGCACAGAACATAATGTCCTTGTGTCGTGCAGGAAAAGGGAAGAGATTATTCTCAATTATTTCATATAGTCTGTTTTATTGTCTTATTGTAATAAACTGTCATACCCTACAACACTTTAAAATCAATAGTTTGCATTAAAAGTAATGAAAAGTAGTTATTAATCCCGCTTAGTGCTTCCGCTCTTCCGCTCACCGCGAGGCCCTGGAACAGGGAGCGGGCGATAATTATTCATTTCCGATCAATAGGAACATTTCCCAGCGCTCCTCTGTGTATCTCTGCTCTCACAGCCGTGCAAGATAATAACACTGGAGGGCAGGGGTGGAGGCTGGGGATTGGCTGTGCCTCAGTTTCCCCCGTGGCAGTGAGACAGGAGGGTTTTGTTTGAGAGACAAGCCTGGGTTTAAATCAGGCCAGGGGGATTGTTTAGTTTTGTTTCGTCTCCCTGAGAGCTGGCAGATTTATGGCACACGAGGGGTTTTTTCAAACACAAATCAGATCTGTTGGCTCATGACAGGTTTTTGCTCATCCTGGACTAACTCAGTTAGCATCAGGCTCTTCTCACTGACCAAGCCGTGCATCCCAGCCATGACTGAGGCACTGCCCAGCGTTTCACCCAGCAGTGCCATCTCACAGGCCCCAGTTTGGAAGGATGTGCCCCCCAACAGGGTCCAGTGGCACTGACTGAATGGTGGTGTCAATTCCTTTACTGCCTGCACTCTCAGCATGATCCCAAAGGCCTTGTAGAGATTTAGGGGGATCCTGGGGCTCTCATCCCTATGGAAAGTGCCAGCCTGAAGCATCCAGCCACCACCAGCTGTTTCCAAACCCAGGCTTTAGGTCTCTAGAACTTGTAATATTCAAAATCTTGGATTTATGCAGAGCTCTGAGGCATAGAATCAATCTTCAGGAGAAATCCACCAAGCCACATCCTCCATCCGTGGTGCTCCCTTCTCCCATTGCTCTGGGACATGCAGCAGCCAGGCAAGGCACAGTTAGGCAGACACACATGATTTTGCTGGTACTTGTGGGTAAAACAAGTACCAAAACATGAGGAATTTTTAGGAAAAAATGAGCTGGATTCAGGTTTTTTTTGGGATCCTGCAGTGAGGCATGCAGATCTCATACTAGCTGGGCCAGATGAACCAAATTTGACCTTATTCACATCATTCTCTTTGCTTGATGACCTCCATACTGTGTGGGACATGGGAATTGCTCCATGGATTGTTGGTGTTGCCAAAAGGTGACGTGGAAGCCACAGTGCAAATTGGTACTTTGGAAAAGCAAAGTGGCCTCTTCCCAAGGACACGCTTTTGGGGTCACAGCTCACTGCAGACGTGATAGAATTCAGCAAAATAAAAAGTATTTGCATTTTCTAAAACCTGAATTTTGTAAAACCGAGGTGATGGGGTTATGATTGCCTTCCCCCAGTGTCCTGCTCCAGGCTGGGGCTGTGCTGGTGCACGTGGCACAGATGGGAACAGCTGCTGAATTTCAGCTGGGGAAGGATGGAGAGAATCAACAAAGGATGAAGAAGCACGTTTAGCATCCTTTATATTCCTTTATATTCACCATTTTTTAATCATACTTCAAAATAATAATATTTTTAATTTTCCTTTTCAGTGGGAAGGCCCAGTCACTTGTTTGGATTGACTCTGTCTCGGATTCAATACAGTTGTAATAAAAAGAGTGCAGTAGCACATTAATTGTCATGATAAACATCAAAATCACTTCTCCACCTGCACACACACAGGATTGTTGTATCGATATCAGAGCAGCATTTCTTCACTGCTGCCACCTGTGATAGCTGAGAAACAGAACAAACTACTAGCAAAACCCAGGAAGAGTTATCAGTGCTTGATCTGATCTCAAGAGACTTTATTTTTATTTTTAATAAAGTCTATCTTCCCTCTTGTTTGTCACAAGCACTTGGCTTTAAGTGTTGCATGAGCAGATGCAGGAATTACGTGTCTGCGTGTGCTCAGGGAGGAAGGTGTAAGCAGCCATGTCCACCCCTTCCAGACAAAGATCTCAAAGCAGTTAAAAACATCCTTACCCCAGCCAAAAAGCTCCTTTTTTGCAGGACCCAAACCTGCAAACCTGGAGAGCCACAGGTAGCAGGAGCAGGAGTTGGAGCAGGCTCCTGGAGCTCAGCAGAGCTGACTCTGACCCAGTGTGCCCAAGGGAGAGGCTGAGGGAGGAATAACATTAAACCACCAAAGAATGACTTCCCAGAAAGGTAAAACACCCTCTGTGCACACTGCTTCTCATCAGCTGTCAAGTACAGAGAGAGGTGTCTAATTTAGGGGTCTTTTTCATCTGATGATGCCATTCTAAGTGTTCCTAATTTCTGTATGTCTCTGGCAGAGCCAGAAATAAACCTGTGAAACCAATAAGCCCTTTCTAACTCCGCAGGCACCTCTGGAAGGGCACTGGGGAGCAGCCAGGCACAACGGGGAGCTCTACAAATGCTGTTTTCACTTTGTTCTTTAGTGGTTGGCCCAGTCATTCCCCAGCTCTTATTGCTTTTCTCACACTCTCCTGCATTGGAATCTCATTTTCCCAGTGTCCACGGCTGACACTACACCTCTGCCTCCCAGATCCTTTTCCTGATCTTTACATAAAGCACCTTGACACCACACAAACATCATTTCTGGAGGCTCAGGGGGCTCTGGTGGCCAGGGAAGGATCTGGGAGGAGATGGAGAAGGGAGTCCAGCCTTCATGGCATGTCCTGACCCAAGAGTGTTTGAAGGGAGGGAGGGAGGGCTGGCAGCCCCTGTCCTGGCAGCTCAGGGAGGTGAGGGGGAAGGATGGGTCTCTTTTCCTACCTAGAAGATAGGGCTTTAATCTGGCTCTGACATTATCTGAAATGAAAATCAAACCTGACACACGGACAGTGGCAGAAATGAATTACACCTCTCCTGCTGGTAGATAATCCCCTTCTAATTCCCCCACTTTATTCAGATGGGAGATGGTTTAAGGACAGGGCAGGTAAGAAATAGTTTCCCTCTCTGCCTTTGCAGATGGCAGCTCGTCCAAAGACTCTCCCTGGCACAGCCCTCCCAGGACACATCTGTCAGCTGCCAAAACCACACCAGCACATCACCCAGCAAACTTCTCCCCCTGTGAGCAGCATCCTCATCTCTCCAAACTGAGACACCAAAGAGAGGGCAGCGTGGGAGAGGGCAGAGCCTCAGTGCAAAAGGGAACAAAGACACAAAACCCTGAATGCTGGAAGAAAGAATTGCAGAACGAGGACACCGATGTTAACACACAACAGCTCTGTGTTCTCTCACCTGCCTTTCCCCACCCCTCAGCTGTGGCTCTTTCTTGCACAGCAGCAGCTCATAATTTTTTCATTTTCTGAATTACTGTGGCTATGCTGGCAGGGTGTTTCTCTCTCTCTCTCTCATCTCTCCCTTCCTCATAATTTCTGAACCTGAATGCCAGTGTCAACCAATTTAAGAGGATCTAATGCAGAGGTATCACATTCCTACAGGTTGCATAAGAAATAGGTGCCCAACTGGAGGAGAGAGATAGGAGCTTTATCAGACATTGGAGAGGCCACAATCAGCAGCACCACAGGAAACCTGGGATCTTCTGTCCTGCTGCCCATGCAGTGAATTTCTCACACTCCCCTTCTCACTGCACCCCTTGGGTGAGGATGCTGTTTCCCTTTGGCCCATCCATGGCTCCAGAAGGACATCAGGGTGTGGGAGTGAGCAGAGGTGAGACTGATGAGCTGTTTGCTCAATTAAAACAATCTCAGAGCAGCCCTGAGTGAAAGCAAGGGAAAATCAGAGCTTTTAGTGGCTGTCCAGCACCTCTGCCTTCCTCGGTCTGTGGTGAGCAAATACCCCTTGAGCCCCTCCAGCACAAGTGACCACTTTGGCAGAGAAGATCTGACTAAGGACAGTGAGACATCCTCACTGTCCCCAGATCCCAGTTCATGGCAACACTCAGTTTGGCTGGATGGATTTAGAGTAATTTTTAATGCAATTCTTTGTGTGTCTGATGAAAGATTCTGCATAGGAAGAAATTACTTACAGAGCCCTCATTTCCAGCTGGATCCCCTCCTCCATCCACACTTTCCTCTTCCCCAGGTCTAATGCAATCCGTGCCCATGAGCGAGTGTGGGTAAAATCAGCGAGGAATCTGCAGCACAATTCAATTTCAGAGCCATTCCAGCCAATAATAGCTCTAAACAAAATGTAATATGTAATTCACATCGTAATATTACCTTAATTACATTTTTGGAACACTTTTCTCTCTTGGTCTCTCCACCCTCTAGCCTCAATAAGCATATCTAAAACTAGAGAAAGAAAGCCATCCATCTCTTAAAGCATCACAAGGGATGGGAGGGAAATTGCAGGAAGAAGAGATTAGAATTGCAGGGAATTTTGCTCTTTTTGTGGAGCAGTGTTCTCATCGTCACCTTCATGTGCTGGGTAATTGATTTTCCATGGAACTCTTGGAGGCTTTTTTTTCTTTTTTTTTTTCCCCAATTTACTTTTTGAATTTTAAATTAATTTCACACCAGTCAGCTGGACCTGCACGTTGAAGTCTCCTGTGTCATCCTCAGAATAAGCATGGAAAAGAGACAGCAGGGCTGTTATTAACCCACCTGTCCAACAGCTCTTCCTGAATCCCAGAGGAGAAGCTGTGTAACACTGGAGATTATTGATCCTCAGGGATGGAAATGGAAAGGCCATACTGCCCTACACAGCTCTTGGATGTGTTCTTCTCATGGAAACATGGGAAGGCCAAAGGGATGACCTGGTTTGACCTCTGGTGTAAGAAACCATGGGATTTTCCTGAAGTCTTCCTGGAGTATAAACGTTGGGGGAAAAAAGAAAATAAAAATCCAATCTTGATGGAGTAGAGAGTGTGAAGTCTTCTACTCCTGTGCCAGGGGAAGGAGTCACACTTTGCAGCAGATATCTCACAGAGCTGTGTCGTGACAGCTCTCTCAGCAGCTCCTGAGCAGAGAGCACAGGCTCAGGGATGAAATCCAGAGACAAAACTGCTGCTCTGCATGGGAGCTCCAAAGGGTTGCACTGAGGGTCTCCTGAGGTAAAAGATGCAGCTCCCTTAGAAAAACCTGCCTTGGGTTCAGCAGCAGCTCCGTGTGACCCTGCTGGCACAGCGAGGGGGGAAGGATTACAAGTGCACCTTCTGTTGGAGCAGCTGATCCACCCATGGGGGCAGGAAAACAGCTCCTCACACCTGTTGTGGGAGTGCTGGAAGGAGCAGGGTCTGACAGCAGCTGCTCCACGTGGGCTGTGTTTCTAACACGGCCACAAGTCATAGTCTTGAGTGAGATTCCCAGCAAGAGGCTAACTGGGAGCCCACAGCTAGCAAAGCTCACAGCTGTGACTTGCCAAGCAAGAGCTGAGCCAAGAGCAAGAAGCCATTAGAAGGTAATAGTGTGAAAACACTAATGGCCTTCAGCCAGATTTGAATTAACGGCCCAAGTCCAGAGAAGCCTATCAACATCTCTTTGTTTTCCCTTGGTTTTTTATAGGGCTGCAGTGCTGTCAGAAATCTGGGAGACAAAGGTGGCTCATCCTGTCAAGGATGCTGCCCCCAGCACTGCAGTGCATTAACCTCTGCTCAGAAGATCCTCTGCTCACCGCTCTTCCAGGCTGGGAGGGTAATGAAGAGAGGCATTGAACAGTGAACCTGGAAATTAAAGACCTTTAGGGCTTCCCATATGAATTTACAGGTGACTTTAAAGTGTGTCCCTTTTCCTCTCCAGCCCCTACACACCTTTCAGCCAACCTTCACCCTCTGTTCTTAGACCCAGTCCCATCTCCTCCACTTTCCACAGGTGGTTTCCCAGTCCATGTAGCAGCAGGGCAGGCAGGGAGGGAGACCCCCAGGCTGAGAACCCCGATGCTCTGGCTGTAGAAACAAAGCACAGTCAGCACCCCCAATCCCTGACACCACCAGCCTGTCCCTGCTGTCCCCTCACAGCCTGAGCCATGTGCTTCCCACAGCTGCTGTCAGCATCCCTGCTGCACACTCTCACAGATGCCAGATAAATGCCTGGAGCTTTCCAGCTCAGCCCCCTCTGGATGTGACCCTCCAATCCCGGCAGGCAGTAGTTATAGGTAAACAAATTTGTTCAAAATCACAACTTGACAACATTTATAATCTCTGCCATGCCTGAATAATGAGCTGTGCAAACATTTCATGTTGAGTAACAATTGTCTTTCTCATTTGATGAGGTAAGAAATCCATTCAATGATGAGTAAAAGGTCGGCTATATCAGGATCCCATTGGAACAGCAAGGCTGTCGTGAAGGGTTTCAGAGGATTAGTAAGAATGGAAGATCAGGCACCCATCATGAGGTTTGCCCATGGGCAGGAGACCACAGATGGTTTCTCCCCCTCCCCTGCCTCCCCTCCCCACAATAAATAAGAGGTGTCTCTGCGATTCCGCGCTCTGCTGTGACCGGCAGCACTGGGGTGAAACCACTCAGCACAGATGGCAAATTATCCTGCCCAGCTGCTCCTGTGTGATGCAGACCTTCCCTGGCTTCATCGCTCTTCAGCCCTGGGCTCCTGTTCTCCACACTGCCTGAAACTGGATTCCAGCCCTGCTGGATCTCAGGAACTCCCAGTGATCTTGGTGGGGGCTGCATTCAGGCCGAAAGGACAAGGTCCCACCACAGGCTCTCTTTTGGCAGGAGTTTCCATCCTCTAGCCTGTTTTCATCTCTTAGTTTTCATCTCTTTTCAGAAGTTCTTCAACTTCTTTCTTGGATGCACGGAGTTCACAAAGGTTGTCAGGGTGGACTACAGTCTTGTAAATACATGTGTGACATCTTATGTCTCTTCTTTGAAAAATCCTTTTTCTCCCCCATCAAAACAAGTCAGTAAAACACAGAAAACATCTTCCAGAGATGCCCTCAGGGCCCTCTTATTCTGCCTACTCTGAACATTTCATCTCCTGCTGACGCTTTGTCTGCCTTTCTCTGTTCTCCATCTACACTCACTCATTCTTCAGCTGTGGTCCCAGCAGAGCAGCACTTTCTGAGAAGGTACAACATGGCCTCAAATGGTTTTACTTACAGTTAAAACAGTCCTCCTCTATCCACCCCAGCAATGATCCTCTTGTCATCGTTCTGCTTGGACAAGGTGACAAGGTCTCAAGATGAAGGACTGGTGAGAGGACAGATTCTGTGCCTCATGAAAGGCTGAGAGAACTGGGATTGTTCAGCCTGGAGAAAAGAAGTTTTGGAGTGACCTAATTGTGGCCCTCTAGGACCCAAAGGGAGCCAGCAAGAAACATGGAGAGAGACTATTTCCAAGGGTCTGGAGTGACAGGACAAGGAGGAATAGCTTCAAACTGACAGAGGGTGGGTTTAGGTTGGACATTAGGAAAGTAATCTCCCCTGTGAGGGTGGTGAGGCCCTGGCAGAAGTTGCCCAGAGGAGCTGTGACTGACTCTGGGTCCCTGGAAATGTCCAGGGCCAGTTTGGATGGGGCTTGGAGCAGCCTGGTTTAGTGGGAGGTGTCCCTGCCCATATCAGTGACATCAGAATAAGCCCAGCTCAAACTGTTCATGGAATTTTTCATTCCATGAAGGAATTCATCTGCTGCCTCTGCTGGGTGAGAAAGCCCACCAGCTCAAAACCCCCAGGAAGGAAAACTGCCAGTACAGGTGCAGAGGACAAGTTCCAGTAGGCCAAAAGTGGGGTCTGGTCACCCCAGCTGGCCCTGGGAGCACCCTGAAACTGGCCTGTTTGTATCCATGAAATGATGCTGTCTCTGCTTTCTGTTCACATGGCCCAGGGGCACCCCAAAGAATGCATCATCCTCACTCAGCTCTTACTTTCCTTTCTTTCCCCAGTTCTGGATGCATTCCAGAGCCCAGGTCCGTGCTGGCTCCTCATGAACCCACACGTAACCTCTGCAGCACAGAGTGCTGATGGCTCCCTGGTGTGTGCTTGTGCCAAGCATGAGCCAGACTGCCCTTTGCTCACATTTGCAGCCTCCCAGATGGAGACAACAATGCCCTTGAAAGTCAGCTTCAAATAACTTTGCAAGACACAACGTGTGTGCCATTCCTCTAGGGAGACTCTGCCTCACATCCTCGTATGGTGTGGGTCAAAGTTCCAGTCCACATTTGCTCAAATAAAAGCAAATCTTGGGAAAACAATCAAGAAATGCCATTCATTATTGAGTAGGAACTGGGGAATAGGTGGAAATTACTGGCAAAATGCCTTGAAAGCCCTCCCGTTTTCTGAGCATTTCTCTTTAGTTTCTTGCGGATTTGAAAGGTCGCTAGGAGCTAATGAACCTCAGATAGCAAAGCTGTCTCTTGTTTGTTTGTCATTTTGAGTTTTTCTGGTTGATTAAGATCCATGCTGGCAGTAACGTATAAAACAGCAAATTTCTGTGAGTACAGCGAGGTCACGTTTCCTACCCTCAAACACTGCTGAACTTACCAGGAAAAACAGTAATTCCCAAGGACTCAAAAGGCAGCTCTCAGCAGAGGAAGCTTCTCAGTGGTTCTGTTGCCCACATTTATTTTATTTTAATTCTTCCTGGTTCTATAGGTGTTCAACAGCATCCCCCAGTACAGTGGGGTGACAAATAATCCATACCCCAGGACAGGCACACTCTAGAGATACCACAGAATCCCAGAATGGTTTGGGTTGGAAGAGACCTTAAAGATTATCTAGTTCCAAGCCCTCCACCATGAGCAAGGACATCTTCTGCTGGACCAGGTTGCTCAGAGATCCATCTGGACACTTCTAGGAACAGAATATCCACAGTTTCTCTGGGCAGCCTGTATTGTATATTTGAGAACTGTAAAAGGTATCGTCTTTCTTCTCCTAAGATCTTGATCTGGGGTGAGTTTGTGGACTTTTTTTGTCTCCTCACTCGCTTGGAGGAACAACAACATAATTACAAATGCACAGATGACTTCCACAGCAGAGGTCAGCAAATCCTGCACGTCTGGACACATCAGCCCTTTCACATCTGCACTGCCCAGCTCCTGGTGAATGCACTGCAGCCATTGCATCCATGTATCCATAGACCTGTTGGAAATGACAGCCACACCAAGCTGAAAAGGGTGGAAAATGGTCTGAAAATGTCCATGGTTGTGATGCAAAGAGCTCTGCAAAAGAAGTCCTGCCTGGAGAACCAGCTGTGTACATCCTGGACATCCTGGGCTGCACATACCCTGAGGATGGACACAAAATGTGCCCCAACAGAAGTTCTGAGTTCTAGGTTCTGCCAGCTCCCCAGAGCACAGGAGGCTGGATGACTCTGGATTTGTCAGATTCATTCTGCTTTGCATTCATGCTGACAAATGTTAGCCAAAAGTACGTTAATACCCCCAGCACCACCACGAGTGATGACTCACGTTAGTCCCAGCCCACTGGAGAGCCCTTGAATGCTGATTCTCCTGCTTTTATCAGTAGAATCATGTCTGTCCTCTTACAGCTGCAGCTCTGGACCCAAGTGACTGTGGTAAAAATGGGAAAAAAAAGGAAATACGAATTCCATTGTATGGAATTTGCTCCTGCTCCTGCTCCTGCTCCTGCTCCTGCTCCTTCCCTACCCAGAGCTAAAGGGCAAACACATCACTGTGCTCCTTCCTTTCCCCTCCCTGTTTTGGAGAGCTGGGGGCTCACAGCACTGAGCAACACCCGATGTTTCTGCTGAGACCCTGGAGGAGCTGAAGGAGCCTCAGCATTTGCTGAACATCAGAGCCCTCCCAAGAGCTGTTGACTGAAGTGGGAACTTGCTGTTTCCACTCATACCACGAGTGAAATTACGCCAGGGAAGGAAATTTGTCTTGATGGAAGCTCTTCTGTCTTTTTTTTTACTCCAAATGCACCAGTTTTTTGCAGGCACTTGAGGGGACCCTTCAGACAGAGCTGTGGGCGTTCATTTCTTTGTCTGTGTCTGAGCCAGTGCCCATTGCAGAGCTAAGAGAAGCCTAAAGCAAGAGAAAGTGAATTTACACACTCAACTCAAAATGTTTTAAGGGTTCAGGGCTCTTTCCACCAAAAAACTGAGCTCCAGAGCTTGGTATGGCGAACATTTCAGAACCATTTCCATCCCCTACCACAAGGCCCTGTGCTCATTTCCCTGTGCACCTTCAGAAGTGATGTGCCCGTGGATTTCTGTGCCCCTGCAGGGTTACAGAGCTCACCAGTGAGAGACAGGGAAGGCTTGGCCAGAGCACAGCCCAGATCTGGGCCAGCACACCATGGATTGGCTGTATCTACACAAAACTCCCCAGTTTAATGGGCAGGGATGGGCAGCTTGAAGAGAAATACCATGAGAGTCTGATTCCCCTGTTAGCATCAGCATCTGTCCAACCCATCATGGGAAGCCACCAGCATCCTGGGACTCCTCTCATCTTCCCAGAGGGCATCCACCAGCCTGAGGGTGTGTTTGTTCTCCAGTCCAGGCACGGCAGAGGCTGCTGAGGAGCCAAACATTGCTCACACACAATCTGGAGCTTCTTGTGGACTCCTTGCCCAGCCCAACACAGAGCTCAGAGCTTGATGGAAAAGCAAATCCATTTCCAACTGCTCCATCCACTATGGCCTCAACACTCCTGCTTTTCCCTGCTGTGGGCAGACCTCTGTTGAGTGGTGTCACCTCAGCAACCCTGACCCACCACCAGAACACATCCCCTCTCCCCCAAGGAGCGGGCAGCAGATGTTTAATCACACATGGCAGCACCACAGAGCAGTGCAGGCCAGGGAGGGAAGGTGGATTCCACACTCCAGTGAAGCTGCAGGATGGATTTGGGTGGACAGAATGCAATTACACAAATCATCATTTACTCAAGACATAAATCTTTTGGAACAGTAGCAGCATCTAGCACATACGAAGCATCATACATGTTCAAAGCACAAATGTTCATGTTTATGCCAAAAAATATTTGAACTTTAACTTAATTAATAACAAGCAGGGAAATTGTATAATTGATAGGTGTTTCTACAGCTTTAATTCATAGAAGCAGCTTTTTTTTTTTTATTTTACTGGGAAGATTTTGCTCAGACTTCTCCCTGTCTTCTGCAGATCCCAGCTTTCCTCCCAAGCTGAGTCAAGAAATAATAATAAAAACAAAGCTCATCCTGTAAAAAAAAGACTGCTGAGTCTCAGAAAAAGCAAGCAAAATGAGAGGAAGATGTGATTCTACAAGTGAACCACTTTTTAAAACTGATATACACAGATTAGTCACATACATAGCATTTTTAATGCATGTATGTATGTGTATAAATGTAAATATATACATATACACATATACATATGTGTATATGTATAAAAAGCTGCTCAAAACTCACACTTTGGATATGAACCTTTGGAAGCTCAGATAATGGTACCTAGCTCATGGTGTTTTCCTGTTTCCCACACTGTGGGATCCAAAAAGGAACAGCTTTCATCACCCTATACTTAAAAAAAAAAACAACACAAAAAACACAGAGAAGGTTATAATATATTAGGGTTGGTAATCTCCTGCCTCCTGCTGCCACCTCTACTTCCAGAAAGGCATTGGAGTCATTTGAGAAGCCCTTGTGGGATCAAGCCTTATTCCTGTGGGGACTGGAAGAGCCTCAAGCCCCCATCAGTGGGTTAGAAGGGGCACATTCCTTGAGTTTTAACATTGCCACGCACTGCTCCTCCACCATTTCTCACACCTCACATGCAGAATTTGGTAAACAGAATTTTCCTGCCAAATAACCCGCTCTGCATCCAAAGGCACACAAACAGCCTGGTTCTCTGAGCCTGCCTGGGATGAAGCTGAGCAGCCATCGCTCACTGGAGCAGCTGGGGGAGGCTGGGATGGATTTTCAGGAGAACAGGAGGTATTGTGTCGGACAAAAAAGAAAAGAAACCATGTCTCTGGACAACTCTTGGAGCCAGAATTCATTTCTCTCCCTCTGATCTCCTAAAGCATCAACAATGGCCAATGTTTGGTGGCTCATTGGCAAACTCACCAGAGCTCCAGGGCCTCTTTCTCATTTGTGTATTTACATAAATTTCCATATGGCATGGAAAACCAATAATAAATAGAGGCAGGAATGAAATTTTGTAATTTTCCATTTGGGATTTTTCTCCTGCAAGCGGACAAGCACTTGCTGTCCTGTTCAGCACAAGGGCCTGAGGTTTAAATTAAGGATGTGCTGAGGTGCCTGGGGCTGCAGGGCTGCTCAGGATGACAGCATGAGCACAGGCATTTTTTAACAGCTGGCTACATCTTCTTAGAGATGCTACAGGGATAGGAACCTTGGAAACAGGCTGGGGTGGAGAGGGAAACTGCTGGAAGAGTAGCCAGGACCGCGGTCTTGTTGAAATGCAGTTTGTGCCTGGTGCTGGACGTGCTCAGCAAGGAGCTGCAGCCTGGCCTTGGTGTGGCAGGGAGTGCACACAGACACCACAGACACACAGGGCTGTGCCAGGCTGCACATTTCTCTTCTTCCTCTTCCTTCAGCACATTTTTATTAACAGGGAAGCTCAAAGGGAAGCCTGCAGTATCCCAAACCCAGCTGTCAGTTTGGGAAACATTGCTCCTCACCTCCCCCAGCCTGGGATGCTGGAGAAGGAAAGACAACACGAGGTCTTCTGGATGTGGGGAGGGAAGAGAGATGCATTAGGTGTCCTGAAACTGTTTTTTTTAATTGGGAAACAAACAAAATTTCCACCCTGCCAAGGCACCATCAAAACTTCAGCTTAAATACTTTTTCTGGGTGAAATTAAACAGAGCAGACTTCTGGAACCTTCCCTGCAGCAGGGTCCCAGTGGGGTTAAGGCTTTCTGAACTCTCCCTGCCCAACTTTCTCCCCCTCTGCTGCTCAGATCTGGAGGAGACACTGACTCATTTGGTTAAAAATAAAAACACTGCTATCTAAACTTTAATGGCTTTGTTTCTGATTGCTGCAGGCAGTGGTTCATATGCATTCCAAACAGCACTTTGACTGCAAATGTAGCGTTTTGGAAGCTATTCCACCTGAAAAACAATATCTTCCATCTCTCTGCCTTGCTCAGTTGGGGGCTGGGAGCACACCCATCCTGGCTCCAGGTTCAGCGAGGTGCTGGTGTGGAAAAGGGAAAAGCTGGCTCTGCTGCAAGGATGGGGCTGGAGAAAGCGAGGGCTGGGGTGGAGAGCAGGAGTGCTGATGAGGAGGGAGAGAAAGTGCTTGAAATGTCAGGGCTGGGGGTGATGCCAAACCCTGCCACCTCCAGGACTTCAGAGGGGCCACACCAGCTCTGTCACTCTGGCCCCTGCAGACCTCCCAGACACAGATTTCACTGCCCAGAGGCTCCCCTGGGCACCCAGAGCAAAGTTTGAACGCTGCATGCACTGATGTGAAGGTCCAGTGGAAAGTCCCTCACACGGGGGTCAATGGCAAAGGAGAGGGGACAGATGGAGCTGGAGGTGGCTCTGCTGCCCAGCACTCACTCGCTGAGCCAGCACCAGCTGCATGCTCTGGTGGCCCCTGTTGAAGCCTCTTCCATGGCACAGAATCACAGGATCTGGGCTGGCGTGGGTTGGAACAGACCTCTAAAGCCCTTCAACATCTTCAACTGGAGCGGCTTGGTCAGAGCCACGTTCAACCTGGCCTTAAGTGTCTCTTCTCTGGCCAGGAGAGCTGTGACAGGCCATGTGTGACAGGCCATGTGTGCCATCCCCTGTCCAGATGCCCACATATTCCCCTTGGCTGCACAAATCCCACACAGACCACAGCTTTCCCTGTGTTTATGGAAGGAAATGGCCACAGTGAGGTCTGGGATGGGCGATTTGTCCTGCCACCGTCACTCCAGCTCTGTGCTTTCAGCAGCAGCATGGCTTGGCTGGTGGCCCCACTTCTAATGTTGAGTTGCTCCATTTGTTCAGGTCTTTTTGTCCAACATTTGAGTGGCAGTTCCCTGCATTGCTCCTGCTCCCGTGGAAGTCAGGGATGAGCCTCTCACCTGGTCTTACATCTGCTTTAAAAGGGACAAAGGAATCCGAGTTGGGGGTCACAATGGGATGGCCAGAAAAACCTGTCCTCAAAGGGGGTAAGGTATTCATCTCATGCCTGTAATGGCTTTGTGGGGTTGCCCTGGCAACCAACGCTCAGAGATGATGCAATCAAATTTGGGAACGATGTGATTAGAAATTACAGGCGAGGGGAAACAAAGGGAAGCAAAGTTGCTGTGGCAGCTGGGATGCAGCGCTCGGTGCGTAATGCACGGATCGGGCTGAGAGACATTATTCCGAGCAATTACACTAAAGATCAAATTCTATTTGCCAGCTAATTACAGAATATCACTCAGTGCCTGCCATCCAGCCTGTCCCTGCTCTCCCCACTTCGGGAGGCCTGGGTATGGCGCTCTCATTAACCCGCCTGTGTTTGATCTGCTCTTACATTTGCAACTGGCACCTGCCCAGCACAAGCTACCACTCGCTTCTTCTGCTTCTTTGCATATTCCCTTGTCCCACTCCACAGTCCCCTCTCATCCAGGGACGTGCTGCTCTCCCTTGGCACCTGCCCAACCCTGTCTTTGGCCACCTCCAAGGAAGAAGTGCTGATGAGCATCATAAAGAGGAGTTCTTTGCTTTGGGCTGCGAGTGCTCAGCCGCATTTTAACCCCAGGTGGGACAGCCCTGGAAGGGCAGTGCACCATCTGAGGACTCGTAACTCCAGAATATAAAGCCTAAATATAATTTAGAACTGTGGTGCTTGAGCACAGCTGCCCAGATGTGCTGCCAGCTTCACAGCCCCACACGATTTGGTGCAGGATGCTTTGCTAAGCCACAGGCAGCTTCACCTCACAGCTGAGGGGACACCCTGCCACCCTCAGGGACACCCTGTTTGCTCTCATCCCCTTGTTTGGAGCAGGGCCAGGGGTGTAAAGTGTCCATGAGCTCTGTCAGACACTTCAGGCTTGGTTTCTTTACCTGCCATGGGGCTCTGCTGTGTGTTCCTGGAAATAATTGCCCTGGAAAGGAGAAAGAAACAGGTGGAAATACAGGGAATAGGGATTTGCACTGTAAATATTACTGGTGATTCATAATCCCTTTTTCTCAGAATTTCAGCTTTCTTAACTATTATCCCTCTCACAGGAAGCCCCGACTGTTCTTTTGACAGTTTTACGTGACCCAGCAGGCACTTTTCATTCATTTTCACTGAAAAAACAAAAAGCTCAATTCCCTGTGGCAGGGTACCTGGTGGTGTCATTAGCCCAGTGCCAAGGATGAGGAGGGGCAGTGGGAAGAGAGAGAAGAATCACCACTGCTCTGATGTGACACCTCTTTACAGCCATCCACGCTGTCCTCGGCCATCAGACGTATCTGACAGCAGCCAAGTGTCACCTCAAGGGTGCAGAAACCAAATGTTTTCAAAGGAGCGCTGAGAAGGACACAAACCCGATGCTATTTCTCTCCCAGGCCCTCCAGCCTTGTCTCTGCTGCCAGAAAAGACAGGGTGGTTTGAAATATGCAAAACCTGACATGTTTTAAGATCCCTGTGGTGACAGGGTACCTTGGTGGATGGTCAGGATGAACCTTGGTGTTGTCTCCTGGTAGCACATGGGCTCAGGAGAGAGCAGGCAGTGCCTAAATGTGAGCCAGCCACTGGCTAAATATGATAAAGGTGCATTTCCCAACCCCCCTGCCCCCCAGGGTAGTTGCATCTGGTTTTGGCATCCCAAAAGAATCCCCCCTCCCCTAAATAATTTCAGAGAGAGAGGAAAGAAGTTCTGATTCACCTTATTGCATGTATTTTCAATCTCTAAAGCTAAGTCTCTACGTCTTATGACGTTGTGAGGGCATTGTGACCTTGTGCTGGCAGGGAGAACAGCCAGACCTCTGCACAGCCTGCCACATTCCCAAAAACCTCCCTTCCTCTGTCTTAACCCTGGTGATTGCATCAACAGGGCGTGAGAGGAGACAGTCAGGGTGGGGACCAAGGTTTGGGCTTCAGCTCCCACCTCAGGGTCACCCTACATCTTCCTCAGTTTCCCCAAGGGGAGACAGCCCAGCTCTCCTGGGCTGATGCTCTCTGCAAGTGCCTGACAGGAGATTGTAGCCAAGTCAGAGTCTTCTCTCCCAAGTGCCAAGCAATAGAAGATGGAATCTCCTCAAGTTGTACCACAGAAAGTTTAGATTGGATTTTAGGAAACATTTCTTCACTGAAAATATTGTCAAGCACTGGCACAGGTTGCTTGGGGCACTGGTGGAGTCACCATCTTTGGAGAGATTTAAAAGCTGTGTAGATGTGGCACTTGGGACACAGATAATGGTGGCTTTGGCAGTGCTGGGTTAATGGTTGGGCTCGGTGATGTTTGAGGGCTTTTCCAATCTAAACAATTCCATGATTCTGTGTCTTGGGTTCCACCTCCTCTCAGCACATCAGTGGGGAACCACAGCACCTCCTCTTTTCTGCTCCTGAAAAGCAGCACTTGAACACCAACATTTCTCCCCCTGGGGAGATTCCTGGGGATTCTCATCCTGCATCCAAGAGCAAACTGTTGGAATGTCTGGGGCTGGGATGCACTGAGCCCTTCAGGTGGCTGTGAGCACCCCCAAAATCCAGGCAGATCAAACCAGTGAGGGAGGGGGAGCAGCTGAGGAGGGAACAAACCCAAATGGGGGAGCTGCTCTTGCCAGATGGGGCACAGGGAGCAGAACTTCATTTGAATTGCTCACAGGCTTAGCAGCCAGGCAGAAAGAAACCATCACAAATCCATCTAATGCAAACTAATGCTGGTCATTAGGAGACAGGCTGGGAGAGAGCTGCCTGATCAGGAAAAAGACATTAGGAAAAAAGTTTCTGAACAGATTTCTGAGCCAAAATAGATCATATCTGAACAATTTACTCTTCATTTACTCTTGTTCTCCAACCTGGGCAAAGGGAAGGTTGATATTTCTGATAGTTTTTTCCCACAAAGTACCCCAGGATGATCTTATCTCTCATATATTGAGCCAGGTTTTCAGCAATCACAGAATGAGAGAGTCATGGAATGGTTTGGGCTGGAAGGAACCTTAAAGATCATCTAGTTCCAACCTCACTGCCATGGGCACAGGCACCTGCCACCCCAGCTGGCCTGTTGGGAGCAGGACAGTGCTTGTGGCTGTCAGCAGGATGTCCTCTCACTCAGCATCACTTAGAAACAGAGCAGCCTTTCCCTCCACACGTGGATCAGGGCTAATATTGATGTAGTTCTGGAATGGAAAACAGAACAGTCCTGTCTGTGCCTGGCACTGACCACAGCCCCCACCCCACAAACACAACAGTGCTTTAACAACAAACAAATGCTTTTGGTGACTGTAAAAAATTAAGAAATCAATAATTCCCTCTCAGCTGCAGACTCTGGATGAGCTCTCCCAACTTTCCTTCCAAGGCACACTTTACTATTAAAAAGTGATCTCACAGAAAAAAAAAAAACATTTTTCCCCAAAACATCCCTCACAATTATTTAAAGTGACTTCAGTGCCAAGGCTCCTTCCACCTGGGAGCACCGAGGGCAGCACGCTCCAAACCCTGCACCCCAGGACGCCCTGTGCAGGCTCTCGGCAGGGAAGGAGTTAATATATTTGCCTTGAAGGAGTCAGGCTGGGCTCAGCTGGAGAGAGAATCACTTTAGCAGGAGAGGTTAGGAGAAAAAAAACTCTTAAAAGACTCTGGAGTGGAGCGTGGAGTGTGTTGCTCAGAGGTGGGAGTGGGTGCTCCCTTGGAGGGGAAAATTTGGGTGCTCCCCATTAAAGTTGGGACTGGGGGTGGTGGCAGCTGGGGGCACTGTGCAGCCAGGAGCAACTTTTGATGTTTTTCTGATGGGGAACTGCTGAAAACCTCCTTGTTCTTCACAAAACTATTTCCCAAATCAAAGGTGGGTTTTGCTTTGTTTTGTTGTTGTTATTTGATAAAATGTAAAGATTTTCAAAGAGTTAGTGAAATGCTTGTGTTTTGTGTCAGTCTGAGGGTTTAGTTTTAAGCCAACCAAATAAAGGGAACATCTGGGATCAGGTAAATACTGTTTCATTTCTTAGACTTTTCTGGTGTGATACGCATGAGCAGCAATGCTGCTAAGCAGAGGGTTCTTTCTCTAATTTAGAAAACATTAAATGTTTAAATATACATTAAAAAAAATACTTGGGATTGAGAGAAAAGGACACATTGAGTACATTAAGTACAGTTCCATATCAGGAACTGTAATGACAGGACATAAGCAAATGGCTTCCCACTGACAGAGTGCAGATCTAGATTAAATATTGGGAAGAAATTCTTCCCTGGCAGGGTGGGCAGGCCCTGGCACAGGTGCCCAGAGCAGCTGGGGCTGCCCCTGGATCCCTGGCAGTGCCCAAGGCCTGGATGGGGCTTGGAGCAGCCTGGGACTCTGGAAGATGTCCCTGCCCATGGCTGGAACGAGATGGGGTTTTAAGATCCCATTAAACCCAAACCATTCTGGGATTCTATGATAATATGGTGATCCCAGCATTTGAAGGCTGCCACCAATCCTCAGCTTCAAACCTCACCCTTTATGTGTAGGATCAGGCTCACAAGCACTAGAATTTTGGCTGGGTTTTGGTTTAATTTCATGACTCTGAGTTCCTGGCTGTTCTGCCACTGCTATTCACTCCCCCTCCTCCTTTTCCCTGACGTGCCAAAAAAAGAAAAAAAACAACAAAAAAGAAAAAGAAAAGAGCTCAAACATATTTTGCGGTTAAACCACTTTTTTTTTCATGTCTGCTGGTTCCCACTGGGCTGAAAAGCAATAAAAAGTCAGGAAGAAGTATGGGCTCCCCTCTCAGCTTTGTCATGTGGATGAATAGCACAGTAAAAAGCACTGAATGCTATCGGTTAAAACGAACTCGCTGCTCTTCCAAGTACATTTTGCAGCGCTCTGATGCAAAGGGGTGGGGGACTGGATGGTGAAAAACCTCTCCCAGAGATGAAGCCTTTGTCATGTTAGAGGTTTTTGCATTATAAAAGAATTTCTTTTTATAATCACTTTACCCGCAGCAACATTTTCAGTCCTCCCTTGCTCTGCCTTCACCTTCCTCACTTTTCCATGGCACTGGAATAAATCTCAGGGAGCTGTGACCTGCAGCAAGGCTATCTGTGAGCATCTTGGAGGCTCTGTCAATAAGAGGCCAGGCAAGCACACAGGAGTGCAAAGATCTTCTTATTATCTCCCTTCACAGCCCTGCCTGGGCATTTCTCTCCCTTGAGTTCCTCATCAGGTCCCTGATGATGATGATAAGGGGGGGAAAAGAAAAAAAAATAAAATAAAATGGGGGGCTGTGATAGCAGAACTGGATGACAAGACCTTGCACTATTTACAGCTGGAAAATATTCTGGTCTGCGGTGTTAATGTGTAATTGCAGATAAAAGTAGATGAGCAATCCTGGAGACTTTCTCATTAAGATATTCAGATATTTAAAAATTGCTTCTTATTTAGGTTTTGATCTCCTATTGTTGAGAAAGCTGAAAGACTTGACTTCAGGGGAAAGTAGCTTTGCTGTCTAGCTCCTGTTCCAGCAGTGACAGCCATACTGGAATTCCCAATAAAACTATCTCTTACTTTCTCCTACTCTTCTCCCCTTTTTATTAGAGCAAAGCCAACTTCTCAAAGCACATCTCCACCCTGAACAGCTGGTTTAGCCTGGCCAGGAGGGATATGTGTTAAATCAAAAAGGAGGGATGCAGCAGGAGCCTCAACCTCTGCTGGAGGAAGGAAACAGGACAGGAAATGCTGCACTGCAAAACCACAGGAACCTCTGAAGGGTCCCAGTCCTGCCCACAGCAGGGCTAACTTGGGTCAGAAAGACTTACCTGAGGATGAGTGGGTGGGTGTAAATAAACCTTAGGGTATACCCAGGCTCTGCAGCACTGGAAACTGCCCTGTGTGGCCCCAGCATCCCCTGCTGCACTGCAAACAGGCTGGGGAAATGTTTAATTTAATGCTTTTCCTTTGGTTAAATGGCTCCTGCAGCTTTTGCAGGCCTGGCAGGAGGGGGAAGTGCCAGAGCCATGGTCACCTGGGAGGTGACAGTGACAAGCTGCTGGGGTGGGATGTGAGTCCTCACCCCTGCCAACTTCCCAGCTGCTGCTGGCAGCTCCACGGCACCAGAGGGAGATTTGAGCAGAGAAGGAAAAACCTTGGGTTCATCTGCTGGTTTTAGGGTTTGTTTCTTTTTTTTTGATTTTTAAGGAAAGACATCCTCTGGCAGCTGGTTTTCTGGGTCAGGAGGTGAAGAGGCACGGGAGAAGTCATTCAACAGCCTGGAAGCAGCATCTCCACCAGAGAGCAGCAGACAGCAGGGAAAAGTCCTGTTGGATCATCCCCAATGGACCCCCAGAGCCTGAGCAGAGAAACCTTTGGGTGCAAGTGGCCTGCACAGAGCTGGTGCAGCCCAGAGAGCCTCTGTGATGTGAATCTGCAGGAAATAACCGGATTTTCCTTTGGGAATCGCTGTTTAACGAGGAAACAGGAGCACACAGTAACCACTGGGAGATGGGCAGGAGCCAAGGAGAGGAGCCCAGCCTTCCCCTGCTCCTCAGCCCTGTGTCAGGACCGGCGCCAGGCAGCCCTGTGCTACTTCCAAGATCCAGGCAGAGGAGAAAGCTCCACGCCAAGTGAGCGTGAGCTGGTGTGCAGACACTCAGCCTCCCATTGTCTGTGTCCTTGGGAGGCTGCCAAGCCCTGCTGCCGTGGCCAGGGCACGGGAAGGAGCCCAGCTTGGGTGACATCTGCTCTGCTCAGGCCACGGCAGAGCAGGAGGCTCCAGGACAGCATGCTGTCCTCCTCCCCTCCCAGCCGGGCATGTGCTGGAGATGCCAGCTCTGCTGGTCCTGGGAAGCACCTCCTGGTGGCTGGTGGCCACCTCCAGTCACCCAGCAGATTGCTCTGTCCTTCAGTCTTGGTGCCAGCTGCTGGCACTCGGCCACCAAACCCGCTGTGGGTGTGAAATCCGCTCTGGGGTGTGCACAAAGGCTTTGTGGCTGCGGGGACCTGCTCCTCTCACACCTCAAGGTGAGTGAGCATCCGACCTTGGACACGGCTGGGGCATGGTGAGGACCAGGAGAAACCTCTGGTGTGACTCAGAGCCCCTGCAAGGGAAAGAGAAGAGCTCAGGGGTTCCTCCAGTAATTGAGGGGATGATATCTGCGCTGACGAAGGAAATGCCTCGGAGCACTGCTAATGTATGCCACGCTAACATATGCTAAGTCATCAAAAACATGCCATTTTAAAAATATCCATGCTTGCCGTGAATATCAGCTCAGCTTTGCCAAAGAAGACTTTCAGTCTCATTTATGGAAATCCAGGAAAGATTCTGCCTTCTGTCACCCAAGGGCAACCTCCGTATCAAAAGAGATAACATCCCTGGCTAGAAAACACTCTGAATATTTATCCAGGCCTAGAGGCCATTTTTCTAACTTCAGTCTTGGTTTGCTTTTCAATACTCTTCTCTTTTTTTGTTATATTTTAGAAAATATATAAGGTTTGGTTATTGTAACGTGCATCTTCGTGCAAAATATTTAATTGAAGCTCTTAATTGCAAGCTGTAAATGCAGCACTGATGACAGATTGTAAAGGCAAAAACCATTTGGTCAATGCACAGCAACTAACAAGAGGAAAAAAAAGAAAAACAAACCAGCACACAGGACAATAATTTAGAAGAGATCTGAGTTTTTTAAAAGAAAAAAACCCAAAAAACAACAAACCCTTGCAGAAAATTTAGGAAAATTATCAGATCCATATGATAAATAATCAGGCTTTTTTTTTTTTTTTTTTCTCTTTTCAGTTAGGGAAAAACATATACTTAAATCCAGTCAAAATAAATGAGACATATATTATTCTTACTGAAAGTAATTTTGCTTATAAACACATTCAAGACTTCAAAGCAAACCAAACCGAGGACAGGAAATCAGGCTGTGGAAGGTGTTTGTTACTCCTGTTCAGCTCGTGTTCCCTCTTGTTGCTGTAAAGCTTGGGTGATTCCTCAAATGTTTGAAATGACAAGTGCTGTGCATCTGTGAGAGACATTCCCAGCTCCTCCTCCCCCCTGCGCTGGATTTGTGGCTGGGGAGATGCTCCAGGTACAGCAAGGTCAGGTGCTGCTGCAGCCAGGCACTGATATCAAAAGAATATTTATGTTAATTGGGGAATTAGCCCTCTGTCAAGAGACACCTCTGTAAACGTTGAAGAAACGTAATAAAAAAAAAAGGACAATAACTTCTTTAATGGCTGCTCAAGTTTCAAGGCTCTCTTTAAGAATTAACTAAATTAAAATCTATTTGGAGAGCTGGAAGGTTTCTATACATGAAAGGGAGGTTTTCTGGGCTTATTGGAAAGAGAATTTCAGTCCCTATTAAACTCCGGTGGAACTGGAAGAATAACTCAGAAAAAATTGACTGAATAAATTAAAAACTCTTAAATGCTCTGAGAATTTTCCAGAGCAGCTGTGGCTGCCCCATGATCCCTGGAAGTGTCCAAGGATAGGTTGGATGTGGCTTGGAGCAACCTGGGATAGAGGAAAGTGTCCCTGCCCATGGCAGGGGGGTTGGAATGAGAGATCTTTCAGACTCCTTCCAACTCAAACCATTTCATGTTCCAGTTTTAAGGGGATATCAGATGTTTTTGCAACTCATAATACTGAGAGTTTATCCAGGAAACACCAAATTGGTTAGAATTTTTTCTGCAATTGAGAGACTGCCCAAACTTTAGTCACAGGGCAAAACTGATTTTATTCAGGTACAAGCATTGCTCTTTTCCTTGAGGTGGCTTTCTTAAGGTGCATCTTGCTATTGTTTCTTTTGAATAAGTGACTTAAGTATTTGCACTGGATTCACAGATTCTACTTAAGATTATTCATGTTTTTGATTATCAGCTATTTAGGTTATCCTTAAAATACCAAAACAGGATTTACAAGTTTCCCCCTGCTTACAAATAGACAAGCCATGTCTGTGCCTTGTTTTTTTATCTACCATTAAAACAAGATTACAACTCATTTTAGGAAAGAGGTACTTAGATCCCCTCCAAGGGTAAATCCACTCTTAGTGTATATAATCTCTGTTACAAAGTGTCCTCAGAGAGAAGTACAGTGGAGACTGTAACTGGAATAATGATCATTTATTGTTTATGATTTCCTCTGGTTCAGGGTTTGCTTTTGCTTTCTTTGGCAATAAAATAGCCATAAATCATTCACTAAAATTGTTGTGTTTGTTTTTTATTGTCTTTATTTTAAAGACAGCTGTTGAGGATGGGGTGAATAGTAGCATCACAGCTTTGTACTGCCACGAAAGGCAAATTTAGAGATGCACAGGTTTTAGAGATGCACAAATTTAACCCCAGACTGAGTACCTGGATGTCCCTGGGGCTGTCTCTGTGCTTTTCATGGCTCTGCTGCTCTGTGTCCCACCCTGTGGCCTCCCTGATGGATGTTGGATGTGCCTGTCCCTGCAGACCTCTCCAGTGCTGCGGGTCCTCAGCAGCTGGAGCTGCTCAGGTGTCCTGGGATGGGCTGGGAATGCCAGCAGCTCCTCAGCTGGTGGCCCTGAGAGAGCAGCAGCCCTTGTGGCACTGGGTATTGGGGCCAGAAGTGCCCTTTGCATGGCTGGAGATTGACCAAGGCACCTCAGCAGGGCAGGTAAGGCAAAATCAGCAGGACTGTAACCCATGAGTGGGGCCTGAGCGGGGCAGGAGTCCCCAGCTGGGCTCTTTGTCCCAGGCTGATGCTGCACACTGGAACTGAACCCTCCAGGTCACCTTGTCATGCCCAGCCCTTCTCCCAGGATGGATGTGTCCTCCAAGGTGTGTCATGGTGACCTCCAGGAGCGCTGAGCTGGTTTATTCCAGGCAGTGGTCACAGCCCCAAGCCTGAGAGAGCTCCAGGAGTTTGGAGATCCATGTTTGGACAATGCACAGGGTGGGATTGTTGGGGTGTCCTGTGCAGGGCCAGGAGCTGAGTGTGGTAATTATTGTGGCTCCCTTCCAAGTCAGGATATTCCCTGATTCTGGGGCCACCGGTTCTCCCTAAAACAGTCTGTTTATCCTGCTGTGCTCAATCTCTGCCAGCCTTGCTCTGGGGCTGTGTGAGGCAGGGCCAAGCTCCATCCCAGCAGCCAGAGCAGGAGAGGCGATGCTGCATGTTCGGGTTGTTTGTATTTTTTTAATACACGTGATTCCAGGGTTTGAGAAGAGAAATGATGGTCTGCAAACTCTGTTTCTGCGTGCTGCCATCCTCTGCTTGTGCCTCACCGCCTTCCTCCCTTCCTTGTGCTCCCTTTGCTCCTGTGCGGCTCCGATGCTCCTCCCGGAGCTGCTGACAGCGCCGATCCCTGCGGGGATCTGCAGCTCCTGCAGCTCCTGCAGCTCCTGCAGCTATTGCAACTCCTGCAGCTCCTGCAGCTCCTGCAGCTCCTGCAGCAGGAGGGCTGGATGAACAGCTCCGGATGCAGCTCAGCATCATCTCAGCCGGAGCGAGGTGGGAAGGCTCGGCAGCTCTCAGCTCGCTGCTGTTTGCTGTTTGCCCGGGGCAGGGTGTGCGAACATCGCCTGTGGTGCCGGGCACAGCCGGGCAGGGCTGCTGGAGCCCGCAGAGCGGCACCGAGCGCTGCTGAGCATCCCGGGGATGGGAGCTGCCAGCCTGTGCTGGTTCATATTTCTGAAAGGTGCCAACAGAGGGCATCCGCTGCCAGGCACAGCCTGAAAATTCCTGCTGCAGCCCCCGTTCCTGGCTCCAGATAAAGAGCATCTCAGGGTTTGGGGGTTTTTTAACCCTCTCCTGCTTAGGCTCAGCTTTGTCAGAGGTTTTTGAGTAGGTGGGCTTTCTCGGTGAGTGCTTTCATTTTCCTTTGGGGAAGGGAAACAATAACGCAGAGCTGCAGACCCATGGGCAAGGCAGGGCTTTGATAATTAGTGACTGAGGGCTCCCCACAGCCTGGCAGAGCAGCAGCCAGGTTCAAAGTGAAGGTTGATGCTCTGTTGTCTTGTGCAGCTATAAACAAAATCAGAAGCACTGCTGTGCTGCTGTTGGAGAAAAGCAGGAGATTTCCTAATGAATGTCCTGGCTTTGCTGGATTTAAAAAGTCAGTTTTATTCACGGGTGCTTATTCCTGATGTTTAATCTCCTTGTTTCATGTCTCTGTGGACTGCCAAAAAGAAATTGAACTTCTGAAGCCTGCTGCTCCCTCTGGTAAACACATATTGGTGTTTGGGCTGGGGGCAGCTCACCCTGGGCACGTTATCACTCTTATTTACTGAACACCTCACACCCAAACATCTGAGATGTCCAAAGGCCAGGGAGCCTGTCTGATGGCAAGATCTTGAATTCAGTCTTGAATGGGATGGCAAAGGTGCTCAGAGGAGGACTGCAGGGCTCCTGTGAGGGTTGGAGGGAGCCCCACATAAAACCAGCAGAGGGATGATGGGTGCAGGAGCTGGAAACTGTGCCCTAAGAGGGCAAGAAACAAGGGTCAGTCTGAGCTGGGTGAGGGCTCAGTCTGAAGGGATGGTTCCAAGTGATAGTTCTTACTGGAAATAAAGCAAGGGTATGATTGATACTCTGCTGCCCTCAGTCGTGTAATTCTTGGGAATCAGCCCAGATGGAGCAGGACCTTTTTGGGACCCAGGTGAACTTCAGCAGGGAAGGGATGCTGGTTACTGGGCTCCCAGAAATATGTTCTGTCCCAGGGTTTCCACCTGCTTTGCACACAAAATGAGGCAAAACCCTAAAAAATCAGAATGGTTGGAAGGTGTGCCTAGGGTAGTCATCAGTTCTCAGGAAAGACCGGTCTCTGCCTCATGAAACTTGAGCTAGCCCAAGCTGTGCCATGTTTAGCCTCATCCAGTAGCTGTTCTGTGCCTGATTTAACCCTTAGTGTGGGAATTTACACTTTTTGCCTTCTGAAAATTGCTCACATTTTCGATAGTGAAGCTTGAAATACTTAAACATGCTCCTTATGGAAAAGGTAACTCTCTTTAATCATTTAACCAGAGTTTCCCAACTGGCCACCAAAAAAAAAACCCTGCTTTGTATGTACAGGTCATCTCTACTTGCTATAGTACATCAAGAAAGGGCCAGTAACATCCAGCCAAATTTGATTTATGGACTGCCACTGTGGTTTAAGAAATTTATGATTTGATTAATCCATCCCATATATCTTTTTTCTTATTACCGGTAATTCGTGCCGTACATCAAAGCCTCCTGAGCAGGAATTTGGCACAGATCAGGCAGCCAGTGTTTCCAAAGGGTTAAATTCAATGTTGAACCAACCAGAAAATAAACTATTGTGACCTGCTGGCTAAAGATGTAATCAGCAGTCCTGGGGTCTGGCTTACCCAAGATCTGTTCTGGTTTAGCCAGTGAGTTTTTGGGACAGGGAGGATGTGCAGAACGGCACTGCTGGGGAATTAGGGGCAGCTGTGTGGAGAAAATATTGTCAAAATTCTAATCTGCCAGGGTGGTCATGGCAGTAAATCAACAGGCACCTGATGTACTCCTAAAAATATATATTGAGCCAAAAGTTGGGCTGACCAGAGTGGGACTGTCCAGAAAAATCTTCTCAGGGCTGGCTGTTGAGCTGGGCCCTGCTGACAATCCCTGTTTTCCCTCAGAGGGAGGTGGGGGCTTGGCATAGGACATGGAAAGCAAATCAGCTAATTAACTCAATGAGGGAATATGGAATAGCATGCCTGGGATTGGATGAAGATGTGACCTCAGACTGTAGATGCTTCTGCTGCTGGTAAACAAGTTTTCTGTTTTTCCTGTAACACTATTGACATTTTAAAATGATCGGAATATTTCAGAGCACATTTAACCAGACAGAGTACTGGATTTCAATACCGTCAACTCCAGAAAGCAAAAGGTGGGCCCTAAATTACCTTCAAAATCATAACAATTTAAAAAGTGGAATCATTTCTCATCTGTTTTGTGTTTTTCCAGCTACTCCAGGTCACCCAGCTGGCCTCCTTGGAGGAGGAGGAGGAGGCAGAGGGGTGATTCCTGCTGGGGAAGGCACGCACACACCTGAGAGCCCTGGAGCACATTCCCAGTGCAGGGCCAGGTGTGTGAGCTCCCCCTGCCTGGCCCTGCCCCGGGGGCCCGAGGGTCCCTCTCCCAGCCCCTGCAGCCCTTGATCTCTGCTGATGGGGACTGAGGATGAGGATGCCACTTAGCAGGAGCCCCGGTCACAGTTTGTACCCTGGACTCCTGTTTGTCTGGGATCGGGGAGAGTCCAGCGTGGTTTCACCCAGCAGCTTTTAATAATGTCTCAGCTCTGTTAAGCTGCCCACAATTTCATCCAGCCACCTCTTTCAGAAAAGGCCTGCATCTTCATTACCTTCCCCTCAAGACATCTGGTCTCCCAACCTGACCTTTTTAAGAAAGATTGGTTAAAAAAACCAGAGCAGTCCCTGAACAGAAGACCTTGTGTGTCATGTTTAAAGCCCAGAGCAAAATGTTATGTCCAAGCTGTGAAACCTTGAAAATAAAGATTTATAATTGAGATTCTGGCTGAAGCAGAGTGAACAGAGACGGTCTAATTAAATTCTGTGGTGGGTATAATTAACCGATTTATTCATTTACGACCCTTTACACATCTAATGCAGGCCCAGCCACTGCCATTTGTTTATGGGGAATGTGTTACCTGCCTGCTTGGCTCGGGCTGTGGCAGCCAGGGCCATGGTGATGCTCTGGAGGGGCTGATGGTTCTGTACAAGCAGATCTGAACTGATGGATTCTGTTCCAGAAGCCAACACAGCTCCTGAATGAGTCAGCTGGGGAGGAGCAGGGTGGAAAGCAAAGACTCAGGGTTCTGCTTTGGGCTCCAGAGTTGCCAGGGGACTTTGATCAAACCTGATGACTTGGGAGAAAAAGGAGGTTTGGGTTTTGTCGTTTTTAAGAGCAGAATGGCTCTCTGGTGTCAAACTCCTGGTGCAGTGGCACTGAATCCCTGCTGTGCACGAGGGAAGGCTGCAGGGGTACCCACACTGACGTGTGTGGATTTCTGCCTTCCCTCCTTCAGAGCTCAGCGTGGAAATGGCACTTCCAAACCTGTAACACAGATAACTACTCACACATCCTTTGGGAGAGCCTCATCTGACTAAAAGCCTGTCTGGCTTTTCCAGAACGGAGCTGTTTCTTTTCACCCAAGACTCATTTCACTTCACTTTCTTGCAGCCATCATGAGATAAAAAAACCATGAATCAACCAGAGATTATTTTTCATGAAAGTTTAATCAGGCGCTGTCCCCTTCCTATGCCTGTGTGAGCAAACCTTGATGAGCATGTAGGGCCTGAGCAGGGAGCAAAAACCATCTGCTGGAGAGGCAAGAAGTGCAGGGAATGCCTTTGCTGGCTGGCACCTCTCTACCTGGGCAGGCTGTCCTGCTGCAGATGAGCTGCCTGCAGTTCAGCCCCTGGCTCCCTCAGCCCATCCATCTCCCAGGCAGTGAAAGCCAATACCACCCCCCTCCTTCCCCTCCCTGTGCTGCTCCTTAATATTTCATGCATCAAAGAAGTTTCACTTGTAATGCAAAAACTGATTAATTAAGTAGAGTGCAAGAGTTACATGCATTGAAGGTTTCTTTCATCTTGGCAAAGAGAGGAGCCACACTGGAGGCTGTTGCTGCTCATGAAGTTGTGTCAGAGGGCAGGCAGTGATGGAGTGGTTATGGGGTTCTGAAGGAGGGGATGGGAAAGTCTCATTCCTTGGACTTTGGCTCAAGCAACAGGCTGCTTTCAACTTTTCCTTGGGTTTTCCCTTCCTCTGTAAGTGTTGTTGGCACAGGCTGGCCTGTGCCTGGCAATGGGGCTGTCTGGGAGGGGGATTGTGGCAGGTACCTGACACCTCAGGGTGTGCAAGGTCCCTTTCCAATGTCCTGGACGTGCCTAAGACCCTGCTGCTGCCACACACAAGAGATGTCTGGCTGAAACCCCAGTGAGCCCCAGGGGAGCTATAAAGGGCCAGTCAGTGCAGGATGTCAGAGGAGCACAACCAGAAAATTCCACGGCCTTGGGCACCTGAGCAAACCTTCCGTGGGTAAGTGAGGCTGCTGGCTGTACCACAACTGTTCAGTCTGTGTGCACCTCAGCCCAAAATGCTGAACAGCCTTTCCTTGCTGTACAAATGATGCAGCTCCCTGTTCCCTCTCCAGGCCCTTCTGAACCAGGTCCAGGGGCAGTTTCCCAGCGCACAGCTGGCGGTTCACAGCTCTCCTGTAAAAGGTAGGAACTGACTAATTGTACCTGAGGTGGGAGGAGAAAATTCAGCCTCTCCTGGCTGCCAGGGCAGGGAGGCTAAAGCTGGCAGAGTGTCCCCTCAGGGCACTTCTCTGGAAGTGGTCAGGAAGCTCCCGTTTTGATGCTGTGTCAGAAAGCAGCGTCTCCTGCAGCTCTGAGCACAGCGAGGGGCCCGATGCCTCGCTGTTAACCCAGAAGCAAGAACCGAATTGCAAAGAGCACTTTGTGCACCCCCTCCTCTCTCAGGAGGTGTTTCTTGGAATTGCTGACCCAGCCTGTCTCCTGTGCTGCTGGTGAGAGCTGGCAAAAGCACAGCTTGAGCCCTGTGGTCACCGACCACAGTCAGGTACCGTGTGCCTGGGGACCAGCATTTGTACACTGCAGCTTGGAAACAAAATTAATTTTGTGCCATTTACTTCACAATAAAAAAAGGAAAAAAAAAAAGAAAAAAAAGTCTTTCTTACTCCTTCAGCAGAGTTATTGATGCTGATGCGAGCCTGGCAGGGTGAAATATAAACCACTGATTCCATCAGAGCTCTACCAGTGACTTTCCCCTCTGATTGCAAGCAGCAGGATTTGCGACATACAGGCATTACAAACACAAATTGCTCCATGTATTGTAAATACAGAGTGCATTTTAATGACCCCTGCTGTATGTACATGCCTTTAGTAATAGGGCCAATTGAAAACCACTTCAGAAAGCTGCTATTGGTATCTTTGCAATAACCTCCTCATCTATGCCAGCCAATAAAAAGTGCATTAGTTCTGTGTGTCCAGAAATACAGTTCACGGGATTGAAAGTCAAAGAATTCATCTGTGACCCTTTAAATGAGAATTACCTTTATTTTTTTTTTTTTTTTTCCTTTCACCATCCATTTTAATCTTAGATCATGCAGATACTTTAAGCACTTCCCAGCAAAATGTCTTCACAAAGCTCTCCACAGAGGCACAAAATCCTGCTTTTGCCTCAGTCCCACTTGGGGTATTGTCATGAAGAAGGAAATAACCCTGGGGCTGAACTGCGCTGCTTGGGACTAAGAAATAAATTGAATGTCTCAAAGCTCCTGCTAAAAAATCCACTCAGGTAAAAATCAGGCCTGAATGTGGGCAGATAGAGGCATAAGGCACATAGAGGCACAGCCAAGGTTCCTGGTTTGCATGACACACAACATATGCTCTGTCTTCTCCTAGAGGCTGCTCCACCCGGGAACAGCTCACTGTTGCCTCTCAGTCGTGGAAAAGCTCCCAGCTCCTACCGAGAATGTTTCTGCTTTCTGTGCCGAAACCCCCACGCTTGGGACCGCTACAGATATAATTTCCACAGCCCTCGGTATCCCTTTTTATCCATTATAGCAGAGACTAATTATTTTCCTTGTGTTCCTGTATGCGAGAGAGGATTAAAAACAAAAAGAAAAAAGAAAAGAAAAAAACAACAAAAAAAAAACAGATTGGGGAAAAAAGAAGGGATTTGCCCCCAAGCTGTGCACTCAGCAGCTGAGGTGAGAATGGAACTGGTGCTTCCTGACAACCCGTCAGGTCCCCCATCTCACCCGGCCCAGATGGGTCTTGTCAGCGCAATGCATTTTCACTTGTAAGACAATTTCCATTTCCATCCGGTGTTTTTGCTGGGAATGGCATTTTTTTTGCTGTTTCTTGGCCCCGATGCTATCGAAATCGACGGTCAGGCAGGCGCTGGCGGCCCCAAGGGAAGGCTGGATCCATGAAGCATAAGAAAAAGATATTAAAAATAGGCCTCATTTAGAAATAGCAATCTGGGTTATGGGCTATGCAATTGGCTTGAAAATCCACAATTTGTTCAGATTTAAAGTATCTCCAAATTAGCAAGTTAGACAAACTTCTGTAAGTGCTCCTAGAATATTTTTTCAGCAAGTGGAACTCTCAGAACCCTGTTCGTGCCATTTACTTTGGTGTTGTAAAAGGGGGAGAGAATAGAAACCTGTTACCTCAGTTGTAAAGCAGGATTAACACATTTCCCTCTGCAAATATTGATGGTTTTCAAACAGTGAAGTTCTGCCTTTAGCTCAATTCTTTGGAAGGAAAAAGTAGGTGGAATCCTTTTCTCCCCAGAATGAGAACAGAGATTTGCATTTACACGGGGAAGGATCCAGACTAAAAGGGAGCTGAATGTGCCCATTTGCAGGCAGTGGTTTGCAGAGCCTTCCCCTTCATCATCCTCTCTGTGCTTGTACAGGAGGGCTCCGGAAAATCTCAGTGTGCTGCTCAGCAGAGAGTTGTAAGCAGAACTCAGTGAGTCTAAAAAGGCAAAATAGCACCAAATGCTGTATACAGAGCTGCTGTTTTCTCATATCTCAGTGCCTGCAGTGAGTGTAGCAAGGCAGGTGTCTCAACCTGTGTCTCCTCACCTTGGCTTTCCAGCTCTGAGCCCTGGGAAACCTTCACCTCTTTGCTCGATGGTGTATGCTGGCTCAGGGAAAATCTGGATGCTCCTAAAACATGTCCTGCCCACCAGTTCAGCTGGGTCCTCAGCAAACTGAGAGAAGAAATCACATTGCTCAGAGCTGGGACTGCATCTCCAGATCCCCTTCCTAGCCCAAAGACAGCCCCTTACCAAAATCTCCTGCTACCTGACAGCAAAAAAGTCTCTACAGCAAATGGATGCAGTTGTGCAGCAAATGGCTACAAGGAGATAGAAGTAACAGGGACGGGGCCTTAAAGAGATGTTCTTCTTTCTCAGCGTTTGCAGTTCTAAAACAATATTTAAAAGTTACTTCTTTTGTATCCATATTGGCTACTCGTGTGTCACTTTGTGCATTGATGCTGTGCTGGCTCTTTGCACTCTTTGACTAGGAGAAATTTTAAAAATAATAATAAGAAAGGAGCAATGTACCAATTGCAAACAAGATAGTCCAAAATCTACCCTTCCCTCTTAAAAAAAAAAAAATAAAATAAATAAAAAATAAAAAAGAAGTGAGAGAGAAAAGAAAAAGAAGCTGGAAAGGAAGGGAAACTTTTTTTCTAATATTACACTTTTCTCAACAAACACCTGACTGTGCTGCATTTTTTTGTCTGGTTATTTTTTTTCCAGCACGCCTAGAAACTTTGCCCTTCTAACTTACACAGAGCCGGGATCCCACACTTAATATTTTGGAGCAAGTTGCCTGTTTTGCTGGTGATAGTTTTTGCTTTTGGAGCAAGTTGCCTGTTTTGCTGGTGATAGTTTTTGCTTTCTCTCTATTCCTGTAGCTGGAAACAGTCACTACTCTCACACCACGGCGGGGCTGCAGCTTGTTAGGGCTGGAAGCTGGAGCTGGGAATGGCCCCTGGGAATGGGGCTGGAGCTGTTTGTTTGCTGGATTTCATATTCATTGCCATTCTGCCCTTGTTGTGGTTTTAACATTTGATGACCTAGGTATCTCAGAAGGCTGTTTTGCCTCAATAGGCATGTGATGAATTGCTCTTAATTAGCTTGTGGAAATAATATAAGCCTGAGCATTAAGCGTGCTTTGTTAGGGTTTTGACATCTTCTTTTATATGTACATCTACAAATAAAATCAGGTAGATTAGCAGTCACTAGGAAATTGTTGTTGTGAATCACTGACTCACAGCTCCTGTAGGCTGTCTCTCCTTGTCTTTGTTAGTCATGCCCGACTGCGGGCAGGAGTTCACGGGGCTGTGGGGCAGGAGTCAAATGTGTCGATTTTGTCTGCAGGGACAGGGTTTGCCTTCAAATTCACCCCCATCATCCCAGTTGGAAGAGCCAGGTGGCTCCACCGCAGCTCAAGACAGGATGTGAGCAAAACCACGGCGGTGGAGCTCACCTGGACTTGTCTTCAAGCACAAACTCCAGCCTTCAGGCGGCACCGAGGCGTCTGTGTGATGGAGGGATACAGGAATGGAGATAAAACCTCAGGGGCATTCATTCTTCTGGCCCCCATTCAAATGCTGTCTGGTAAATACCAAATCTAAAATCTTTGCTCTAGCTTACAAGTTTATTCCTTCATGTTTGTCATTGCAAGCCATCCCTGTGTGCCCTGGATGCTGGAGGTGCCGGTTCGCTTAGGAGAGGGTAATGATTAGTAAAAGCTTGCAAGGAACTCATGTCTGTGCTCTTGCAACCCAGGCAGTTCCCTGAAAGGAAGGAACAGCCTGAGGAAAGAGAGGCAATGAGCTGGATGGGGGGAGAGGTGGGCAGGACAGCAGGATTTTAATAAAATCACAGAATTATAGAATGATCTGGATTGGAAAAGACCTCAAAGACCACCCAGTTCCACCTCTCCACCACGGACAGGGTCTTCAACTATCCCAGGTTGCTCCAAGCCCCGGCCAACCTGGCCTTGAGCACTTCCAGGGATCCAGGGGCATCCGCAGCTCCTCTGGGCCACCTGTACCAGTGACTCGCCCTCCTCACACGGAAGAACGTCCCCCTAATATCCCATTTAACCCTTCCCTCCGTCACTTCCAAAGCATCCCCGCCGCGCTGTCACTGCCTGCCCGCTGCTCTCCATCCCTCGCGGCTGGATGCGGTGCTGGAGCGGGCTGTGCCTGCCGGGGGCAGGCGCTCCGGGGCCGGGGCGGGTGCGGAGCGCATCTCCCGGAGCGGGGAGCGGAGCGGGGCGGGCGGAG
>NC_031785.1:7468201-7471612 GCF_001522545.3 Parus major
CGGGAGCCCCCCGGCCCCTGCCGCGTGAAGACGGTGACGGTGTCCACGCTGCCGGTGCTCCGGGAGAACGACATCAGCTGGAGCGGCGCCCCGCCGCCCGCCGCCGCCGCCGAGTCCCGCCTGCTGCTCTTCGTCCGCAGCGAGCTGCCTGGCCGCGTCGCCGTGCAGGACGATCTGGACAACACCGAGCTGCCCTTCTTCACCCTCGGTAGGCGCCGCTTCCCGCCCCGTCCCGTCCCGTCCCGCATCCCGCCCCGCCATCCCGGAGCATCCCCGGAGCATCCGACACCCGCCGAGCCGGCTCTGTGTCCGCCCTCCCCGCTCCGCGGGCAGCTCGATGTGTTTTGGGGCTTTCTAACCCTGTCCCTGTGCTGCATCCTGGGTTTTTGGGGTGATTTTTATTTTTTTTTGCCTTTCAAGCCGGGGAGGGATTTTTTAGCAGGGCCTGAGGCTGCCGCCGCTGCCAGCCCCGGGAGGAGGAGAGCATTCCCCGGGAGGAGGAGAGCATCCCCGCGCAGGCTGGAAGTGATGGGGGCTGCCTCGTGTGCTCCAAGTTGAGCCCTGAGCCCCGAGGAGGTGCCGCCGAGCTCGGCAGAGCGGGAGAGGCTTTTTTTCCTAGCCAGAGCCTGATTTTATAAATGCTTCGTGTTAATTCTCGAAGCTCGCTCTCGCTTCACGCACAACTCCAGCGCCCGGGTCTGTGCGAACGCTGCAGACTTTCCTCCGCTCTCAGCTTTGTGGGGAGGGGGATGGGAACAGAAATAATTCTGTGGTCGTACTTCGGTCTCGATGCCGGATCCCGTTGTCTCGGATGGGGTGCCCGAGCTGCCTCTTGTCACTTTTATCCATTTCTGTGCGGAAATCAGCCAGTCCTCCAAGAGAACTGTTCCGAATGTCACCTGAGCGGTGCAGTGTTTACTCTGCCAGGTCACCCAAGGGTTTTTGTTGATCTTTGCTTTATCCATCAGCTGTCCTGTTTTTCGGCATCCAAACCTAGGATAATTTGAGTACCTGCTTAACTCGGGTCTCAGGTATCTCTTGACACACGGGATTGTGACTTCCAGCGCATCTCTCTGTGTGCCTCAGGTCTGTCGAGGTGCGCCCATGTCCAGCCGCACTGGGGGCAGCTGACCCCAAATCTCTTCCCATACCTCGTGGAGTGATTGCCTTTCTCTGGGTGCAATGAGCAGGGGTAGGGAAATGCCTGTCCGTGTCCCCCAACCCTGTCATTTTACCTTGTGTGAAGCTTTGCTGTAGCAAACACCCCAATAAATAAGTTGGTGGTACTTCCTGAGCTTTGCAGTTTCCTTAGACACGGTTGGTCCATTGAAAAAATCCAAAACAAATCAGATACCCTGTTTCCACTAACAAGAGTGACAAAGGTTTGATGCAGCAGGAATGACGTTTACCATACTGTGGTTAAAAGTAACAAGAAGTTTCATGGTTCACTGAGTTAATTTTCAGATTAGAGTACAGTTTCTTCAGGGACTGGGTGTGAATTGCGCATTGATCTAAATATATCAGATAGCAAAGAAACCCCTCTGTGTGAGCTTAGATAATAGCTCAAGTTGAAGGAGAGAAATTTGTCTTGATAGATCAGAGGCACGATCTTGTATAGCAAATCCTATTTCTGTGAGTGCCTGACAGTAAAGAGACCATGTTTTCATCTAAATTTTTCCTTTACTTGCCTGGCATATTGGTTATGTGTGTACTCATGGATATGAAGCATGTCTTGTGCAAATCTGTGGGGGTTTTCCTGCCCCTCCATGAACAGAAGACCCCAAAACATCCCCTCCTGCTCCTTTGGACTTACAGACATCAGGCAGATTGGAAGATAAAAAGGAGGCTGTGCCCATGGTGGGATGGCTTCATCATGGTCCTGGAATTAATCAGTCTGTTGCCTCCAGAGAAGGTAAAACACTTGTCCTTCCCCAAGGTCTAGCTCATGAATTGCTGTGGATGTTCTGATATTTCAAATTTGTTGCATTTCTCCCCGTCTCCTGGTGTGGCAACTGTCTCGCTCGCAGTTAACTCTTCTCTGGGTGAGGGCTGTGGAGGATTTCTGCTGGTTGGTTTTCCCAGTGCAGGAATTAAGGCTGTGGTTTTCTGTGGGTGTTTTTTTTTCCCCTCTCCATCCTTTTCTAACTTCATTGATGGCTGGGAACTGGAGAGCAGCTGTTGCCTCATAATGGGCTCTTGGAGGTGAAAATCATGTTACATGCGGGAGGGCTTGGTGGGGGCAGAGATTTCTCTTTGGCAGAATCTTTGCAGGTCCTTATCTGTAGCTGGTTTCTGACGATTGTATCTCTTTCTGGTGTTGCTGGACATGTTTAGTGGCTGTCTGGGCATGAGCTCAGGAGGACACGTAAGAGCTGACGTCCTGCCGGCTGCAAATGTGTTGAGGACTCCTGAATGTCTTGGAGTGCAGGACCTTGCTGTGAGCAGAGATCACTTTCTGGCCTCAGCGGGGTAAGGATGGGGCAGGGTGACCTCCTAAAGCACACAGCTCAAGAGAGCCACCCTGGCTGGCATCCTGGAGGGGTTTTTGAAAGGGAAAAACGATTCAAAAAAAAGAAAAGGAAGCATAAAGCTGGCAGAGCTGAGACATGGTGCTGATGCTACTGAATCTAAAGTGAAAGAAGTTGAGAAAAAATTGAGGCCACTCCATTCTGCAGAGCTCAAAAGTCTCTCCAGGCCAGGAGGCAGGAAAGAAAAGGTTGCTTTGCTTGGTGGCAATGAGTTTAAGCAGCCAGGGCTGTATTCCTGGGTCTGCTCAGCAACTCCCAGCTCAGTAAATCTCCCAGTGCTGCAGCGTTCCTCTGCTGCTCCTCACTCCTTAAAATTTAAAGGAGGGTGGGCAATCTATAGCTGAAGGCTGGCAGTGCCAGGGCCTTGTCTGTAGTGGTGTGAAACTTCAGGTCATGGAATCATGTACCTTGGGAAAAATCTTTAAGATCATCAAGTCTAACTATAAATCTAACACTGTCAAGCCCACCACTAAACCATGTCCCAAAGTGTCACATCCTCCAGGCAGATGCCCTGAATTGGTGGCTGGTACAAAGCACATGGATTGCTCTGTGTCTCTTTAAAGGATTCCTCCTTCTAGGGAGGAAACAACTTTATCTGTTCCCTGACAATATGAGATTTTATTCTCTTAAGTGCATAAAGCGAGAGCTTCCAGTGTAGCATCGCTGCCTGCAGGGCTGCCTGGTTTGCAGGAGCTGCTGAGATAGAGGAGAAATCAGCACTAGGAAACATCCACACAGCCAGGCCTGGGCCCATGGCACGCTGGCAACATCAGGAGCAGCAGCAACAGGAGCAGCAGCAGCAGCAGCAGCAGCAGCAGCAGCTACTCGGAGGAGGCAGGAGCCCACTAGGGGGTGGTGGGTACCCGGGGATGCTCCACAGCAG
>NC_031785.1:7472100-7490525 GCF_001522545.3 Parus major
CCCATGTGAGCACTCAGGGATGCTGGACAGCAACTCCAGCTCTTTGTGCCTCGGTGGGCACCTGCAGGAAGGTGAGGAGCTGAGAGTGGGGGTGGCTTCATCCTCTCCCAGCAAAGGTAGAAAACTTTGATTTTTTGTGCATCTCTCTTGGAGTGCAGCGGGGACCTGCTGCTGAAACACCCACTGGCAGCTCCCTGTGCTCGGTGTCCCTCCTCCAGTGGGGTGTCACAGCTCCTGTGTTTCCTACGCCTCAGTTTATTTTTTCCCTCTTGCGTTGGAGACAAGAAGGATGCTTCTCCCACTACCCCCCAGTTATGTTACTATAAAATTACTCAGCAAAGCCCAGTGGTGGCAGGAAATGACAAATGTAAGTGCCACCAGTGCATTACAAATTGCTGTGCCTCCCCTTTCCTGAAAAAGCATCCTGCCCTTTCCTTAACCTTGGATACTACTGATGCTTTGTGGCTTTTTTTCCCCCCCCCCCTAATTCTCCTAGAGTTACTGTGACAAACAGTGCAGCCTATCATTGACTTTATCCTTGCACAGTGAGGTCTCTGAGGTGTGGACCTGGATTCAGTCAGCAGCCATGTGTTCCCTACAGAAGCTGCTCCATCCACCACAGCATAGTCTGCTCCGAGGGCAATCCAGGGAATGAGGCAGTTTTCTTCCTAAATTCTAATTCAGATGAGCTTTGTCTATGTGTGAGCAGGTTTGTATAGAGGAGAGAGAAGAGGCAGGGCAATTTTCAGCGCTGCTCTCACCCTGTAGTGGCTTACATCAGAACAGTTTACTACACACTTCTCATAAATGGCTTTAATGGGTGCTGTTTGACGGCTCTGCAGTGCTTCAAGGTGCTTTGTTTTGGCTCTTGTCACAAAACAGGCTCGTGTGTCTGCATTCCTGGTGGCCCCTTGTGGCCCCTGTGTGTGGCTGATTGATGATTGTCCCCTGCTCTTCCAGCTCCTCAGCAGTTCAGTGCCACTTCTTTCATCTTCTTCCTTAACTCTTTTCGTGTAACTTGGATTTCTCCTCTTTAGGGTAGGAGTGTTGAGTCTTGAAGGAAGGCCTGGATGTGGCACTCGGGGCTGTGGGCTGGGTGACAACGTGGTGGGGATCAGTCACAGGTCGGACTCAATTATCTTGACCTTTTCCATCCTTAATCATTCTGAGTTTCTGTTAATACATTAAAATAAAGCACTCAGTTGCCTCTGGGCTGATTGTATTTATTACTGTTCCTAGAAATTCTTGAGCAGGGTGTTAACCCTCACTTTGGTCACCAACTCCTGTTTGTGCAGAGCAGGTGGGGAGGCTGAAGGCTCACCTAGTGAGGGTGGGTGTGACTGCAACTTACTGATGCTGCTGTTCAGGAGTGCCTTTCCCTGCTTTGAGCTGGCCTGTGGGGTCTGGAGCAGCACTGTGTGGGTGCAGAGAGTGTGCCCAGTGTGCAACCCCATCATCAGGGCTTGACACCTAAAGATGGGGTGGGCTCTGCGGAAAAGCCGATGAGCAAAGTCTGGTTTCTGCACCTCCCTTTGCATTAACTGCCTCCTGCTAGGTTTGAGATGCCTGGAGTATCAGCCCAGAGGTTTGGTTAATCAAGTGTTGTGGTTTCTTTTTTTTTGCTATTTATATTTTGTTTCTGTTCCCCAGTTAATCCAATGGAGAAAGAGTCATATCTTCCACCCCAAAGCCTCAGTGAGATGGGGTGAGGATGAGACAGGTTGGGTCACCTGGGACAGATGTAGACCTGACAGTGGGGCTGTCCCTCCATTCCCATCCACAGCTCTGTGTGCTCCGGGGTCTGGGCCAGGTCCCTGGGGGTGGGGACAGCCTGGGGAGGGCGTAGGAAAGAGGAAAACCTGGTAGCAATTTTTTCCTCTCCTTGTAGGACTATGTGATTACTCCAGCTTCGCAAGATGCTGGATTTTATAGCTGGGAAGAGGAGGAAGAGGAGGGAGAGCCCAGCTCAGGGTGGGGTTATACTGGTTATGTGGATGCTGAGCTGCAGCTCTCCAAGCATTATAACCCCCAGAAAGGCTCCAGGCAAAAGCTGCCCAGGAAAATGGGTCAGTCCTGAGGCCATCCCTTCCCTCCCCAGGAGCGAGGTTGAACATTTCTTGTGCAGCACGGCGGGCTGTGGGCTTGACAGGGATTTTGCTCCATCTCAGATATTTTCTGGGCTGAATATCCCAGTTAAAGCTGGGAATGTGTAGCTGAGAGCAGGCTGTGCTCGGGGAGCTGCTGCTTTCCAAGAGTACCCGCGCTGACCAGCTAGTGGCAACAGAAGATTAACTATGGAGGGAGAGAGGAGCTGGAGCTGCAGCTGAGCTGCCACAGGAGGAGGCTGGTGGCTGGGGATCCCTCCTGCTCCCCCTAACTCCCAGCTGGATTTCCATGATGTCTGTGTGCCAGAGGCTTTTGTTGCTCTTTTTCAGGAAGAATTAATGAGCTTTTATTCAGAATTATTCAGAGCTCTTGCAGTCCTCCGTGGGGAATGGGGTGGTGGATGACCTCCGAGTGCCACCACGCTGATGGATGTCACCTCCAAAACTTGCTGCCTGTTCCCTCCTAGGCCCTAAAAGTGAGAACCTCAGTGGTGTGATGGGCAAGTCTTTGTGCTGCCTCGGTGACACAGTGCTGATGTGTGGTGTTGGCTGGCTGTGAAACAGGGCTGAGCCCTTGGGCTTTCCTGGTGTGACAAGAGCTCAGGCAGGGACTGGCTGGGACAACGGGAGAACGGAGTGATGCCAAGTGTGGGAATGGGGAGGTATTGATCTGTGCTTCTTTGACACACATTTACAGGTGCAGGTGGCTTGAGAAACACCTGCCATCACACCAAAATGCCGTGCAGAGTGTGGGGCAGGCTGGGGTTGGAGCTGAAAGAAAAGAGGATGCCTTGATTGATGCCTTTCATCATCTGAAATGTGCACAGCACAGCCTGTGCCCAAGTGTCCCCCTCCTGTAACAACCATCTGAAATGGGGAACGATGAACCTTGGCCTGTGTTCCTGTGCTGCTCCCCAGTCCTGTCTCATCACTACCTGTGGGGTGCACGATGGCATCGAGCAGAGATGGTTCTTGAGCACAGCCAGCTTAAGAAATGGGGCCACTTAAAAGAATTGAATGCTTGTGCTGCTGCTCGGGTCTCAGCTAATGCAGTTACGGTTTCCAGTGTCCAGACAGTGTGGAGACACTTAATGGTATTGAAGAAGCAGAATGGCATGCAGAGGGGACGAGCAGTGATCTTGGCTGCTGTGCCTGCACTGGCTGGGTGAGGCTTTCTGATTGTCTCCTGGGAAGGGGGAAAGTGGGGAAGAAAATCGCAGAGTAAAGGTTTTGGCCCGTTGTTCCCTTTGGGTGCCTTCCCCGTTGGCCCTGCAGGAAGCAGTGCTCACCTTGGGTGCTTCCTGTGCTGCTGCAGGTCAGGGGGAAGAAGGGATTCCTTGCAGGGGGAGGTTGGGCTGTGGCTGCCGGTGAGAAGATGGGACAGACAAGATTTGGAGCCAGAGCTCTGCCTGTGGGTGCAGGTGGCTGGTGGGGAGGGGGCAGAGCACCAGTTCTCTCTGTTTCACATT
This sequence comes from Parus major, assembly GCF_001522545.3. Taxonomy (NCBI): domain Eukaryota; kingdom Metazoa; phylum Chordata; class Aves; order Passeriformes; family Paridae; genus Parus; species Parus major. The sequence continues at coordinate 7,475,675 of NC_031785.1, forward strand.
ATCTGTCCATCACTACTCCTGCACTCCTTTCTCTGTGCTTTCACCTCTCCGTAGTGCAAGACAAAGTCTGTAGGAAACCTCGGCTGGCTTTGAAGGCAGCAGCAAAAGGGGAGAAATTTTCCATTAGCAGCATCAGCAGTATAAGAGATTTTTTCCCAGTCACCTGGTAACTGCTGTATTTAGGGAGATTACTGAGCTGATGGTGCTGCTCCCAGGCATATGCATGGCAGTGATCCTGTTAGGAGAGGGAGGCAAGGGATGGTCACACACAGGGAGGTGGGCTGCTGAAGGTCAGCTGTGCAGGGAGAGAGGACCCGTGGGGCCTCCTGTGCTCCAAAATCTGCTCCTCCAGAGCAGGGGAATGGCACAGAAGTGGCACTGCCAGCTGCACTCGGGGGCTGCAGAGTGGGGCTCCCCAGGGCTGGGGGCTTGCACATCCTCGGAGGAGCAGGGAATGTCTGGCTCCAGCCTGGTTTGGGGCTGGGGTTTTGGTGTGTGGTTCTTTCTGTGGGCTGGGATGTGCCTGCCGAGGGACACTGCCCTGCCTCTGCTCTGGGCTCACTACAGAGATGAGCACAGCCTCCTCTCTAGGGTCTGTAGAACTGGGGTGCAGGTTCTGGGGACCCCAGCTTTGCTCCCAGCCATGACCACACTCACAAGAGCTCAGCTGAGCTGGTGGCTTTGAGGCTTTGATTCTTTTTCCTTCCCTTTTCTCTCTCTGGGGTGGCGGGGTGGCCTCTCCTGTGGCTGGATCCCTGCCCTGGCTGTGCTGTGTGAGCTGGGCTCCCTGGCCAGCCCCAGGGCTCCTGGCTGCCACATGAGCTGCCATTCCCAAGTGTGCCTGGGACTGTCCCAAGGCCCTTCACAGCCCTGATCCTTCCCTTGCTGCTCTCTGTGCTTCTCCAGCAATCGGTGTTCCAGCGAGCACAGCACATCCCTAAACTGTGGGATCAAGTGACAGAATATCCGAGCTGGCAGCAGCATAGGAATGTTTGTGTTGCCTCAAGCCAAGTGCTCAGCAACATCAGCTTCCCACTGCAGTGCTCCGTGCCGGGGTGGGAACACAGGGTGGGAACACGGCGTGGTCTGGGGGTGTGAGCAGGGAAGGGGGGCTGCAGCAGAGGTGTTCCCTGCAGCCCTGCACCAGGATCTGCTGCTCATCCACCCTGGCCAGAAAAGCCCGTCCCTCAGCTCATTCTTGCTGTGGATGTTGCTTTTGCTGCCAGGGGGCCTGATGAGGTTAAAGTCGGTGCCACTGAGCAGATGAACTGGTCGTGCAGGTGCCCCTAGAGCAAGGTTTGCTCTTCCAGGCAGTTTCCCACTCAGATGGACTTGCTGGGATGATGGGACTCCCGTGAGAGCTGCTGCCATGTGTTCCCACCTCACTCTGTTACTCAGCCCTGCCTTGCCCAGGCTGCTCTGTGGGGTGAAGGGTGAAAACCTTTACCTTGTCTTGCTGGGCCTGAGCAGTCACCTGTGTGGTGGGTTCAGCTTGGGTGGGGGCTCTGGAGAGCTTTGGGGGCTTATTGGGACATCCTGATATGTCCCTTTTCCTTCTACCCCCATCACACTTCTTCCATGTCCTTTGAACCTCCCACCTGTTTAAATCAGAGGGGTTTAAACTCTGTTCCCCTGCCCTAGCCAGGGAATTCCTCCCAGCCTTTTCGTTGCAGTCGCACTCCTTGTTCCTCTGCCTGTAATATCCTGGGAAATGTGGCCAGAGAGAGGTGCCCAGGCAGACAAATGTGTTGGGCAGGTGATCCAAAAGGATCTGTATTCCCCACCCTCCCTTCCATGCCATCCAAATGGGGCAGCCCATGGTCAAGCTGTGTCCACAGCAAACATCTCCCATTACCTTCTGCCTGGAGCAGAAGTTCAGGGTGGGCAGCTCGGGGTATTCCAGGGGATGCAGTGCTGGCTACCACTTAATTAACGTTGGCTCAACTGATGAAGCCTCCTGGCCCTTACTGGGGGTGGCTGGGACAGGATGCTATGAAGAGGGTCCAGCAGAAAAGGAGGGATAGGATGCAGTGAGAGCAGCATTTTGGGAAGCTGACAGGTACATTTGGGAGTCAGACATGTTGCAGGCTGAAAGCCCATCCGGAGAGGTGATGTTGGCCTTATCTGTGCAGGCAGGTCCTGCTGCCAGCAGCGTGGTGGCTGCTCCTCCTGCCGCCTTCCCATCAGGGGCTTTGGCATTTTTCCTCCCCTGCAGAGGGGAGGGAGGGCTGCATTTGTCACCTGGAGAGCCCCCGGGCTTCGGCTGAACTTTGTGTTGCAGCAATAAAACCATGCTAGGAAATGTGTGCTGTAACAAAGCCCGTGGATATAATACATCCGTATCATACTGTACCTTTCATCTTGAAGGATTCCCAAGGAGCTTTACAAACTCGCTGTGCTGCAGCCTGCTAGGGTGACTGAATGTTATCAGGAGCAGCGGCAGTCTAATCTCTGTGGTAGTATTTCCCCCCCTTGCAGGGGGAACTTTATGAAGTCTGGTCTCAGAGTAGCGCTGTGATGGTGTTTTCCTCTAAGCCTGACTTTCTCGGGAGAAACAGACAAACCGTGTAGCTGTTTGTTATGCAAAACCACCAAAGAAATATTTTTCCTGGGGCAGTAGGAGTGGGTGGGAATTACTTTCACACAGCTTCAACAGCTTTGCATCTTGACAGAAGAGGCATTCGCAGGGGAATGTGCCCTCCGTGCAGCCCCAGAGAGGGGATGATAAAGTTTAAACGCTTGAGGAATTGCTTCTGGGCCTTAGCAGGGTGGTAGAGTTCAGCTGGCAGGGCAGTTCTTGGGAGGGAAACACTAAATGTCTACCTGAAATACTTGTTGTGTGAGTCTTTTGTCAGCTGATGTTCCTGTCTGTCTGTGCAGTCAGTCCTGGAGCCAGCTGGTGCCCCAGGTCTGCATCCCACAGCCTTTGGTAACTCTGGGCACTCGCTGTCTGTGCGCTGGGAGCAGGGAAGGGAGATGCCTCCATCACCCTGCTGCTCTCCACACCCAGCTGGGTGTATTTTCACTGCTCTTGGCTTACCTGGAGCTGTGGGAGGCATCTGAAGGTGCTGCCAGTGGAGACAGAGCCTAAAAACCAAAACTGATGGCAGGACCAGGCTGTTGTCAGAGGCCTAGGCTTGAAGCACGGCGGGAAGCTGGAATCTATTTTGGTTTGGAGTGGTACGTGTTTAGCCTGTTTTGTTTAGCAGTTTGTTTATGGGATGTGTTTTCCCATTCCGTGTAGCTCCCCAAATGTGTGCTATAAACAAACTGTAAAATCAAAAGCAGCCCTCTCTACGTGTTCCCATCAAAAGCATCACAGGAGAGGCAGGGTGCGTGGTGCCTGCCAGCCTCAGGTCCCCCCTTCAGCAGGAGCAAACACACCAGTGAGGGAGGCTGTTCTGTCAGGATTGAGTATGGGAATTGCTGTGGGCACTGCTGGGATGGAGTAGGGATATCTCAGGACCCTTTTGTCCATTTGCTCTTGCTCCAAAGCTTCCTAAGCTCATCCCCGAGGAATTCGAGTGTTGGCTCCTGCTGCTCCTTTAGCTTTGCTTGCTTCCCTGAGCCCCATCGGGGTGGTTCCCCAGGCCATGAGGAATGGGATGTGCTGGTTCCAGCACCATTCACAGAGCCTGGGCATTAAGAACCTTCAAAATGGATCAAATTTCCAGCAGGCATTAGAGGTTTGTGCCTGTTCTTACTGCAGCCATTGCAGTCTCACACCTTGTACTGGAGCAACAGCCGTGTGCTTCTTGCTTTAATTTTCCTGACCGTGATCAGAAGGGCTGGAGGTGCATTTAATCAAACAGCAACAGCCTGGCCTTTTAACACAATTCAAGAAGCCAGAGCTGCACGAAGACACAAGCTCCACTACATTGCTTTGCATCTTCCAGCCCTTGCCGTTTCCCCTGCCGGTGTTTGCTGCTCTCCCAGGCGAGCAGCACAGTTGTCCTCGCTGTGTTCCTGCCTTCTGCTGTGTCAGGGGAGGAAATCCATTATCTGGGGGATGGCAGCTGGGAGGGAGGTCGGGGACACGCTGCCTGTAGGGGCTGCTCGCAGCCAGCGTGGGGTCTTGCCGGAGCGGCAGACACGCTGCTCCTCGCTGTACTCGATTTTATTCTGCTTTTGTAGCAGCTGCCTTTGCTGCTCGGCTGACAAGCTGTTCCTTAACGTGCCGTGGCCCAGAGGTGTGTGGGGATGGGGACAGGAGCTGGGATTTGGGCAGGATGGAGGCTCCATGAGCCAGAGGTGGAGGGGATGCTGCCGGCCTCAGGGATTCTGCCAAGCTCGGGTTCTGTTCCCCAGGAGCGCTGCCTGAAATCCCGTGTGCTGCCCAAAACTGTGCTGAAGTTTTATCCTCTGTTGCCTGGGCTTGCCTTTTGAAGACTGTTGTAAAACCTTTTCCCTCCTCTGTGATGAAGGGTTTTACAGTGTGCTGCAAAGAGCCACTTAAAAGCAAAACAGGAGGGAAAAAATCCTGTTTGCAACACTTCTCCCGCCTGAGTTGGGTGGTGTGAGATACGGGGTGGTTGTAGGGGATGCTGCAGGAAAGTTGAGCCTCATGAGAGCCTGTTCTGTGCTAAACAATCCATTGGTGTTTCTCCTGTGGCATCTCCCAGCTCCGTTTCCTCCCCAAAATCATGTTTCCCACTGCTCAAAGGCTTCTCTGGTTTGAGATGTGCTTTAAGTCGTGTAAAGCCAAATTTTACTAGGCTGCAGTCTCCAAAACTTTTCTCCAGCAGAAACGGTGCAAATTTATCCATGGATAAACCTTTCCCACAGCTGAAGCAGGTCTGTGGTCACCTCCTGGGATGGGCATTGCAAAGCAGCCCTTGTCCTGCAGCCTGGCTCTCCAGGGCCCTGCAGAGGGAGGGCAGCTCCAAGCTGAGGGGTTTGGGATGGGAAGGAAGGTGATATTTTTGCTGCAGCTCAAAAGGCAAAGGCATTTCTGTGGATTCAGAGCCGTGGGTTTTTTTTAACTGCTGCTTGTTTTGATCATCTCTCTACTAAACTGCTCTGGATGTGCCTAAGGGCAAACAAGCAGGTGTTAATGTTAATATCCTGCTCTTTCTGCTGTTGTTAGGTTCTGGGGAAGCTGTTGGTTGGAATGGTGCTTCTCTCAGCCCTGGCAGCTGCAAGGCAGGTGAGACCTGGAGAGAGGAGACCGGTGCTGGACCTGGCTGGGAACAGGCTGCAGCCTTAAATTGGCTGCTAATGGCTCTGCAGCTTCCCTGCTCTTCTCTGTGCTCTCCTTCCAGCTCCGGAAATATTTGCAGCAGTTAGGGCTGTGCCCAGGGACATTTTCATTCCTGTCATGAACTGAATTAGAGGGAATGGGTGGGCTGGGAGAGCAGTCTCACAGTGGGCAGCAGGATCTACCCTGTCCAGCAGTCTCTGCTGTGGTGGCAGAAGGTGAACAACGGGGCATCCCTGGTCTCTGGGTGTCTGGAGCATCCCTGGAGCTGTCCCTTAACATGCTGTGGCCCCAAGAGCTGGGATTTGGGCAAGAGGGAGGCTCCATGAGCTGGAGGTGCTGCCAGCCTCAGGGATGCTGCTGGCCTTTGGTTGCTCCTGCATTCCTGCTGCAATAATGCCTGTCCTGAGCGAGATGAAAGGGTCCCACAGCAGCTCCTGCATCTCCCCCCTGCCTCTCCCTGGTGTTTGCCTCTCTGGGAAATCCCTCTGGTCCCTGGGATGCTGCACTGTGCCTGCACAGACAGGATGCAGTGAGGGAAGAGGGAAGTTTTCCTTTGAGGTCTGAGGGATGTGCCGTGTGCTGACCAGGGGCTGGCACAGAGGGAAGGATACTTCTGTTAATTAGCACGAGATGAAAGGAAAACTTGTCTTTATTCAAAGAGCAGCTTGTTCCAGTTTCATCGCAGTCCCTCAGTTCTGAGCTTTAAAGTTCAGCGAATGTGTGAACAATAAGTTGGGGAAGATGTTTTGAAGGCAGAATGGCAGCATTGTTATGAAAATGCTGAAGGGGAGTTGTGACACTGTTTTGAAGATGAAAGTATTTTTACAATCTTAAACTGACACATTTTTAAAAGAAAAAGGAAAGAAGAAGAAAGTTTTCACGAAAGACAGCTCTCAACAAGACTTTCCCTGGCCACAATCAAATGTGGCTGTTCCTGAAGGCACTTTGAGGCTCATTGCTGTCCCTGTCACACTGGTGACCCTGTGTCCAGCACGGTGGGGTGGTTTTTACTGGTGTTACTGGTGAATGTTGGGCAGGGTGGGATCTGCACAGCCCTGATGGAGGGAGCAGTGAGTGTGTCCTGCCCTCCAGGCAGCTGATGGACCAACAGAGCAGCAGGAGGAGGGCACAAAGGTGAGGAGATGTGGATGAAGTGTGGACACCTGCCAATCCCATCCTTGGTGCTCCAGCCGTGCCCTCACCACTTCTGACCCCACAGCACTCACTGCCCTCTGGAGCTGCTCTGTGAAAACAGATTTTCCACATGTTTAGCAAGCATCTGTTAATGGCTTAGCCAAACATCGCCCTGTCAGTGTGGAGTGAAGGGGAGGCTGGAGCTGCCCGTGCCTGGCAGCAGCTCTGGGCTGCTTCTGCCCTCAGCTGTGCCACAGGACTTGCCAGCTCATGCTGTTCCAGCTCACCCAGGAGAGGCTGGGCTGGGGGTGGAGGCTGCTGTGACACCACTGGCACCACAGGGAACAGCCTGGGGTGTCTGGGGACGTGCAGCAGCTTGGGCTCCATCCAGTGACTGGCTCCCCATCCCAGAGCTGCATCTTGCCAGCTGGAGCTGCACTCCCAGCCTAACCCAGTCTCCCTCTCGCTGTTTCCTGAGCTGAGCAGCCTCTTGGAATCACAGAACGAAGAGTTGGAAGGGAACTTAAAGATCATCTCTTTCCAATCCCCCTGCCCATGGGGGTGGCACACCAGAAGGTGTCCAGGGAGTCTGAATTTGTTCTGATCCCACCTCCCCTTTGCCAGCTGCCTGCAGTTCCTCTTGTCAGGGTTAGCAAATGGCAACGTTGCTCACACACTGACCACTTTTTCTTGGAATTTTCTCTTCCATGAATGCACCAGCTTGTTGTGATGGGTTTTTTTTTATTTCCATAAAGCTCTAGTTTCCATTACAGTCCCTTGGACACCCAGGGGCCTCTGAGTGGGTGTCCTATAATTAAAAGTAATCTATTGCCATGTCTGAGGGGGCTGTGTGAGCTACGGGGCCGTGAGCCGTGGTCTCCTGCAGCAGAGCTGTCAGGCAGTTCCTTCCTTAGAAAAGAGACACCAAAAATTCCTCTTCCACCCCCAACTTTGTCTTCCTGCCAGCCCTGGATTCCAGGTTTATTTCAGGGTCTTTTCTTTTGGGCTTGGGTAGGTGCAGAGCATGTATTTTTTGCCATGTGAGTCTGACAGGCCCTTAGGGAGGATGAGTGGGTGTCTTGAAGTGTAAGGGAGAAACTTGGCATGTGTTTCAGCTCCAGGATCTCTTTGCATTTTTGGCTGCATCTCCTTTTAATCCTGCTGCTCTTAAACTTTTCTGAGCCAGCAGAGTCAGCTCCAGCAGCGCTGCCATCCAGGAATAGCTCTGCTCCCGTTCCTTGAAGGTCAGGTCACAGGGACTGCTGGGGTTGGGGCTTCTCCCAGGGGCACCAGTCCTGGACTTTCCCTGCCCAGCGCTCCCAAATCTGTGGATGGGGATGGTCTTACCTCCTCTACATCACAGAGAGGGGTCCTCTGCTCTTGGAAGTGGTCAGGAAGGTGATTGGAGCTGGCTGCACCAGCTCCATATGTGTGCTCCATACGTGGGTGATTCCCTAAAGAGGATTCTCTCCTGAGCCTCTTGGGGTGATGTATTTCTTGTTGTGTCTTGTTCCGTGCTCCCAGCTTGGTTCCTGGCCTTGTCTATGGGATTTGGGATCTGATTTTCAGGAGGTGAAAGCAATCATTTAACTGTGCTGGAGACTGGGGGAAAGATCTTCCCTCCAAGGTCTTTCCTGAGCTGCAGTTAAGGGGAGCACCCAGGAACGTGTGGATCCATCTGGTGGAAAATCCAGCACTTCTGGGTCATTCTGGGATTCTCCTCTTGGCTTTGCTGTTTCCTCATGAGATGACTTTGACTCAGTGAGTGCAGTTCCTGTCCCTCTTTTGTACCCACTGTTGGCAGGAGCCTGGAGGGGCTCCCGTTGTGCATTACTGAGGTGGTTTGAAATCCCCATGTGGAGGTGGCAGGGAGGGACAGACCCTCTTGTCTCCCTTCCTGCCCCCCTGCCTGCAGGCTGGTGGTGCAGAGAGGGCTGAGGAGAGGAGATCAGGGGAAGTGCAGAGCCAGAAGTGAAAGAAATGGGTGAGTGGGCTCGACAGGCCAGGGTCTGCTGCTTCTCTGAGCTGGGGAAGCTCCTTGCCCATGCACTTCTCCATCCAGCAGCTCTTCCCACGGCTCAGCAGACAGCAGGACAGTGGGACAATGGCTCTGCCCATGGCTGTGACACACTGTCCCGTGAGGAGATGGGGTTTTCTCTCTGCTTTAATGAGCTAAAAATGCTCTGTGCAGTTGAAAGCTCCCCCACGTGCACCCGCATCTCCTGATCTCTGAGAGACAGTGACAGCTCCTGTAATTAGGCAGCTGAGCAGGTAACCTTAGCAACTCCACACTGCTGCTGGGAACCAGCTCAGATACCCCTGAGATGGTGTCTGGTGTTCAAATGGGCCCTCACAGGGCAGGAGAGATTGCTCAGGATGCCTGCACCCCTCCTCCCTCCCTGGGAGTGCTCCCATGGCTGGTGGTGCCTGTTGGGGACAGCAGGAGCTGGCACAGGTGGGGACACTGATGTCCCTTCACTGCTTGCTCTGCTCTTGTTGATGAACAGGCTGGGCATCCTACCTGCCACAGCTCTGGGGAGAGGCACTGGTGCACTGCTGGGGGGAAACTGGTGCAGAAGAAGGTGCTGAGCCTACTGGTGCACTGTTGTGAGCTGCCCTGCAGGGAGTGGAGTCTCTGAGAGGCATCAGGAGCTCTGGACCTGCAGGAGAGCAGGAATCTTCCCTTCAGGAGCACAGTGTGGGACAGGCTCTTGGATGGTCCCTCTCCTTAGTGTGCAGGAGGGGGGAGCTGATGGCCTGGCATCAGAGCAGTGCTGGAGGGTGGCTGTGAGTGTCCCGAGCCCTGGGAGCTGCGAGCAGAGCTGTGCCACAGCATCCCTGTCCCTCTGCAGCACCTCCAACCCTCACCCTCCCCTCCAGCCCTCATCCTCCAACCCTCACCCTCCCCTCCAGCCCTCACCCTCCCCTCCAGCCCTCACCCTCCCCATTTCACCTGGCCTGCAGCACCAAGCACTCCCCTAAAGCCTGAACACACCTCTTGCCCCGTGGGCTCTGGAAGGGGCCTTGGCTACTCAAAACTGTGCTTGGAAACACTTTTTTATAGCAGCTGGGAGTGAGCCAGGGCAAAAATGAGCTGAGGCCGCTGAAAGGAGATAAGCTGAGACGTAAACTGTGATTTTCTGCCCTGTGAGCCCTATGCATGGATTTCATCTTTTAATGGAAGTGCAGTAAATAAAAGCCATTTTCACAATAAGCCGAGCAACAGGTCATAAGCATCTGAGCCACTGAAATTGATAGAAGCGAGCTAAGCGTAACAAATCTCCCAAAATTGCACAGACTCCACTTGTATCTAGTCCCTTCCTGCATCTCACCAATTATAGCAAATGGCAATTATTTCTGAGCCAGAGCTTTCTCTGAATAAAACCTCAGTCCAACTGTAGATGCTTTATCTTCTTTTCAAATAGATTTGTACCGGAGGAAAAAGCCCCAGTGGGGAGAAATCCCATTTGAAGGGGTTTTCCTTAGCAGTGCTTCCACAGACAGTGGATGCTGGACATGCAGGGAGGTGGAAATTTGACCAATGCACAGTTTGCTGGCTCTGGCTGAGAGGGGAATTTGGGGACATGTCAGGCACATTCCCTTTTGGTTGTGTCTCTCTTAGGATGAGGTGTGGGCTGGGGTTGACATGCTGGCTCCTGGGGTGCTGCCCTGTGGAACAGGGAATTTTCTCCCTTTTCCAGTTAGATCCAGTGACTGTCTCCTCCCAGTCTCCACCCCAGGGCTCTGTGCTGGTCTCTGGGGTGTAAAGCAGAGTCTGAGTCCCCACTCAGATTAAATGCAAACACTTTTGTCCTTTATAACTCTGCACCTTTTTGTAGAAGGATCTCTGCTGCAGAGCCTTGGGGATACACCTGCAGCAAGGAGAGAGCAGGGGGAAACTTCCTTGTCCCTGCACCAGTTTGTCCCAGTTCAAGGGGTTGCTTAGGACTTTATTGGACTTTATTTGCAAGTGCTTGTAAAGAGATTTTTCTACACAGAGGTGTGGCAGTGCTGGCTTTACCTGCTCAGCCTCCAGTGCACAGTAAAAACCCTGAACTTTTTGTCTCTGGGTGTTTGAGCAGGAGATCCCTGGTGCTGTACAGACCTTGGGGGCCACCAGGGAGTTGTGGGGGTGGTCCATGGAGTGTATTTGGTCACTTCTTGACCTGTGCTGGGGCATCAAACATCTCAGGCCCCATGTTTTCCTGTAGGCAGGATGGAAGTGCCTTGCTTGGGATTTGCTGGAAGTGTGTTCCTGCTGTCAAATGCTGCCAGAGACGCTGATGAAGAAATGCCACGGGGTAGTGGGAGTATGAAGCTCAGCTGAATTTCTGATTGATGTCATTAGTACTCCCTACTGAAAAACCCCTGGAAGCTGGACATGTTCTGTCTCTGGATTTCTCCAGAAGTTGTAGCTGAACAGTTTCTCCAATGGTGAGCAGAGGCTGCTAATGTGGCTCCCTCCTGGGTGCCTGGAAAAATGGCAAGGTCTAAAATTGCCCAGGGACTGATTTGTGTCTCGTGGTGTTGTCAGTGAAGTGCATCAGGTATTCTGCAGTGCCTGGGAGCGTGTGGGACAGGGAGGTGCATTTCCTGCATGGCCCTAGAGCCACCTCTCAGGAATCTCTCAGCAACAGGAGCCACAGTGCTGCTCAGTGCTGCATCCTGCCCTGTCATGGGCGAGCAGGGTTTGATTGATTCACTCTGTGTTAGCTTCTCATGAGCAAAACTGCTGGTTATTGTTTTATCATTTTTATCTGGGACTTGGGAGTTACATTCTCCATCTCCCTTGGAGGGTTGTTAATGAAAAGCACTGAACCAGCTTGTCTTCAGTTTAATTTGTCTGAGCTCCAAACACCTCCCAGAATATCCCAGAATCCCAGAATGGTTGGGTTGGAGAGGACCTTAAAGATCACCTCATCCCTGCCATGGGCAGAGACACCTTCCACTGTCCCAGGCTGCTCCAAGCCCCGTCCAGCCTCGCCTTGGGCACTTCCAGGGATCCAGGGGCAGCCTCAGCTTCTCTGGCCCCCACCTCACTACCCTCACAGGGAAGAATATCTTCCTAATACCCAATCTAACCTTGCCCTCTGTCAGTTGGAAGCCATTCCCTTTCGTCCAGGGCTCTTGATACATCCCACCACAGGGATGCCGCCTCATCATCCACCTTCAGAGCCTCCTTTATTGGCAGTATGGGAGGTAAATCAAATAAAACACAGGCTCAGCATGCTTATTCAGTTCATCCCCCTTCCCCTGGTGCGTGGTTCTGCAGGCAGAACATGTTCATTTACTCGCCTAAACAAAATTTCATCGTCCACCTCCCGTGGTGTGTAATGAATCCAGCCAGAGATGCTCGGCCCCTGTAGCCACAGCAAACCCAAGCTCCTCAAGATGCTGCACAAAATGTGACTTGCTCTGCATCTTGCAGCATTGCCATAATGCAGCTGTCCCCCACAAACCTCTCTGCAATTTGGGAAGTTCTATCTTTGTTTCCTTTTGCTTTACCAGCTGTAATCCCTGCCTGGTGCTGCCCCTTCCTGGGTAGCTGTTTATTTTCCTTAATCTTTTATGAAGTGCTTTTATCATAAGCTCTCTGAAAATCCTCTGAAATGAGGCCCTCCAAATCACCTTCATTTATTTTAAAGGCTTGCTTTTGCTGATAATACTGCCAGGTTGCTTAGCACACCTCTTTTCCACCCTTCCTCAAAGAAGTTGTATTGACCTTGCTCAGATTCCACTTTGCTGCCTTCTACACTGGCTGACCCCTAATTAGACTCTGAGAGAAGTTCTGGGGCTCCTGCAGTTTGATATTTAGTTCTTTGGTCCTGGAGCCATGGCCTGCTGCTTTTTAAAAACAAAATAACAATAATAATAAAAAAAATCAGGCTGCAGCTGTTTCACTATTTACACAGCTTTTGGGAGAAGCATCCAGGGCTTGGCAGGTATTGCAGGAATTGTATTAGAGTTTGATACAACCCTCTGTACCTGAGCTAAGAAGCCTTTTCAGATGTGCAGGAGTGAAATTAGCTTGGCAGCCAGGATGCACAAGTTTGGCTAAGCACATATAATCCTAGAATGGTTTGAGATGGAAGGGACTTTAAAGCTTACCTCATTTCAACCCTGTGCCATGAACAGGGACACCTTCCACCATCCCAGGTTGCTCCAAGCCCCATCCATCCTTGCCTGGAGTTCCCAACAGCTCTGGTGTAGCTTTTTTGGTACTTTGTGCCTCTTCTGGTTAAGAGGGGCTTTTTTCCCCAGGAGATGCTGAGCCCTGAGGACAGGGAGAGCTGTGATTGAGCTGTGTGCCCATCAGCCTTAGGTGAGTCCTGCAGTGCACAGGGAGGCTGCAGCATAGCCCAGCACTGCTCTGGGGAATTATTACTTTCTTTCCTGGCTGGTAAAAGTAGCCCATTCTCAAGGCACGTGGCTGTGGCCTTACACCTGCTGGGGAAGCTTGGGGAAACCTCACACTGCCTGAGCAGCTTTCTGTATTTGGGGAAATCAGGCTGTTCAGAGAAAAGCCCCCACTTTACAGGCTCAGACAGAGTTTTACCTAGCAGCTGGAAGCTGAAATTAGATAAATTCAGGTGGAAAATGAAGCTCCAATCCCCAGATGAAGTTAGGGGGTCCCTGTGGGGTGGGAGGTTGTGCTGTGGGATTGCTGTGATCCATCCTGTATTTGGGAACAGCTGGATCCTGGAAGTGCTGCTCAGGTGGTGGCAGCTCCCTCCCAGGCTCAAAATGCTGGGAGTCTTCAACAGGCTGGGATATTGCTCTTTTTTTTATATTTTCTACAAATTAAACAAGGTTCTTGCTGGGTTTCTCAGGAAGGGAATGTCTCTGCATGGAAATATCCATCCTCCCCTGCATCCCCTCCTCCTTCTCCCCCATCCTCTCACTCCTCTCCTCGAGGTTAAATGCCACAGCAGAGAAGGAAATTGAGTTTCAGTGTCTGTGCTCCCAAAGGCTGCTCTCAGCTAGGGAAATGCATCACCCCCCTGGGCTCTCCTGCTAATCCCTCCTGGGGATTTCTTGGTGCCTGGGAGGCAATGACACACACCCAGGGGTTGCAGCTGCTGCTCCTGGTGTCCTCAGGTCAATGGGATACTGGTCCCATTATGCACTTGTAATGGAGAGGATATCTGTAAAAGCAAGGATTTATTCACTGTGTCTGGCCTGGCAGGGGCAATTTGGGATTGTAAGGAATAAGTAATCAGATTTCCATTTTCTGAGGGCAATGCCAAGTGAAAATGTATGAGTCTATTTCCCTTTTTTTTTATTGATGTTTAGAAATAACAAAACCTTGTGCCCTGCACACAGGGTGGGCTCTACATTAAAAACAGAGGTTAAAGACCTGGAGCAGAGCTACAGAATCCTTGAGAGAAAGAATCCAGGACATTTTGCTTGAGAATCCCAGGGTGGAAGAGCAACTGATCCCAAGATCATGTTGTCCCACATCTTCCCATCCCAAATCTCCTTTCCTGTGGCACTCAGGGAATTATTCTGCTCTGATCATACAGGTTGCCATGGGCTGATGGTGCACTTTGTCTCCTGCATCTGTTTGGCAGCGTGTGGTGCTTCCAAAAAACCAAATATTTCACAGGTCTCAGTTTTCAGAGAGTGGAGGGAAATTGAGCCCATGCTGCCCATCAGTGTGTGTATATGTGTACATTTATATATGTGTGTGGGTATAAAAAAAGGGTATTTAGGCATGTTGGCTGATACATTAAAAATAATCGTTATTGGTTCCACAAATTACTGGCAATATTGCTGTGGCTGCATTACAGCCTCAATTTTCACTTGATTGCCACCACATAATTTTTAAGCAAATAACCAAAGCATTCTAACTTAAATATTGTCACAGTATCCTTTTAATAGGCAAATGAGATAATTATAATCTCCTTGGATAATAGAATAGCTTCTACCTACCAACATGCATGTAATGCATTCTGCTGATTTTAGGATGATTGGGAGAGCTGCATTTTCTTTAGCGGTAGTTCTGCAAAGCTGGGAAAAACCCTTCAGCCGGGTGAATAGGGAGGATCCTAGGATCATACAATATCCTGAGTTGGAAGGGATCTACGAGGTTCAGAGTCCTGGCCTTGCACAGACACCCCAAAAATCCTACCCTGGCCATCCCTGGAGTGCTGTCCAAACACTCCTGGAGCTCTGGCAGCCTCTGGGCTGTGCCCATTCCCTGGGGAGCCTGGACAGTGAACCTTTTCCTAATATCCAGTCGAAATCATTGGCACAGTTCCTTCCCTTGGGAGGGAAGGGCAGGGGCCAGGGGGAGGTTTGTTTCTCATTTGTCTGTGCAAAAGTTTTACTGGCCTGGTCTGAGGTTTGCAGCAAGGTGTTAGAAATGGTTTTTGGCACTTGGATCTGGTGGAGGGAAAGCTGGTGGCTCTGGGGCCATTCCTACTGATTTCCAAGTGAAAGGATGGGTGCTGGGCTTGGAGCTGTTTCCAGTGGTCTGCACAGGGAGGGAAGGCTGGGCTGGAATTTTGCCCATGA
>NC_031785.1:7496230-7499012 GCF_001522545.3 Parus major
CTGGGATGGCACACAGGGAGCAGGGATGGCACACAGGGAGCTGGGATGGCACACAGGGAGCTGGGATGGCACACAGGGAGCTGGGATGGCACACACAGAGCTGGGATGGCACACAGGGAGCAGGGATGGCACACAGGGAGATGGGATGGCACACAGGGAGCAGGGATGGGACACAGGGAGATGGGATGGCACACAGGGAGCTGGGATGGGACACAGGGAGATGGGATGGCACACAGGGAGATGGGATGACACACAGAGCTGGGATGGCACACAGGGAGCTGGGATGGCACACAGGGAGATGGGATGGGACACAGGGAGCTGGGATGGCACACAGGGAGCTGGGATGGCACACAGGGAGCTGGGATGGCACACAGGGAGCTGGGATGGCACACAGGGAGCAGGGATGGCACACAGGGAGCTGGGATGGCACACAGGGAGATGGGATGGCACACAGGGAGCTGGGATGGCACACAGGGAGCAGGGATGGCACACAGAGCTGGGGTGGCACACACAGGGAGCTGGGATGCTGGCACGATGCTCTGTGGGCACAGCAAGCCCAGTTTCCCAGCAGAGCTGGTGAGCAGAGCTGACATTTCCAGTGCCCACTCGAGCTGGGCTTTTGCTGCACAGAGCTCTCTTTGTGGGAGGGGGAACAGGATGAGTTTCACAGAAGAAAAAAACAAACCTAAAAACCATTCAGGGAAAAGCTAGTGGCAAGTTCTGTAGCAGAGGAGCAGAACCTCCCATCCTGAGCTGCAGCTCTGCCTCTCCTCACCAGCCCCATGGCTTCGTGCCACGCTGCTGCTGCTGCCTGCAGCATTTGTGTTTTCCCTGAGACTTGTCTGGAACATTTCTGGGGCTGTGGGCCTGAGGGATGGGAGCAGACAGGCTGTGGAGCAGCTGTGCCGGGCTCTTCCCCAGCAGTCTCCCCGTTCTCAGTGCTTAGCAGCTCATTAGCCTTTGCCCAGCTCCAGAGGTTTGGATGCCTTTCCCTCTTCTCCTGAAAATGTGGCGTTTGAGGGGCTCAAAGATGACAAAACGAAGGATCAGAAAGGGCAGGAATGAGTGGCTTGGTGCTGGTCCTTCTCCAAGCTCTTCCCTGAAGGTGCTTCCCAGCCTGTGGGTTTGTGCAGGGAGAGCCCTGCGGGTACCAGGGGTGGATGTTGCTGGCTCTGTGCTTGTCTGCTGTGATTTTGAGAAGTCCCAATGATGTGGGCTGCCTTTTCTGCATGTTTGGGAAGGGCTGTGCCCCAAGGTTCAGGCTGGGTGTCTGTTGATGCTGGGCCCAGAAAGGGGCAGGAGGATGCCTTCCCCTGTAGGAACCTCAACAGGTTGCCCCTTTGTCCTGGACTGTGAGTGTTTCCATCTGGAATCTGCTTTATTTTCACTTCTGAAAGTGAAAATTAGAAAGAACCAAGTGTGTGAGGCCGAATGATTCAGTTTTGGGGGCTTTTGTGGAGCCCTCCAGCCTGCAAGGAGCCTGGGGAAGCTGGAAGCAGCCTCAGGAGCTATCCCATTTTGGAAACAACAACTTCTCCCTTCTCCCTCCCTTGAAACGGGAGGGAAATTCCAAAAAATCTCATCATTACAACTCTGACAGCTCTGTTTCCATTTGCTCAAAAATTACCTTTCAAATATATTTCAGTTCTCTCCAGCAGACCTGTCAGAGGAGCTCTTCCAGGACAGCTGAGGAAGAGAGAAAGTACTAAAGCAGCATCCATCCCTGCTATCTCTAAGGGAACTAAACGTGGCACATTTCAGCTCTGGGTGCCTGTGCTGTGCTCTCTCCTTCTGCAGCACCAATCCCAAAGGGAGACAGTGTTCTGAGCGTTATAATTTGATGATAATAATTCAGCATTTACAGAATCTTCCATCTCTGAATAACAAAGCGTGTCAGGGAGAAAATGTAATCCCTGGTGACAGGTGGGGGGTGAGAGGTGAAGTCGAGGGAGTTGAGCTGAAGGTCTGGAAGGGAAACTTGGGGCTTCTGACTTGTGATTTGGGGGGTTTTACATTCCTGATGCTCTTGCTGTACCCCAGCAAGAATTTCCTCTGAGGATTCTGATGGGATGCTTTGGATGTGGAGGGATTGCTGAGCTCTCAGCCCATCTTGGAGCTGGGCTCTGCTGAAGATGCCAGCTGTGAGAGAATGGCGTCCCAGGGCTTTGGAAATAATAACACATTTTTTTTCTTTGAAAAGCAAATGAATTCAAGCTTCCAGGGAGGATCCTGGTGCTGTTCCTGAGGGCACAAGGAATGGCAGAGCTTCTGAGCACGGTGGCTTTGTGGTGCTGCCCTTGAAGTGATGTCAGGCTGTGTGAAAGCCATGTCAGAATGATCATTACCCCTAATTGTTCCAACTCCTCCTTGGCTGCACGATTTCACTTCTGAAACGGCCAAATGAGATGATGGGGGGGAGAAGAGAAGGGGGGGTCTGCAGCAGTGAATCAAAACCAGGGATTAGAACAGAAATTGTCTTATAATTAAAGTTATGGAGCTGCTGCCGCTGCAGAGTAATTACTAATGGGGATCAGTGAGGCGCAGATGAGGAAACGTGGAGATCCCTGGCTGTGGTGAGGCTGGGAGCAGGGCTGAGCAGGAAACACGATGTGTTTGGGAGGGCAGCTGGGGGTGGATTTAGGGGATGAGCAGGATGACAGGAAGGGGACAAGGGAGAGATCCTGTGCTGCTGCAGCTCCTGGAGGTGTTTCAGGCTGGATGCTGCAGCTCCTGGAGGTGTTTCAGGCTGGATGCTGCAGCTCCTGGAGGTGTTTCAGGCTGG
>NC_031785.1:7499067-7508813 GCF_001522545.3 Parus major
GCAGCTCCTGGAGGTGTTTCAGGCTGGATGCTGCAGCTCCTGGAGGTGTTTCAGGCTGGATGCTGCAGCTCCTGGAGGTGTTTCAGGCTGGATGCAGGGTAGGGGACACTCTCTGACCTGGTTTGTGTGTACACTCAGGGACACTGAAGCACCTTGCAGTCCCTGCTGCCACATGCATGTGTTTTCCTCCTAGAGCAGCCATCCTGTTTGTGTGGAAGGAACATTTTATTGGGTGTGCGTTGGCCTCTGCTGCTTCATTTCATGCTCAGTGCTCAGAGATCAAGGGCTGTTCCTTTCCTAGACCTTTAGTAAATTTTTCTGGGTTACTGGAACTGGTTGGTTAGCCCAGGGAGGTGTATTTTTCTCAGTCCAATGCTTGTGGCTGTTTTCTTGCATTCCTCTACTCCTTCCAAGCACATGCTGCCAAGTTTTTATTTATTAATATTGGCCAAATATTGTTTTGGGGAGGATTCTCGCTGGTGACACAATTAGAGCTTCTTGTCCATGAGCACTCAGGAATGAGCAGTTATCCATGTCTGCTCCCTGCAGAGGCCACGGCACTGCTGGCCACCAAAATGAGCTTCAGTGACCCCAGTTTGGCTCTTGTGCTCCAGGGTCAAAAGGAGTTATTTTCATTTTTGCCTCCTGCACAACCAATCCCTTCTCATTTGGATTCTCTCCCTGCTGGTCTCTCTGCCCTATTCCTGTCTGGAGGCTGCACTGGGGCTGGATGTGGCCCGATATCCAGAGGTACCAAGGGGCTCCTGTCTCGGGCAGGAGCGTGGGATGTGCTGTTCCACAGACAGGCATTAAACTGGTGACAGCAGTGACTGTTTGTTGTGTTGTACTGCTCAGTACAAGCATAGGATCACAGAATCACAGAACAGTTTGTCTTGGAAAGGACCTTAAAGATCATCTTGTTACAGCCCTCTGCCATGGCAGGGACACCTCCCACCATCCCAGGCTGCTCCCAGCCCCATCCAGCCTGGCCTTGGGCACTGCCAGGGATCCAGGGACAGCCCCAGCTGCTCTGGGCACCCTGTGCCAGGGCCTGCCCACCCTCACAGAGAATAATTTCTTCCTGGTATCTCACCTAAACCTACTCTCTGTCAGTGTGAAGCCATTCACCTTTGTCCTGTCACTACCTGCCCTTGCAGAAAGCTCCTCCCCATCTTTTTTGGTCATCTCCCTTCAGGTGCTGGTGTGTCCTCTGCATGGGATGGGAGTGGAGAGGGTGACTGGGATGGGGGAGTGCCAGGCTGCAGGGGCTGGTGCTAATGCACATCCCTGCAATATGCAAAACGCTTGCAGGAGCACTGGGAATTTCTGCCTGACCTCAGCTGGTGTGATCAACTGATGCCCTGAAGCATGAAAATAAATAGCTCTGACTCATAAGAACAAGTGGTGCAATTACTTTAGCTAGGATAAAATATTTGTAAGTATCTAATCCTTCTCTGCACCATGTGCAGGAGCGAGTCCTTATCTCCTCTCTGCTCCCTCTTCCCTCCAGCAGCACAGATCCCTCTAAATCAGGAGCCTCTCCAGCTCCAGGGGCCCTGGGACATCCCTGCAGCTCCAAGCTGGGCAGCAGGAGGGATGCACAGCCCCAGGGGTTGCTGTTAGGAGAAGTCCCATCTCTTCATTCAGGGTTATTTAGTAGTTTTCTGTTAAAAAAACCAAGATAGCAGAGAGTGGCTGGGGAGCTGTGAGCAAAAGGGAAATGCAGAGGAGGCAGTGAGGTGAAGCTGGGGAGGGTTCCCTGCTCCTGGCTGGCTGTGCAGGGTGCTGAAGCAACAGCTTTGTCCTGTGGTCTCTGGTGTGTGCAGAAGGGGCTCCCTCTGGCTCAGAACAGGGAGTTTGGCCCAGCTGAGGGGCTGGCAGCAGCAGGTTTTAATTTGGATTGTGTTTAATTTGGATTGCTGATCACTGCATCCCTGTGTGTCAGCTCACACCCAATCCCCCTGACCCACAGGGACAGGAGCTTTGGAACAGTGTTAAACACAGGCCTTGGATGCCTGAACTTTGAAAATCCTTCCTGGGCAGATGCTGCCACCAAATCCATGTGACAGACGGACAGAGGAGCGCTGGCAGGGTGGGAGTTGTGCTCTGGGAAGGGCAAGGGCAGGGCCATTCCTTCACTGGCCAAGCTTGGATGGGTTTCCATCCTTCTTTCATTGCTGGTGCCCACAGGTCATTCCCACTGTGCTGATCCCACAGAAGAGCCGAGATTTTCCTGACTCAAGCATTTATTTTTTTTAATAGGTTTGGCCCAACAGTGATTTAATGATCTTTTTCTAAAATTTAGGGGGTTTTTGGCTCAGTTTCAGGCATTCAGTATTTCAGAGCTAATTGTCAAATGAAACACTGAGTTCACAGCAAAACATTTGATGTTTTATTTTTTTACTTAGTGCTTTCAACAGCCAAAAAAATGACTAAATCTCAAGGCTGTGCACTGTGCCTTTGGTACTGCTGTAGCTGGACAAGTGTACATGGCAATACATTTCTGCTGGGGTTTTTTTTGGTATTTTTTTAACACCAATTTCACAGTCAGCAGGAAAATAGTCCTGACTTCAGCTGTACTCTTACAGCATTAGCATCTTGCAAGGACCTGACCCGAGCAGCTGGAGGTGTCAGGTCACTGCTGCAGGCTGCCTGGTGCCTGCATCTCCCTGCATTTCCTTTCAGGAAAGGGGCAGCTGTGGGGGGAAAGCTCTGCAGCCACCGTGTTTAAACCTCTCCAAGGTGATCTGAGTTTAGCTTGGAGCAGAAATGAGACTGAGGTTAAGCAGCATGGCCAGTGTGTGCTGAGGGAGGGGATCCTGTCCCTGTGCTCAGGTGAGACCTGCAGAGCTGCCCCAGCCCTGGGACCAGCACAGGGAGCACCTGGAGCTGCTGGAGAGATCCAGAGGGAGCCACGGAGCTGCTCCAAGGGCTGGAGCCCCTCTGCTCTGGAGCCAGGCTCTGGAGGAGAGCTCAGAGCCCCTTCCTGTACCTAAAGGGGCTCCAGGAGAGCTGGAGAAGAACTTGGGACAAGGGCCTGGAGTGCCAGGACAAGGTGGAATGGCTTCCCACTGCCAGAGGGCAGGGATAGACGGGACATAACAGGAAGAAAGACTTTGCTGTGAGGGTGCGCAGGCCCTGGCACAGGGTGCCCAGAGCAGCTGGGGCTGCCCCTGAATCCCTGGAAGTGTCCAAGGCCAGGCTGGACAGGGCCTGGAACAAATCTGGGATAGTGGAAGGTGTCCCTGCCATGACAGGGGGTGGAAGAAGATGATCTTTAAGGTCCCTTCCAACCCAAACTATTCTGTGATCTGGTGGACCAGCAATGCCCTCACTGATGTTCCTCATTCTCCCCTGAGTCCTGGTGCCACTGGGGGCTGTGGCTTTGCCCTGTCCCTGGTGCCCCAGGCTGTTGTGAGCATGGGGAGGTGGTGCTGGTACCACAGACACCGTGAGCTCTGCCTGGGAAGGGAAATATCATCTCCTGTGACTGGGGGAGCAGGATGAATCACTCCCCCAGTGACAGGATTTGTGTTTTTTAAAGGAGACTAAAATAAGCTCATTCTCATAGCTGTTCCTCCCTGGAAGTTGCTTGTTCATGGGGGGAAAAACCAACAAAAACAACAGTACTATTTCAATAGCAAATGATTAGTGGGACAAAGCCAGTTTTGGGGAACTTGAGGCCAGCATTGTACCAGCTCAGCACCCACCATCAGCTCTAGGGCTCTCGAGGGCACTTGCAACCCCAGAGTTTGAGTGTTCCTGCCTGGTTCCCCGCAAGCTGAAATGCCTCCAGTGCACACAAACTAATTACCATCTCCAGCCCCCGGAGAGGGCGCGTGAGGAGAGCTTCCAGCCCGCTATCTTGATTGTTCCCTGGGAAAGAAACAAAGCCAGGCTTGTACCCGAGCTCCCTGAGGACTTGGGGAGATGTGTGGCTCAGTCATGATTGCATTTCTCCGTCTGCCACGCGATATTAAAAACATCTCATAAACGTTTCTGACGCGCCTGTGCCGGGCCAGCTTTGGGAGCCCAGTGCTGAAGTTCACTGCAGGAGCTGCTTCTTCCTGTGGCTCCAGCATCATCTGGTCCTGGCCATGAGGCTGGCTGGACTGGGAGTCACCCCTTCCCAAGGGAATAATCCCCTGGACCTCAGTGCTGAATCTGGTCAGGAGGAGATGGGGTGTCCCTTGGCAAACCTCCAGGCTCCAGTGCTTCCAAACCCCTGGGACAGGTGTGGATGTATTTTGTATTTTCCTTTCAGAACGGGGCTGTGTTGATCTGCCTGCGTCACAAAGGTTGTGCTTTGAAGTTTACTGGGATTCTTTTTTCTGCTCTCTTTCTGATCAGAAGTGACAAAAGCCTCCCGGTGAACCTTCCCCCATCTCAGACAGCCTTCCCCCTGAAATGCAAACACACTGGGAAGCTTTTGGCTCGAGGAAAGCATGCCCTTCTGATGGAAACCCATTTGCTGCTGCTTTTTCTTTCCTCCCTCCTCTCTTCCTTTGCTAGAATAAAGTGGTTTGCATCATTTTTCCCCTTGTTTCAGCCAACAAACATGTTTGTTTCTCCTTAATTACCTGGGTGTCAATGGGGTGCTTTATCACTGTCTTTCCTCAGCTGGCTCCTTTCGTTTCAATATGCAGCAGATAATCAGAAGCCTCAATTGCAAATCCTGCAAAACCCTCCAGATCTGAAACTGTAAAATAACCCCAAAATGACCTTGAGATGACTTTCCATACCCATGGAAATGAAAATTAACTGGACTCATTTGACTGGCCTGAGGGGAAGAAGGTATTTAAAAAAAATAAATAAATAGACCTGACAAATGAGGCAGGAAAGTTTCGAGTGTCTCAGGTGAACAGGAACATTAGAATATGTATTAGTTATAAATGCTCTAGCGCAGGGTGCCTGAAATTGTTAGAGGAAAATAATCTGTGTGTATGCATGGGGAATGCATGTGAGATGTGCCGAGGAACGTGACCCTGGGAGCTGGGGGAGAGCAGGGGCCGGGCAGGCTGGGAGCTGCCTGGGAGCTGGGCTGAGTTAACTCCTGCTCAGCTCTGCTGTCTGGATGAAGATTCATTTTGGTGGCACTGGCAGCTCTGCCCGAGCTCCACCCTCACTTCTGCTGTGCTTTGCACGACGCCGAGAGCTGCAGGGTCTGAACAGAGCACGGGGATGTGTCCTGAGGGTGGCTGTGCTCTGGTGAGGATCATGCAAGGTCCTGTAGGATGCACCTCGTGGAGACCATGGAATCAGAGAATGGCTTGGCTTGGAAGGGACCTTAAGGATCACCTCATTCCAACCCCCTGGCACCCTGGTTACACTCCAGACCACGTCCCCTCAGCTGCCACAGCTCTTCCTCACCTGTGAGGCATCTTCCACGTGCACAAACCACCTGGTGAACGTGGGATGGAAGGTGGCTGGAAGATATGTAGGGGGCTGATCCTCTTGGGATTTCCCAGGCTCTGTGTCTGTTTCCCAGGGTGTTTGTGCTGAGCTCTTTGGGGTTGCCTGTTGGAGGCTTGTCCCAGTCTGAAGCTGCTGGAGAAGAGTCCCCCCTGTGCTGCAGCAGGAAGGGTCCGTGCTCTGAGGAGTCTGGGGAGGTCCAGCCCATCTTTTGGTCTCCACCACTGCTTTGTGTTTGCCAATGGACTCTCTTGTCATCTGTGAGCTGGGGTAGCAGAATTATCTTGACTAGAGAGAGAGAGAGATTTACAGCTCTGTAATCCACGCTTGTCCATCCTAATTATTTCCCTTATCAGCTTTCAGGAGAGTAACTTTACAGTGGTAATTAGTCTCTGCAATCCCACCCCATCTTAATAATTAACACAGAGTTAGAATGGGAGGGATGAATCTGTTTTTGAGCTAGAAAGGTCCTTCTGGGGTGAGAGTGGCATGGATTTTTTCAGCAGTGAAGTGCAGCCTGGAGAGGACAGCAGTGGGGATGGCACCGTGCGCTGAGGACCCGTGGGACAATGACAACAAGTGGCAGGGAATGTTTGCCAGGATTGTGTTTGTATAGTGTGAGTTTGGATGTTTTATTAAAGGAAGTGCTTGGCAGGAGCTGTGGTATCGGAGCAATGAGCATCTGTGGCTCGCGTGGGCTTCACCTGGAGCGGCGAGCATCCAGCTCTGCGGAAAATGAGCCCATTCATCATCTCCAGTGCTTGAGACACAGCACAAAAAAGGGCAGTTTGACCTAATACTGCCCTATAGCAGCTGCAATTACTGCAGTATAATTCATTTCAAATAGATCCAGAGATTTCCTTCCCTTAATATCCAGAGTGGAAAAGAGAGCGAGCAGGCAGGATTTGTGAGCCAAGCAGGGATCAGATCCATCACAGGCAGGGCATGAGCTGGGGATCTTGTGGAGGTGAAGGGCAGGATTGGAATGAGCAGAGCTCTGGTGTGCACTTCTGGAGACACAGTGCTTTTAATTTCTGGGGTTTAAATCAGGATCTTAACCCTGAGTGCAGGTAGCAGTATAGTGTGAGGTGTGATGGTCAATGTTGGCCGTAGTGGTGAATCTCTTGCAGGAAAAGTTGATCCTCAGCTTTTCCAAGCAGAGTTCAGTTGATAAAACTCTCAACTTTGGGGTAGCGTGTTTGTTTTGGTTATGGCTTTTTTCAGAAGGAGGTCCACAGAAGAAATTTATACAAAAAGGTAAAATGGGACCCTGGAAGCCCCTCCATTCTGATCAATTCAGGGACAGGTTTCTGGAGCAGGATGCACAGAAACTGTGGAGTTACTCTGGACACTCAGTGCTGCCTCAGCTGGAAGATCTGTCCGTGTGGGTTGAATTCGGTGTTTCTTTGAAATTGTTTAAGGCTCAGTTCAGTGCTGTTGCACATTTCTTGGAATGCAGCCATTAACAGCAAGGTGGATTTGGGAGCAGGCTGTGGTTTGCATGCTGCTCCCATGCTGGGATGAAGGCAGCTGTGGCTCCCCTGCTCCGGCGCTGACCCCCCATCTCCGAGTAAATGTACACCAAGGGATGGGTGGAATTGACATATTTCTTCAGGCTGTTCCTTTAATTTTCAGACATCTATCTAACCTGGGAAAAATACATCTTGGTTTTTATTGCAAGCCCCAGGGGCTCATGCTAACAGGTTGTTTCAGAGCTGCCAATAATACCTTCCAGAAAGTGTCTGTGAAATTGTCTGGAGGCTGGATTCTGTCGCCACCTTCTCAGGATCTCTCTCCTCACTGTCTCTTTCCATCCCTACCCCCAGTCTGTTTCCTTGTGCTGAAACTCCAAGGAAGACCTGATTCTGCCAGGTCAGCCAGTCCAGGTTATCCACCAGGCATGGCCAGGAGGGTCTCAAGTCCTGGGTTTTCAAGCAAGGTGCAGGGTTATGAACAGGGTGTGAAGAGTTTCCCTCCTTTCCCTGTTGAAGGTGGATTTCCCTTGTCTTCCTCCAAGAAGAATTTGATCCCCAGTGTGCCAGGCAGGCGTCAGGCTCTGATGGATGGGCAGAGACACTGAGTAGCTGGGTAAGGATCCCCCTTGGACATGGCCCTTGGCTCCCTGCCCTGCTCCAGTGCCAGGTACTCAGCCCCTCTGCAGCCCTCATTTCCCTTCCATCATCATCATCCTAAACTGCAGAGACAGCTCCAATCAATAATTCATAACCTCACAGAGTCTCAGGAATAGTTAAAGGAGGGGGATAAAAAGCCCTGTGGGCTGTCCTTCCCCCAGGCTGAAGGTGGAGGAGCAGAAGAGGTGAAGGCTGTTTGGTTTTTGGGTGATGCTGTTTGATGGATGCAGTGATGGATACAAACCCTTCCTGGCAGAGCTCCAGCACAGCAGGGATGTGGGGCAGGAAAAGCCCTCTGAAGGTGTGAACATCCTGCTGGGTGGGGAAGGCTTTGCAAGGGTCAGAGAGAAAGCTCCAGCCATGATTTTACTTTTTTGTTTGGTTTCCAGTGTGTCTAAATGATTCTCTTGCTCAAGTCTGGCTTTCAAAGGGGATTTGATCATTCAGAAACCAGGATGTTTTTGAAAACCAACAAAACAGAGGCTCTTAAGGGATTTTGCAATGAGTTTTGAACTGTTTTCTTGTCCTCCATGTAACTTTATCCACATTAAATGACTGTAAAAGCTAATTCTGCTTCCTTTGGCTCTAAGGTGAAGTGTGGGCTCATCTCCTATCCCTGCCCAGGCTCATTCTCACTCTTGAACAGACTTTTCTGGAATCCAAGCAGAGGGTGCTGTGCTGTTTGATTGTTTAGAAGTCACTGGAGTATCTCATGTTCTCTATTTTAACAATTGAAGAGAGGCTTTTATTTTCTCCAGAATCATAAACACAATCTTCAGTGTGTTTTTTGGAAACAATAAAGCTAAACTCTAATAACCACACATTTTCCTTGTTTTATGTGCACACATCCTTGGGGAACAGGGCCTCAAGGACTTTGCTTTTAGCAGGGTTTTAACTTGCTCAGGCTGGAAAGTGCTGGAGAGCTGGATTATGTATTTGCTTTGGTACCTAAAGAAATTTTTTTTTGCCTTTAAAAATCTTCAAGGTGAGCCAAAAAAGCACGTCTGGAAGAAGAAGCCAGCCATGTAACATGAAGATTTTATCACCACCATCTAAAAATCAGGCTTCATTTAAATTTAGTATCTTGCAAACTCCTCTGTACGAGGACTAATTAGCTCTCGTCCATCTCTCTCCCATCCTGTGAATAATATTGTTTTCTTTTAGACGAGATCAGAGGCTCTCAGAGGCAATTTATAAAGGAGGATGCTCTGCTACAGACGGAAAACCACAGCAGGGAGATGAAGGGACACAGTTCCTAAAGTATTTAGCCACCTAATGGCTTTTTATTTTTGAGTGTAGAAGTAGGTTAGGGCCTGAGCTCCATCTGTGGTAGTGATTTTTTGATAGAGAACTCATTTAACAAGGTAGTTTTCATCCAGAAGTGTTGAGAAATCCAAAATGCCAGGAGATGCTCCAGTTTTGAAGACTTTTTCGGGGGAGGTGGGGGGAGAAAATCACATCTGCTCAGTGTGACAGGGATGGGCACTGTACAGCATCTCTAGGCTGCACTTACAGAATCACAGAATTATAGAATGCTTTGGATCATCCCATCCCACCCCCTGCAATGGCAGGGACACCTCCCACCATCCCAGGCTGCTCCAAACCCTCTCCAACCTGGCCTTGGGCACTGCCAGGGATCCAGGGACAGCCCCAGCTGCTCCAGGGCCTGCCCACCCTCACAACAAAGAATTCCGAATATTTGGTCTAAATCTAAACCTGTGGCTGAATCCTTGTGAGCCTCACATGCCAGGAGCAGGAACCCCAGCGTGTGGGACATCAGGGGGGACAACCTGCAGCTGTAGATCCTGGAGACTCAGCACCAAAGGGCTGCCAGAGGCTGGAACTGTACACCCAGTGCACAAACGACCCTGAGGGGTGGCAGGGGGGGAAGAAGAGGGGATGAAAAGTGTTACTGCTGCTGCTTCCAGAGAGAGGGGAGTGTGCAAATGCAGCCAAAGTGCCTCTTCTTGGGAAGGGAGAGCTTTGATCCAGCAAAGATGGGCAGAGTGTGGATGGACAGTGTGGATGGACAGGCTGGGGATGGACAGTGTGGATGGACAGTGTGGATGGACAGAGCGTGGATGGACAGGCTGGGGATGGACAGTGTGGATGGACAGTGTGGATGGACAGTGTGGATGGACAGGCTGTGGATGGACAGTGTGGATGGACAGACTGTGGATGGACAGTGTGGATGGACAGTGT
>NC_031785.1:7508948-7563737 GCF_001522545.3 Parus major
GTGGATGGACAGGCTGGGGATGGACAGTGTGGATGGACAGTGTGGATGGACAGGCTGGGGATGGACAGTGTGGATGGACAGAGCGTGGATGGACAGTGTGGATGGACAGGCTGGGGATG
The DNA here is from genome assembly GCF_001522545.3 of Parus major. NCBI lineage: Eukaryota > Metazoa > Chordata > Aves > Passeriformes > Paridae > Parus > Parus major. The sequence continues at coordinate 7,509,068 of NC_031785.1, forward strand.
GACAGTGTGGATGGACAGTGTGGATGGACAGAGTGTGGATGGACAGTGTGGATGGACAAGCTGTGGATGGACAGGCTGTGGGCTCTGCTCACTGTCCTGGGCAGCAGGAGTTAATTGCCAGGGCCCTCTCACAGCAGGGACATTTGCCACTGCCTTCTTTTCAAGCTAACATGGAGATTCCATGTCCCGAGCCCTTTGATGCTTGTCTGAGAACATCAGGGCTCTCTGCTTTCCAAAAGGAGCTCTCCGTGGAAGAGTGATAAATGTACTTAATTTTTGCAGAGCTTGTAGCCTGGTTTTATCCCAGGATCCGTCTCTGGAGGTTTTATTAGCTGATGGTGTCTGTAGGAAAAACTCAAAGCGACTAGACAGGAACAGCCGTGGAATTGATGTAGGAAGCAAGAGCGTGTTTTGGAGATAATGTTTTATGTGCTGAGTTTGGGCAGTGCATTTCCAGTCCTGCTGTAGTTTTACAGCTGCTGCCTGCCAAAAACCCCTCTGGCTGGCCTGCCACTGGGGCAGGGTGTGGGCAGGGATGGGTGCCGTGCCCTGGAGCATGGGCTGGAGCATGGGGACAGTGACAAACACCCTGGTCCTGGCGTGTGGCTCTGGTGAACCTGGCCAGAGGGAGCTCAGCCGGGTGTGCCGAGGCTCCAGGTGTCAGGAGGGGCTCAGGAGCGCTGCTGTGGGGAGGTGATCACCCCTCCTTTGAGTCTGGCAGAGAGACAATTTGAAAACATGTGTTGATGCGTTCCCAGAGGAAGCCAGGCACTAAATCATCACCTTGCATCCTGCATGCAGATTTGGCCAGGGAACCTATTTAATTAGAGGATAAATTTAGAAATCAATTATTTGCAGAAACAGTTTCTTTCCCTCTAATGAGGCTGCAGGATTCATCCCCCTCTGCCACTTTCCCATGACCTTTGTGTATGCAGATCAAGGGGAAAAGTGCTCCATGTCTCTTCTGCCTCGGTGTAGGTGTCCCTTTTTGGGCAGCTCCTGTACAGCTTTCACTGAGGCTCTTGTTAGGACAGCAAACGAGACCAGGCTGCTGTTGGATCTAATGGTGTGGTAATGGTGGGGGAACCAGATAATGACATGGATTAACCTTTCCTGCTGGGAAAGGAGACGGGAAGCTGCAGGGAAAAGGCTGGGATGGGGTGCCTGGTGGTGTCTGTGTGTGGTGTCTGCTTCAGGCTTTGGTCTCTGCTGCTTTGTTGCTTCCAATCTCTGACAAATTGCTCAGCTTCTCTTATGCCTTACCCACTTTTAAATGGGGAAAAATTATTTTTCTCCCAGGCTCCGAGAAGCCTTAATAAATTTGGTTGCTTTTATTATTTTGGATTTTAACATCTCCTCATCTTACGCTGCCACTTTCTGAGCCCTGCAGCGACTTTGCTGTGCTCTTACATCGGCTGCTTTCAGTCCAGTTCACTGCAGTGCGAGTCAGTCCAGAGAGAGAGGAGAATTTTCACAGCTAATCTCAGCAAACCTTTTTGTTTCTGGCAGCCTGAGGGTTTTCAGCCTCTGAGGGCAGCCCTTTCCCAGGTGGTTTGTCCTGCTCAGCAGGGTCTGGGGATGCCTGGGATGGCATCTTTGGGAGCAGCACTCTGCTCTCCCATAGCCCCCATAGCTGGGCTTCTTTCCTGCAGAACTCTGCTGGTGCTTGGCCAGTGTGAGGATGTCAGAGTGTCCTGGGCTGGGACACCCTGGGGCACTCCTGTCACAGTGTCCTGGGAGCCTTGCTGGGGGCTGGGGTAGGTAAAAAATGCAAGGTTGCTCCTGGCTTAAGGTGTCACAGTCCTAGAGAGAAACAAAATTTCTGTGAGGTTGTAAGAGTTAAATTCTGTAAGAGCGAGCTGAATTTCAGCTTTGTTGAGTAGCCCAAGAAAAACCTGGGTACTTGAGTGGTACCTGGGATACCTGGCAGGCTCTCAGGGCTTTTCAGGGAGCGAGCACTCAGAAGCCTCTCCTGGAGAAGAGCTAAGATTCTTAATCCTTTGATTAAGATGATGTCTGCCTTGACAGCAGAGGAGGGACCCTGCCGGTGAAGGAGCCCCCATCACTATCTGGGTGGAGGGGCAGCAGCACCTGCTCATTCCTGGTAATTGATATTTTTGCCTTTTTGGGCAAGAACATACCCAGAATTTTCAGGCTATTTGGCTTTTGATGCACTCACCTGGTGCTCCAGAGGCAGAAGATCCAAAGCAGTCCAGCTGCTTTTTTTTCTCCCCTGAAAATACCCAACCAGATCCTTCTCCTTGGGACAGGACATCCATTTCTCAGCAGGTGGAACTGTCTTAGTGTTTGTAGAAGGCGACCAGACCTCCTCTCTCCTGTTTTCTTCTCCTCCTCTGCCTGTTCCACCTCCCCTTTGGGAGGGCAGGTCCATGGAGGAACCACTGTAGAGAAATTACCTCACAGTCTGAGCAGAGCCCTGAGCTATCAAACTGCCTTATCATTTTAAGAGGTCTGTTTCCCAAAGAGAGGTTTAAAAATGCAGAGGACTTATAAAGCTGCTGGCTGGTTCTAATGGAGCTCAGAGCTGTGCTCACCCCTCGAGGCCGGCGCTCGCTCCTCGGCAGCTGTAAAGAAAATGCACCTCTCTGTTTTTTCCTGGAGCCTCCTGGATCACCCAAGAGAAGTGCAGGATTTACTTTTGAAGCAGCACCTGAAAGCACAAGGACAAGGAAAGAGACAACTCTTTCCTCATGTCACAGGAGAAAGAGCTGCTGGTCCATGAAAGCTGCTGTTGTGGCAGTGCATGGGGAAAGCTGGGACAATCCTCTGTTCCCAGTTACTCCAGATCCTCAAATCTAACAGACAGACCTGATAAATGGGGAGAAAAATGTCTACCTGAAAGGCACAAGCATTTCACACCATCTCTCTGGCTCCTTGCCCTTCACCTCTGCAGAATGCACAGGAGAGGGGCTCTGGCTCTTCAGGTCACATTCCTTCACCTGCCTTTTCCTCATGGCATCGTCACAGAATCCCAGGATGAACTAGGTTGGAAAAGACCTTTGGGATCATCAAGTCCAACCCATGACCCAACAGCTCCCCATCAACCAAAGCCCAGCACTGAGTGCCACATCCAGGCTTTGTTTAAACAATTCCAGGGATGGTAACTCCAGCACCTCCTTGGTCAGACAATTCCAGAGTGCAGTCACACCACGGAGGGGACAGGGCTGAGCACCCCAGCTGCTGCTCCAAGCCCAGCTGTCTCCTCTCTCTGAGAAAGCCTCACCCAGCAGTGTTCTCCTCCTTGCTCTCCCATACCTGGTGCTTCTCATTCCAAGGGAGATGGCTCATCCATGTGCCAGCAGTTCCTGCAGGATCAGATTCCAGCATCCTCTGCCTCTCCCCTTTGGCTCCCAGTGCTGGCCAGGGGGAGCCTCTGCAGACAGGTAGAGATGGAATTGAATGGAAGGGAATTGAAAGTCAAAGGGCCTTGTAATAATTTGAGAGTGCCTGAGGCACCACACGGAAGGCCTGGCATTATAAATAAGGGTAATGTGCTGGAGCCTGAATTGCAATCCAAGCAGCTGCAGGAGCACACTGTGGGGTTTGTGGAATCAGAGTGAGGTCTGTGGGCAGCACAGGCAAATCAATATCTGCTCCCTGGTGTGTTCAGGGACCCTAAAGCCTGGGGTTAGACAGGCCAAAGGGAAGTGGGGATGGCACAGAAGGCTCCAGAGCCAAGACCAAGAGAGCAGAGTTGGAGCAGCCCTCTGGCTGGCTGAAGTGTTTCCAGGGGCTGAGGCCTGGAAGGGGCTGACTCTGTCCTCCCTGCTCACCCTGGCTCATATCCCAGGTCATGCATCCAAACTGAAGATGTTTTCCTGTTTTTTGGGTTCCTGTTGAGCTTGGGATCTGCCCTCACCTTCAGTCACTTTCCTCTGGTTATGGTGAACCCTTTGGTGGCAGTTCCTCCCACAGCTTTGTGTCCCTGAGGTGACTGGTCCCAGGAGCATGCCTGAACCTGGCTGCTTGTTCTTCTCCTTCCAGCAGAGCCCAAAAACAGCCAAACCCACTTTAGTACAAATCCCATTTTGCCTATCCAAGGTCAGGTGTGTGATGCTGCTGGCAATGAGATGCAGAGAGGGCTCCAGCCTGTGCTTGGTGCCAGCAGGATCCCCCTTGGACCACCCCAAGATCAGGCTGTCTGCAGCCCTCCTCCATCCAGCATCCTGCCTTGGATTTGGCACTGCTGAGTTAACAGCTGGACTCCATGATCTCAGAGAGATTTTCTAACTCAAACCATCCCACAATTCTGTGTCCATGCAGACCTGCACAGCGCCAGAGCCACCCTTGAAATGCCCTGCAGGTGCAGCACTGTGTTCTCACAGACAGGGCCTTTGAAAGGAGATGATCAGAGAGAGCTTGTCATCTCTTTTTTATTTTTTATTTCTCTTTTCTTAAATTTCTGAGCTTCTCTATTACTTTTTATGATCTGCAGCTGCATTTGTGTGCTGCCCCAGGGAGTACTGTGAGTGGAGAGCAGGGGAGGAGGTGTGTAAGGGAAGGAACAGGAGCAGAGGGGAAGGGAAGAAAAAAACCTCAGCTAATGATTCGGGTAAAAAACTCCACCACATCGCCACCAAAAGACCCAAACTCTTAGAACTCTTAGGGCCTGTTTGACTGCAGAATAGCCCCCCTGGGAGCATGGGGAAAGCCCCATTTCTAGAGTAATTTTGGAAGTAGTCTGCACAGAGTGTGATAATCTATTCCGCAGGGAGCAATCCTGTGCTGGCAAGGGCACTGGGGAGAGCTCTCTGTTTATGACTTTCTGCATAAATTTGCTTTATTAGCATAAGTGGTAGCTAGCACCGGAGGATCTCTAAACTAACACTTTATTGGAGGTTGGTGCCTCTGGAGAACATTAACTCAGGAGAGCCCCCGGGATAAGGGCAGATGGAATGGGGTGGCAGGATGAGGGGTGTGGAAGAAGGGGGCACAAGCTGGGGTTGTGTCTCTGTAAAAGACAATCACTAAACCAGATCCCCAGCTCTCCCTGTGCCAGATTAATGCTGAGTTGTGCAGGTGGCAGGAGGAAGGCTGGCTGCAGGGTGCAGGTCCTGCTGGGATGGAGCAGGTGGGAAGGAAAAAGGCTGGAGGAGCCTGGATCTGTGCGCTGGAAATTACTCACTGGATCCTCACCCATCACCCCAAGCACTTGGTGCTGACAGGAAAGGCTCCCAGCAGGTCTGAGCAGGGCTGGGGAGACCAGAGGAAGCACAAGGAGGGTTTGGTTATCTGGGGACAGGGAACTTTGTGGGGATGAACTGCTCTAAGTGAAAGGGCTTATTTTAATAACGGCCTTCAAGAATGAAATAAAAATACAGTAATCACGGCAGATTAGCAAGAACAAGGCAATTAAATACAACACAGGCTTTGTAAAACGCCATGACAGATAAGGCAGGGCTGCAACCTCCCGAGCAAGTGAAGAATATTGAGGCATTGTACGAGGTTGGGGTGGGGGCTGGTGAAGCTTTCAAGCCTGGCAGGCTGCCTTGGAAAAAGCAGAGGTGAAAAGGCTGTCCCTGGCTTCAGTGAGACCAAGGGGGAGAGGAGGGAGGAGGTGGACAGGGTGGCCAGGAGCCCAAAGGCACAGAGTAACAATCCTGTAACTTTAATATCGGCTGTTTCATTTTCTATTCATCATGCCAACATAATCTGCTTTTATGGGAATCGTCTTGGTTCCCAACCAAATGCATTTTGGCCCCTTTGCTTTTAAGTTTGATTGTAATACAAGTTGAAGATTTCAATGAAATGTTTATATGTAAGGGTTGGAGCAACAGCAAAGGGAAAAAGGGGATTAGAGAGCTGATTGGAAGGGATCTTGCTGTCCCCTGCCTTATCCTGGATGGGCGACCCGCTGATGAGCACGAGGTCAGAGGCTGAGCCCTGGGAAGAGATTTGTTTGGATTGCTTGTTTGATTTCCACGGAAAATGCTGGAGACTGTAGGAGTTGTACAAGGCACAGAGCTTGAGGAAGAGCAGAAAAGGCAGAAATGCTCTGTGTGCCTTTTTCTTCCTTTCAGACCATCATCAAGTGATAGCAAAGGCTGGTGGGTGCAATAACAAATGTGTCTGCTCTCTGCTGAGCACAGTGAGCAGGTAGGAAGGTGCATGGCAGATGTTTGATGATCTGTTTGGCTGTTTTACTTGGTGTTTTACCCACAAAGGGGTGTTTGAACCCCATCTGATAGCTCCCCATCCGCTAGATACTGAGATTTTTAACAGCTATAGACCACAAGTGCTTTTCCATTGCTGCACATTTAAAACTTTAACCGCATCTCATTCGGTTTTGGTGCAGGAATGCCCTTAATTTGTTCCAAAAGTGTTTGAAAGCTCTGATAACAGGCAATCTTGCTGCAGACTATTACATTCTGCCTGATGGACGGGCTCTCACTACTGTAACTACAGCAGATAGTGGAGTGACAATGCGTGTCCAGTGAAACACGGGCAGTGCAATATTAGTGTCGAATATATGAGGCCAAGAAACTTCCCTGTGTTTGGGGATTGAGGGATTCTGCAGCTACAGGGCTTGAAAAAGCTTTTTTTAAAATTATTCTTTTTTTGTGAGGGAGGGTGGTGGTGTTCTGGGGGTGTGGGGTAGTAACCAGGTGCCCTGAGATGAAAGCACAAGCACACAAGTGTTTATAAGTGTGTGGGAATGGGTGCCCAGGCTTGGCAAGTCCGTGTTTGTCACAAATTGCCTGGCTGCTGGGCTTGCTTAAAATTGTGAAATGAATGTTAAATTGAAGTTTCTACTTTTGGAAGAGACCTTTTGAAAATGAAACAGGCTTATCTTCAGTCTAGGCTAAAATCCAAAAAATTGCCTATATTTCAGAACTCCTGAGAAATGTTCTCCATGATCCTCTTAAACATCCCATGCAAAAATGTGTGTGTAAGGGAAAAAATTTGGAGGAAGTTGACCCTGGAGGTTTTTTCCTTGCTTCCCTAATGTGATGTAGCCTTTGGAACTGTAGCAGTGGGGTCCTGGTGGCATGCACAGGGTCTGTGCTGTGGGCTGGGTGATATAACCTCCTTCCTGAGCTCTTTAGAGAAGGTCTGCTGCAGGATGTGTGTGTGATGAGTGTGGAATGCTGTAAATCATCCCCTCCTGTGGGTGACTGTCCCTCTGGACAGAATTAAGATTATGGCTTTGCATAGCAGAGTCTCTCCCTTGATGCCTCTGTGCTCTCCCATGGTCTGTTTGTCTCTGTGGATGATCTTGAATTTCTGCTGCAAAGCTGAGTGAGTGCTTTTGCTCCTAAAAGTAGCATTTGTTTTGATTTTAATTAGACAAGGCGATGCTTTTTAGTACAGACCTTTGAAGTATTGCTGGGAAGATGACTGCAATTAAGCAGCCTTGATATTTCTCTCATTTTTGTTCTTATTTTTACTGCTATAAGAAACCTTCTGCTTGAGCCTTGTTTGGAGGGGAGAGACACAGGATTCATTCCATGAGGTCCCCAGGCCATTAAGGAGCTGCAGGGCTGCTGTGATTTACAGTTTCCAGAGTACAAGCAACACCCTCTTGCTGCTGATTTGCTCCAGTAAAGAGTCTTTTGTGAAAGGAGGGTCATTAGCAGGATGTCAGGGCAGTGACAGGGATGTGACAGGGACCTCCTGCATCCCCTCCCAAGCACAAGTGTGGGCTCTTGATGGGTCCATGTGTGGTCAGGAGCTGTTTGGTTTTTCTCTGTGTTGTGCTCAGGTGTGCACAGGGGTGGGGATAAGGAAGGTGCAGTGCTGAGGGGGGCAGAGGCAATGAGCAAACCCCTCTGGTGAGACAGAGGTGACACGGTGGTGGCTCTGGAGTGTCACCAGTGAGGTGCTGGGGTGGTCTTGTCCCTGTCCTCAGCCCTGCAGGACCTGTGCTGTGGTGGGGTCTTCTCCATGAGCAGGTTGGTTGGCTCTCTTTTGATCCATCTTGGGAAGCCAGGAGCTTGCTCCTGGGAAATATGTTGATTTCAGGGGTGAGAAAAACAGATCCTGAAGAATTTAGAGGTTTTTTTTGTTGCTGTTGTTGGGATGGGACGTGGGTTTGTAGAAGTGCAAGTGCCTGGTCTTGCAGCCTGAGTGGCTGCTCACCACCCAAGGGTCTTGTTGAAGCTGCGTGTCCTGCAGGGTGTGGGTGGCTCCTCAGGACAGCTTCAGCTGGGATTGTTCCTTCCTTCCTCTCCACTGGGATCTGGAACTGGATGTGTTTTTGCCCAGCTGGGCTCAGGGCAATGAAATGCACAGTGCCACCAGCATTCCCTGGCTGCTTTGCCCTCAGGGGAACAAGCACCATTCTCCCCACGAGGCCTCTGCAGCCAAGGTGGAGGAGAACCTCATCTCTGTTCCCACTGTGGTGCCAGAAGTACCTGAGCTTGTGCTCCTGGCTCTTCTGGGGCAGACACACCTGCAGACAGTGGGTCAGGGGCTGTCAGGCCTGGTCTGTTCCCAAGTAGGAGGGAATTGAATTTGTGACTGCTGAAGCTGTGGGCCCAGTGAGTAAGAAGACCTGTCTTGCTTCCCATTGCTCATATTGGAAATGGAAAACAAACACAAAAAAGATGTGGTGGAAGGAGAAATATTTTGGTTCATATTGTACTAGTATTTTTTTTTTCATTTTCCATTTTGATTCAGCTGCCAAACCACCAAACCTGTTCCCTGCAGAGATCTGTGTGCAACGTGCTGGGCAGATGTGGAGCCCTCAGTGCTCCTGGCCCACTCAGGAGCTGCAGCTGAGGCTGGGAGCTGCTGCCTTCACAGGGTCTGCAGGTCTGGGGGTGCCCTTTGGGTTCTCCAAACCCCAGCTGAGTGCAGTGCCCTAGGTCGGGGAAAGCTGGTGCTGTGTGCTGGGATGCTGCAATCCTGGCTCCCAGGCTGTGCTGGAAATCAGAACTGGGTGGGATGTGAAGCCAGCAGAAGCTGCAGAAGATGACTGACAGATGCAGCTCCAGTGTCAATAGACATTTGTCAAGCCTGGTGGTTTTCCCTTGTTGCTGGAGCTCATGGTCTGTGCTGAGTGTCCCTGTTTAATACAGCTGTGCTGCTGCCTCACATCTGGAAGAAGGTTTCCACTGTAAGTGCCAGCAAAGCGTGTGCTGATGTCTGCAGCCTGCCTTGTCTGGCATGGAGTGGCCTCCCTGAGCCATGAAACTCCCTTGGGCTTGGCTGCAGCTCCTTGGGAGCTTGTTCCAACCTCTTTCCTGGGAAAGCCACAGGAAGTTTAGGGCATCCTGTGTGATGTTCTTGCCTTCCTTTTCTAGAAATCCCAATGCACTCTGTAGCCCCTTGCTTTTTATTAAGGAAGACAGATATTTCTGTTTGTGTATAGGAGAAGTAACAGGTAGAGGCTAAAATGAAATAGAAGCAGTTCTGGGGATAAGACTCAAAAATCCCAATTTCCTTCATCACTTAGAACAACACCTTTGGGCACCATGGGGGAGACTGACCCTCAGCTGTGTGTTGTGTCCCTGCAGAGATGTCGGGGACGGTGTCGGACATTTCGCTGGTGCACTGGAAGCAGCAGTGGCTGGAGAATGGCACCCTGTACTTCCACGTGTCCATGAGCAGCGCTGAGCAGCTCTCCAGGGCCACCCCCCCCAGCCTCCAGGAGCCCTCGGAGATCGTGGAGGAGCAGATGCACATCCTTCATATCTCAGTCATGGTGAGTCCCGGCTGCTGGTGGCATCAGAGGGGATGGAGGAGCCCCCTTGGAGGAGGAGGGGGATGAGGAGCAGGGTGGTGAGTCTGGTTTGCAGATGTTTGTGTCACTTCTTGGGTTGGGTCTCCAGCTTGTGTTTGAATGGGCCAGGTGGAAAAAAAAAAAATAAAGTAAAAGAATGCTTGATCTTCTAATAAAATAAAATAAAATAAAGCAAAAGAGTGTGGGGAAGAAGCTGTTGGGAGGGTAACAAAGATCCTTGTGGTTGCTCCTGTCCGTGCTGGAAAGTGGTGAGGTGTGAGTGGAGTATTTCTGCTCGGTCTTTGTGTTTGGGCATTGTGCAAAGGCAAGATTTTGGGCTTTCATTCTGAAGCTGAAGTTTATCTTTGAAGTGAGTAAGGGCTGCAGCATTTCTTGCAAAGGACAAGTCTGACCTAAAAGCAAAAAGATGATCCAGTGCTCTGAATGTCTCCATCTGGGGTGTTTGTGACCTTTTATTAATGCGCTGTTTATGTGCTGTGTTGCCTTTTAAAGTTTCAGTATCAGATGAGGTGGTTGCCTACGTGTTTGGATCTGCTCCATGGTTCCTCCGTGCTTTAGAGCTCCATCTGTAAAATGGGATTCAGTGCATTGTCCCTTCAATCCCATTGGGATAAGATACAGAGAAAGAGAAGTTAGGTTGGTATATGCAGTGTGTATGCCTGCCATTCATCTGCCAAAGCAAGTCTTTTATGGGACTGGGGATCCACCACAGCAACCCCCTGCAAAAGGTGAATCTGGTCATCTCTTAGAATCTGGGTCATCTCCACAGCTTCTGTCTTTACTTTTGGAAGGAGGAATACAAACAATGGCTGCACAAAACCTTGAATTTTGTTAAAAAAAAGCTATTTGGCTTTTACAACTTAAATCTGTTGGGTTTTTTTTTGAGTGTCTCGTCAGCAGGGCTTTAGATCTGGCACTGAATGCATGTGAGAAGGGAGAGAAACTTTGCATTAAGGCTGCTGGGCAAGATAAGGTGCAGCATGGCAGAAAAGAAAGGAGTTGGGGGCTGCATTTTACTGAGTTGGATATGGAATTGATATAAGGAATGGTTTTATGTACTGCTAAAATTGTCCATGGGATGGGGTGTTGGAGAGGGGGAAAGGGTTAGAACTTCATACTTGGAAAATGAGCCTGAAAACATAAGTGAGAGACAGAACAAAGAAAGAAAACAGTGCAGCATTTGTGGGTGTGAAAAGCTCCATCCCCTGGCAGGAGGTTTGAATGTGGAATTGTTTGGCTGTTGTGGGCAAACCTGAGTGCTGGAGAACTGCCCTGTGTCTGTGGGGTGACATTTCTCTGCAGCCTGGTGATTCCTGCTTGAAAAGCAGATTTTCTATGGTGGGAGAGATTCAGTCCTGGTCCAAAGCTCTTGCTGAAGATGGTCTCTAAAATACAGCAAATGATTATAATGATTGGATGATTGGAAAGATCCTTTGAGAAGCTCCTGGCCAGAGCCTTCCTTGGCTGCACCTGAGAATGTGGGAGCAGCGCTGCTCATGGACATGGGAGCACAGGAATGGCACAGGAATGGCACAGGAATGGCACAGGAATGGGACAGGAATGGGACAGGAATGGGACAGGAATGGCACAGGAATGGCACAGGAATGGCACAGGAATGGCACAGGAATGGGACAGGAATGGCTTTGGCCTCTAATCCCAGGTTAGCCAGCAAAGATGTGCTTTGCCACTGGCCTGGGAGCACCCATGGCTTTGTTTTGAGACTCAATCCCTGCCCTGTACCTCTCTTCCCTTCTGTAAAAGCAACAGGAGAACGGGAGAGGAGTTGTTCCTGCCACACAGTCAGCTGTAATTCCACTGTCCTTATAAATCCTGACATTCCCTGCAGCTGGAGCTGAGATCCTGGGCATGGATCTGGGTCTGGGATGGGGTCTGGGCTGCACATGTGTTCCTGGGGAGGCAGGAGCCCTGCAGATCTCTTTCCTGGGTCAGGATTGCAGCACAGGCTTGAAACTTTGCCCAGATTTTTCAGAAGGTTCATTAACTTTCTGAGTGAACCCGAGCCAAGTTTTGAGTTACCAGCAAAGATGATTCTGTTTTGTTGGTTTATTGGGTGTTTCGGGTTTTTCTCCCTTGAGGCCTCATGGAGTTCTGTAGGGGAAATAAAATGAGCACATCTCTTTGTTTCTTGGGTGGAGTATTTCACTCAGGTCCCGTGCTGGTTTCCCACTCTTTTTTTTCCCTTCTTGACCCCAGCTGGAGCACATCCAGAGGGCCCCCATCACCTCAGCTCTCCTAGCCCAGCAGTGGGGTTCCCTGGCTGTGCTGGGCTTGGCACAGGGGGCTCTGGGTACCCCTCCTGTCCCCACACCCTCTATATCCATCTCCCTTTTACCTCGGGATACAACCTGTGTCCTCCTTCCCAGCTTCCCAAATGCTTTTCCTTCCTCTTCCTACCATGAAGCCCAACATCTCCTGTGTGCTTTCTATGAACTAAACCACCATCACTGCTAGGGACAAAATTCCAGCCCAGCCCTGTGCTGCAAGGCATTCAGGCTCTTTGTGCCCTGTCCATCATCAGCCCAGTGTCCTGCCCCAGGGGACAGGAGGGGACATGGGAAAGTGTTTCCTTCATCTCCTTTAAGTGGCTCTAACTTGCTTTTAGCTCTGTCCTCATGCTCCAGGTGATTTATAGGAGCTGGGGAAGGTTTGTCTGGAGGATCTGGTGAACCCCTCTCTTCAGGAGCACTCAGCACAGTTTTTGGGCAGTGAGACATGGCCAAGGCAGGAACTGCTTGGATTTCTGTGGGTGTTTATGGCCAGGGGAGCTCCTGCTCTGCCTCTAAAGCCAAGACCCTCTCTGTGCTGCATGGGGGCTCCAGAGAGGTGCAAATCCTGGCTTTACTCCTCCTTCCAGTGACTCTGGCTGTCAGTCCATACCTTACAGCTTTGGGATTGGTTTCCTTCCATGACCCATGTCCCTGTGGCCACCACCTGCAAAGCACTGACTGGCTTCTTCACACCTCCCTTCCCGAGCTCAAGGACATATCTGACAGCAACATAATACTTAATTTTTATTTTTTTTTCCTTTCCTAACTGTTTTTTCTTAATCTCTCCCCAATGAGACATAACATTAATTACTGCAGTTAAAGGGAATTCAGTCTCGATTACTCTCTGCCACCCATTTCCTCTTGGCTTGAGTGTCTGAAATTTGTCTCCCAAATGAAAAGAAGGGAAAAAGGGAAAAGAAAAACAAATATGCAAATGCAGTATTTTATTTATTTACCTTTTTTTTAAAGCACAGTGTCAAGTAGAAGGGAATCAATATTTTTGTCATTATGCCTGTTGTGTTTTTTCACCATAATCTCAGCTGTCATTTGGGTTTAATTGTGTTGTTTCCTGTTGTGTGGAAGTAAATCTTATCTGTTTTGGATTAAAATTCAATGAAGGTCACAGCAGCTCGAAAACTTACCAGGCTGCAGCAATTAATGTTCATTTGGCTTTGATAAATTGGAATGTTCCCCACAATGGGACTGGAGTGGATTTCAGAAGCAATAATTCTTCCATTAACTCAATGATTCCCTGCGTGATGGAGCGTCTTGTCACTGCTCTGTTTGTCATCTGTCACTTCAAGGATCTGGGCATATGCCTGATATGATTTATCATGATTATTGGGGCTGCTTGTGTCAAAACATTTTAAACCACTAATTATTCCAGCCTTGTAAATTGCTGAATTTAACAAAACATAAGAGAGATTTATTTTTTTGTTTTTCCACACCCGCCGTGTGTCCCAGTTTAATTATTGCTCTGTGTGGTGCTAAATCCAGCCCTGGGGCCGTGTCTGGAGACTTTGGCCCAAGAGGGGGATTGTTTGTCAGGCTCTGAGGGGTGGAGGGGTGGGACAGACAGGTTTTGTCTCTGCATTGACCCTTTGATCAGACACCAGTGGGGCCACGACACCCTGTGAGTGCTGGGATGAAAGTTTGGGAAGAGGATGCAAAGCCTCATCCCGTCCTGCTGGTGGAGGGATGGGATTTCCTCTCTTGTGAGTGATGACAGTAAAAGTCTTGGCTGTGGGATACCAGAGCCAGGACCATCCCTGCATGATGGGAGGTTTAGAAACGTGCTCTGTGCTGCCTCTGCTCCAGCTCCAGCAGAAATAAACTGGCTTTTTTGGAGAGTGATCATGAGGAAAAGCCTTGTTGCATCTCATGCCATCACCTTGCAAGGGACCATTAAAGTGTCTGGAGTAAAAGGTGACCAGACCTCATCAGGCTGTTAAAAAAAAATAATAAAAAAAAATTACTATTTTTTATTTTTAGTGCCCACTTTCTGCTGGCTGTGCTGGCAGCAGACAAGTTATCTGCTTTAGGCTTCTAGGTCTCCCAGAGGATTTTCTTTAACTTGTATTTGTGGAGTTTCCTTTTTTCTTCTTGTTCCCATACATCCTGATTTTTCCCTAATGATCAGCTGCTGTTCCTGTGCTCCATCAGCCCCTGAGCTGGGTGTAAATTGTGGTCTTAAACTCTTCCTCTGCTCTCACATCTTGCTCTGAAGTGGAGCTGGGAAGGAATCCTGTGTCCTGTGCACCCTGTGGTGTGTCTGTCCTTGGGGCTGCCTCAGTCTGGGGCTGCTCTCCAGTTCTTTAAGGAATCTCCAAGAACAAGTTTTTAGGAGCTGTAATCACCTTTAGGAAAAAAAAAAAAATAAATTCTTCCCTGTGAGGATGGGCAGGCCCTGGCTCAGGGTGCCCAGAGCAGCTGTGGCTGTCCCTGGATCCCTGGCAGTGCCCAAGGCCAGGCTGGACAGGGCTGGGAGCAGCCTGGGATGGTGGGAGGTGTCCCTGCCATGGCAGGGGTGGGACTGGATGGGTTCTAAGGTCCCTCCTAACCCAGGCCATTCCATGATTCTATAGTTGCTCACCTTCTCACAGGTGGATGTAACATCATACCAGTGCAACTGGGCTCATCCCAGCTTGAATGGGAGGGGAGAGGAGGCTGGAACCCTTTTCAGAGCTGGGCTGATTGCCATTGTCCCCAGCTCTCTGAGGATCACTCCAGATGCTGTGGGCTTTGGGCACCTCCCCACTGGGGCTCCTTCAGCCCCAGCATTCCCTCAGATTGGCCATTCTTTGTGGGGTGCCTCGTTTCCCTCCCCAGCAGTGTTTTGTCCTCCTTGGTGAAAATCTCCCACTGGACTCCGTTCCCTCCCTGCCTTGTGCTTGCACGGTGCTGTGTCCTGTGGGATTGCTGGACCTGGCTTCTCCAGAGATACAAAACGTTTCTTGAGCCTTCCTCTGGCTCCTTGCAGCTTCTCTTGCTGATGGCAGCACTGGAGCTCCTGTCAGCCAGCTCAATGGGAGAAAAAAACCCTGGTGTGACATGAGTAATGAGGTAGTGAAGAAGGCACAACATCTGTGTCATCATTTCTGCACCAGGAGGTCAACCAGATTCATCAAACATGCACTTCCAGCTTGTGATGTGTTTAGAAATTAATTAAGATAGGGGGAGAATTGCTGCTGCAGCAGATTTTCTTATCTGAAAGGTATTAAAAAGCTAAATTGATCTCCAATGAGCTGTTTTTATTAGAAAACAAAACCTAAAAGAGAAGCTCTGAGCCCCCTGGGTTCAGCATATCCCTGTGTGAGAATCATGTGTGGGGAGAGAAGAAGGAGCTGCCCACCCTGATGTGGAGGTGGACTAAGCATCCCCAAATCCCTGGGATGGGCATGGGAGCAGCAGGCTCCGTGCTGATGGCAAACCAAACAATCCTCAGCCCATCACCAATCCTCCCCAGGCTGCTGAAGGTGGCCCTCAGTTGTTTCCTGAGCTCCTTCAGGGTGGCCAGAGGGGCTGGTGGGATCTCTGCTGGGTGGGGTGGCTCAGGGCAGAGGGGCTGAGTGCCTGCAGGCTCCGTGGCTCAGGGCACTGCAGCTCAGCCCAGCTGGAAGCTGTGGGACCACCCTGGTACACAGGGGAGGTGTTGCTGGTCCTTGCTGGAAGAAATTCCCACTCCTCTCACCCTGGCACTGTCCTGGCATCTGCTCTTTCCCAGGATGGGACATTCTTTGGCTTCAAGTTCCATTTCCATCTTCATGTGCCATTAACCAACTTCTTGCTGTCTGGGAAGAGACTCTTTCATCCACCTTTCCCCTCCTCTCCACTCTCCTTTGCAGAGCCGGTGTAAAACAGGGACTAAATGTAGTTAATGATGTGCTCTGATATTTAGGGAATTCATTTTGGGGGGATTTGTCTTCAAATTGTCACTTTTGTGACAATGGCACCTGTTATGTTAATCATTTTTCACCAATCTCTGTTTTCCACCTTAGCTCCAGTGAATACATTAGACCCTTTATGTCTTTCTCTCCATCAGTTTTTCCACCCCACTGTGTTAAAATATGTAACTGGAGTATTTGATTTGCATCTCTGATAAAGGAAGGCTGAATAAATGCTCTCAGTTAATCTGAACTGAGCAGCAAACTTAACTTTCTCATCTCATCCCCAGAGCAATTGAAGTTGGTACTGGGGGAAAAGCAGCCATGGGAAGCGCTGGGAAGGGGTTTGGTTTTTGCAGATGGCATCGATGGCGTGGGAGGGATCTCAATTTCCCCAGCCTCGACGTGTTCCATCGAGGATGGAAGGGAAAACGTAAAAACTCCCATTGGAAAAGTGGCCGGCGTTGTCAGGGGGTGTGAGAGCTGGCACGGGGGATGCTGAAGTCGTGAAGAGATGAAGGCAAAAACGCCAGAGGGAAGGTTTTGGGAACGGAGTGAGAAGCACCAGAGCAGTGTGAGCCTGTGGCACTGGGTGGGACACGTTCTGTGCCTGCCTTCGCCCCCGGGCCGGGTCCCTCTGCACTGCCAGCAGTGCTGAGAGGGTATTTTTATGTTTGCTGATCGCAGAGACTTGCTTTGAACTTGTTCCCTTCCTTCCTCCTCCTCACTCTTCCCCTTCCCACCATCTGTCTGGGATAAATACTCACATCCACAGCTCTGCAGGGTGTAGCTGGTGGCCTGACCTTTTGGTGGTGGTTTGGGCTTTTTCCCCAGTGTGGGACAAACAGATGGAAACCCAGGCTTCAGTGGGGTGGCTCTGCCTCAGCTCCTGCTTTCCATCCCTTTCCTCCACAGGTTGGTTCTCACCGAGCTGCTGGGCTCCTGGAGAGAGCAGCTCCACGTGGGAGCCCCGTGCTAATCCTGTGTGTAAAGTGCTGGGAGTACAGGGCTGGTACCTTTGAAACATTGACGTAAACACAGAAATGCTTTGCAGCTCCCAGCCTGGATCTAATTGCTTTAAACTGCCAGGCTCCAAAGTACATATGGCATTAAAATTGTCAGGAAATGTTATTCCAGGAAAGCTCCTGTGGATGCTGCTTTCTCCAGCGATGGCTGGGTGTGGGTGGGCCCTGGCTCCGAGGTAATACCTCACAATGGAGGGTGTTTTCCTGGGATGCAGACCTGGGGATGCTGGCAGGGTGGAGGGTGTTGTCTCCTCACTGGTGAGGCTGTGTTGGTGGATACCTGTCACTCTTTAGTCCCAGCAGGAATACGATAATCTCCATTTTTCTGCTGGTACAATACCCTGACCCGGGGTGAGGAGCCTCACCCAGCTCTCACATCCCCAGGATGATGCCTGTGGGCTTGAAAGCTGGGCTGGTCTTCAGACAAGCAGCAAAATGCCTTTTTTTTTTCTTTTTTTTCCCTTTCAAACCTTGTGTTTTCTGCAGCTTTTGCTCCTCTCAGTTGTTACTGGTGTTTGAATGGGAGTTGGAAATGTTTGCATCCGTTCAAGTGTCGGTGTCAGGCGCTGGCTCGTGTGAAGGTGAACTGTGCTCAACCTCATGCAGAACAGCATCAAGGTGGTTGTGAAAGATGTTACACTGCAGCACCACAAAAGGCTGAATTCTCATTTGATTGGCAAATCCTGAAGATGGGAGTAAAGTGTTAATGACAGGATGAAATGCAATATCATATTTGTCCCCAGAAATATATTTGCTCTCAGTTTGGGCTTTCCTTTTTTTCCCATTTAAAAATAAATTGGACTTGGTTTCAGAAGGCACTGTGATGCCGTGAAAAGGCAGAGCGCTTTTTGTTAAGGGAAGTGTCAGAATGAAATGTTTCTACTCTTCAACACTTTCTATATCCTCCCCAAAACCACTTACACTTTAGTTTCAGCTGATGTGATACTGTCTGAGCAGATAAACCGTTCCTGGAGAAAAAAAAAAAACAAAACCCAAAACCTTTCCAGTCTGTGTGTGGAGTAACTGTGCCTGGAGCAGGGGAGATGTGGTGCTGTGGGTCTGATCATCACCCTGTGAGTGCCTGCAGCCTCTGCAGTGCCTGGCCCCGGGGCAGGGCATGCTCAGACTCCCACCAGCAGTTAACAGCGGGGAGAAACTCAGTATCCATCATTTTCTCTGGCCATCTTTAGGCTGCTCATACAGCAGAGAGTGTTTCTGTGTGTCTCTGGGTCTTGCTGCTTTGGAAGTTGGGCAAAATTCCCACTGGCTTAATTGGGAGCAACATCAGGCCAAGTGTGGTTATTTTTACCTGTCGCTGCTCCCACTCCACCTCCTCCATCCCATGGATGAGGGGGAACGAGCTCTGTTTCAGCTTTCAAAAGGTCTCTGCCAGCTCCGAGCAGGAGCCTCGGCGTGAAGTCTCACCATGTGCAGCAAAGGAAAAGGGGAAAGAGAAAAAAAAATGGAATGGTGCTTATGGTTAAAATCCAGTTATTATATACTGCAGGAAAATGACTGTTTGTGAAGGGAGCTGGTTAGTTTGGCTTTGCCTCAGGTGGCTGCTTCTGGGGCTGGATTTATGGCAGTGGCTGGAGAGGGAGTGAGTGGGAACATCAGCCCCAGCCCTGCTGGGATGCACTTGGACTTCAGGGCTTGGCTATTTTGTCATTGTGTTTCCCTTTATCCAACAGGAAAACTGGTGGTTTTCCTTTCTAGCTGCCTTCTTTTTAGCTCCTCAGGGGAGAGTAACACTTTTTATTCAGATGGAAGGCAAGGAACCCACCTGCAGGTGGATGGCAGCAAAACCACCGATGCTTTAGCAGTGTCAGGCGTCTCCATTTCCCTTCCCAGAGCTGGAGCTGGGTAGCAGCTCCTCACCAGCCATTCCTCGGGCAACCTTGAGCTTTCCTGCTGCCCTGGCTGTGGTTTTCCTCATTGCTCCAGGCTCGGGTTCAGGGTGCAACCAGCCTGGTGGGAGCAGCAGTTGTTGGGGGAAGAGACAACAGCCCCAGTGTTGATCTTACTGCTTATCTGGCCCCAGGTTACGCCCTCTCTCCTCCTGCCGCAGCTCCATCCCCACAGCTTGGACATAGCAAAACAAGTAATATTGCTGTTTGTTTTTCTTTCATTTTAAAATTTTGTGATTTTTTTCCTCCATTCTCTTCCTTGGCACGCAGGTCAACAGGGGGAGGGAACTTTCAGCCAAGCTCTCCATCACACGTCCCTTGTTTTTTGTGTGTTATTTTTTCCCCACTGCTGCCCTTGCCAAGGGAAGGACATTGTAGAGCTGCTGAGGCTGGCAGGGGCTGTAACACCGCCTGCCAATAGCCTCGGTGTCTGAAAAGATTTAGGAAATGCAGCTCTAAATTAGCTCCCAAATCATCTTCTTCCCTTTCTCGGGCTGGAGAGCCGCTCAGAGCCAGCCGAGGCTCCCCAGGGAGCATCAGGCTCTGCTGTGGGGCAGAGAACACAGCACGATGCTCCCTTGGCAATAGCAGGAAGAGCCTCAGGGTGGCTCAAGGCAAGCTGGAGCACTCCAGGGACAAATTCCTGGTTTCCCTCCTCCCAGCATTGCCACGCTGCTCCCCTGGCCAGCTCCCTCCTGCTGTAAGCCTGGGCACTCAGAGCTCCTGGCTGTGGGGCTGGAGGGCAGCAGGGGAAGCACAGGGTTGTTGGACATCTGCTGAAAGCCTCCCACGGGAGATGGGAGCCCCATCCTGTGCTTGCCCCAAGGATGCTGCTGAGAGCAGCCAAGGACACGGACAGGGACATCTGGGGCCAGCAGAAGCTGGAGGAGGGGAGCAGGAGGAGTGCTGGCTGTGTGTCTGCTGGGGAAAGGGACAACCTGTGCCCTGGCCAGCTGTTCCCCTCCAGCACTTCATTTCTGCCCTTGCCAGGTCAGTGGGTGAAGGCAGCAGCTGCTGTGAGATGGAGCAGGAGCAGCTCTGTGTCCTCGTGCTCTGCCAGGGCACCATATCTGCAGGGCAGAGCTTCTCCCAGGGCCTTTGGAGAGAGCTGGTTTTGGAGCAGCCGAGCCTGGGGAGCCTTTGGCTTCGTCTCAGAGCTTTGTCTTTGCTTCTGTTGTCACCTCTCAAGAGAGAAACGGGAAGGGCTCAGCTTTGCTGTGTCTCCTGGAAATTCAGTCTTCGGCTCAGCAAATGCCCTGAGGTTCTGCATCCCCCCTGGCGCTCCAGCCTTCGCACTGAATGCAAATTGCTCTTTAAATGTCTCTGTAGGTGGATTTTAGTGCTCAGGTGCTTCGGGCAGAGCACAGGCATCACAACTGCTCTGCTAACCCCAAACCATCCCAGAAAGGGCTCTCATGCCATGGGGCTCGTCACATCCCGCCTGGATTTGCAGTGGGTGAGGATGAGGATGAAGATGAGGATGAGGATGAGGATGAGCATGGCCAGGATGTGTTGCTGTGTTGCTGTGGCTCAGGGAGGCTGGGCTGCCAGTGTCACTCCTTCTCCAGGCCCTTGGAGGCTGCACGTGTGTGGGAGAGGGAGCACAGAGCTGCCTCGGGCACTGAAGTCTGTCCCTTCATCCTAACAGCAGACACCTTGGGAAATAGCAGAGGAAAATTCCATTTCTACAGCAGTGGAACTTGGGTTTTGTATTATTATTTTTTTTTAAAGGCTCTGTCAGGCTCCTGCTCTCTCCCCCTCCCCGTGCTGCGCAGCCAGCTCTGAAGCAGAAGTGATATTTTCTGCCAATGCAATGATTAGCCTTTCTGCTAATGACCCACGAACAGTGTCCAAAATAAATGAGCCCAACCTGCTCATCTTATTAGCCAAATGATTGCATAGAAAGAGGAAATATCTGCAGAAACAGCTCAGGCAGCTGTAATTCGGAAGCGTGGAAGAGTCACTACTT
The DNA here is from genome assembly GCF_001522545.3 of Parus major. Classification (NCBI taxonomy): domain Eukaryota; kingdom Metazoa; phylum Chordata; class Aves; order Passeriformes; family Paridae; genus Parus; species Parus major. Next base: position 7,529,847 of record NC_031785.1, read on the forward strand.
GAAGTATGGAGAGGAGCCATATGTCCTCAAAAACTGGGAGAGCTCTTGTGTTATTGGGGTGCTTCTACTCATCCCCTGCTCCCCCTTGTGTGACATAATTGTGCAGGGCTGGAGCTGTGTCTGGCCTCAAACTCTGTTGGTTCTTGGGGCTTGGAAGCTGAAGACAGGTAGATATTTCTCCTCCTGTCTTCCTTGTCTGGTTTTTGGTTTCCCTCATCCTGTAGATGACAGGCAGCAGCAGTGGGATGTTGGTCAGGAGAGCAGCTGATGCAGTAGCCAACACTAAGCTGTTCTTCAGGACCTGTCCTTGTGTCCTTTGGGCTCTTCCCAAAGCACTTGGCGAGGTTTTGGAATGTCCTTGTTGGACATGGGGAGGGATGAGGAGCAGAAGGGGGAGAGGTGAAGGAAAGGGGGGTTTCTGCAGAGAAGGGAGGTGAGGGGGGTCTGGTGATCCCCTCACAGATCACGGTGACACCGAGGTAAAACAAGAGTTTGCTTTGGGAGAGATTTTAGGCTTTGTGTAAAGGCAAGAGAGAAATGGGGCTGGGTACAGGAGGAGAGAAGAGCATGAGGATGGGGCAATGCATAGAGGCTGAGTGTGAAACCCCTCCTGATTTTGGGAACAGGTCAGCCTTCTCTATGAGATGTACTCAGTTTGAAAGATGGGCTGTCTTCCCAGCTGCTGCAAGTGTGTCTCAGTTGGTCTCTTGCCTGCAAAAAAGGCCTGTCCCTGAGTGAGGTGACAGCAGTGTGGCTGCCCTGGAGAAGGGCTCTGGCAGCCCTGGAAGGCTGACCCCATAGCCTTGAAGCCATATCACATCAGAGGATGTGCACAAGCTTGTGTCTTGTATAACAGCAGAGAAAAACTCACTTGATCCTCTGCTCCCCTGGAGGGAGGGCAGCTGGAGGGTGGCTAATGATGCACCAGCCCTAAAAATTGCTGAGGAGGGTGAGGTCATCCTCTTCCAGCACCCTGTGTGCAGGCCATGTGCTTCCCTGGCTTTGTGTGTGGCACAGCTGATGTGAGCTCCCACATGGCTGTTCCCTTGTTCAGCATCTCAGCTCGTGGGGTCCCCTCAGTACCCACCACCACCCTCCAGCAGCTGACCAGGACCAGAGCCCTGCTGGATATTCCATGTCTCTGTTCTCATGTGTGCATGTATATCCATGAAATATAAACTCCATGTAGCTATGTGTGTGTTTATTATTTACCAAGCTGGGATCTGAAGGGTCTCATGCACAGAAATAAGAACCATGACTTTAATTTTCACTTTGACTACATTCATATTCTTACTACTAATCTACTTCATTACTCCTTTCTGTTTTATGCAGACAAATTCTGGACTTCTTTCTTCCTTTCCTAATTAATGGGGGAATTGCAAATTGTGCATTTTTTCTCCTCCTAAGAAGTTTTGGGTTTAAACGATTATCTGTGTTTGGAAAACATCCTGACAGTGCAAATATTGAAAACTGGAGCATTGAGTGGATGAGCCAATGACCCTGGCTCTCCTTGCACCTCTCAGTGTCTTTCAGTGCACTCAGGAATGCTGTTCTCGGTCCCAGGGCTGTGGGTGTGGATGGAAGGTTCACCTGCACGCCCCAGGCTGCACGAGTGCATTTGATAACTTCTCCTCATAAACAAGTTTTTCAGGTTAATGCTGGAGTGGTTTGGCTGTGGAAGGTGTGACTGCAGGGTTTTGTTTCTTTGGTTTTTGTTTTGCCATTTTTGGACTGGTTGGTTTTGGCTTGTTTGTTTTTTATAAGTGGGGGAGTTGCTCCTTCAGTACCCCAAACCTTCCACAGCCCCTTGGATGGCACTGCCATCCTTTGGGACACCCACAGGAAAACTTCATTCCCAAGGGCAGGATGAAGATTTGCTTTTCTCTAGGATCCATGGGGAGGAAGGGATTTGGAGCAGTCATTGAATCTCCCTCTCTGCCCTCGGGCAGGATCAATAACCTTTTGTCACTGGTGATGGATGTTTCTCTGTCCTGTTCTGCGAGAATTCCCGGTCCCTGTGGGGGTTTCCTTCAGCCTGCCCCAGGATCAGACAGCCCCAGCAGTGCTCTGCCTCCAGCCCAGCTCTGCAGCAGCCGAGGCTTTCAGAGAACTTTTGCACCTTTTGGACAGATTTAAATAGGCAGGAGGTTTGAATTGATAGATGGAAACCCCGTTCCTGTAAATGTTTTGCTCTGAGGATTTTGCTGCAAGTCTCTGGCTCCTGGCAGCATGCAGGGATGCAGGCTGGCATCCCCCAGGGCTACAGGGGTGGAGGGCAACCAGAGCTGCTGCTTTGGAAGAGGAGGGGTCTGAACATTTCTGTTTCCATTTCAAACTTCCCCCTGAACATTGGGTTACGCCACTGCTCTGTGATGCCAGGTCCATTCCTCTCTGTCCAGCAGCTCCTCCCTGCAGGGACAGGGACATTTGGTGCCTGAGGCAGGGACATGGATTGCTGAGGCTCTGAGTGCTGAGATTTCACTCCCTGGAGCTCCTGTTTGGGCTGTGCAAGACACATTCAGCCTCTGCTTTTAAATCCCACACTCCTGTCCCGCTTGTGTGAGGGCACCTTGTCTTAGATCAGTAACTGTGCTGCTCCTCTGCGCTTCCCAGCACTGCATTTATCCTTGGATTTATGGATTTATTCTAGTCCCTCTCCCATGAAACACAGGTGGGGCTGCTCCCTGGGGGATCTGTTCCAAGGGCTTATCCAAGGATCACAGCCATGGACCAGAAAGGCTGAACCACCAAGTTTCCAATGCTCCGTCTGCAGCACCAAGTACAGACTCCAATCTTTTTTTATTTATTTTTTTTTTTGGCTTCCTTTGTTCTGTGGGAAATTACTCTTGAGTGATGAAAGCCTGAAAGAAGGTTGGATGCTGAGGACAGCAGCCAAGTCCCTGGGGAGTAAGAGGCTTTTTGTTTGGAGCAAGGTTTGAAAGGTGGAGGAGCTTGTGCAGGACAGTGCTGCCTCCTGTCCTTGCCACCCAGGTGAGCCTCTCTGGGAGCACACACGGCTGGATCTTCATCTCCCAATCATTCTTTCCCCTCAGGCCAAGCTGTTTCTTTTGCAGGACTCTTCTGAAGATGGGAGCATTGAATAAACTGTGTTTTATTTAGATTAGATGTGAACTCAGGCCAGCCACAGGATAGACACCACATCGAGGAGATGGAGCTGGGTGGAAGTTGTTTTCCTGCCTCCTACTAAGCTAAAAACAAATTGCTGGGGGATACCTGTGTGTGGTGGGGGGAGTGAGCAAACTAAAGCTCAGTACCCATCAAACAAGGAGTGGAGAAGAGCTTTGTGAGCCCAGAGGTGTGGGCAGAAGGACTTTAATGGCTCCATCTGAAACATTTTGTCTCCATTCCCATTTAGCTGTGGAATCTAACTTCGTTTCAGCTTTACATTTAAATTTTCAAAACAGGCCTGTCAAATTAGTAAAAGGAAATTTGATTAGAAAATGGCAGCAGGATTGAGGTCTTTGTTTTTCTCTGTTCACAGTTTGGCTCAGCGTTTGCTCTTAACCAAAAATACATCATTGGAAAAGTGGGTTTTAGCTAGTCAACACTTCCCAATTGTGAGGAAAAAATTAAGGAGCAGAGATGGAAAATTCCTGCCTCTAGGTCCCCAGTTGTTGCCCTTTGTTTGGGAGCTGGAGAGTGAGGCTGTGCCACCAGGCCTGAGGTGGACACTGGAGGGAAGGAGGGTCACAGAAGAGTGGGATTTGTGCCTTCCCTTGCTCTCTCCTGCTGGCTGCCATCCCCATGGCTGGCTTCAGCTCTTTGAATTCCCTGAGGATGTCAGGGGCTGAGCCTTGGGGCTGCCTCAGGAGCCTGGGTTAGCAGAGGATGCTTAAACTGGGGTGCCAGGCTGGTTTGGGGTGAGGCACAGAGCTCTTCTCAGCACCCTGATGTTCCTGGTGTCTGTCCCAGAGCTGGGTGGGAGCACATCCCAGAGGGAGAAGGAGAAGGAAGGCAGATGAGCAGTGGAGTTAAACACTGGTTAATACCAGCCAGGGGAAGGGACAGGGCTGGAGAGCTGGGAGCTGCCATCCCAGTGCTCAAGAGAGCTTTCAGGGGGATGAGGGAGATTTTGGGGTGGAGGAGCATCTCTCCTTGCCCTCTTGGAAGCCTGGGAGCAGTAATGGGGTCTCAGACTGGCTCTGAAGCAGCCATCCTCACCTGGCCCCTGCCTGCTGCCAGGGATGGAGCCAGGATCTGCTCCACAGTTATTCACAGATGCTGCAATTAGGCTGGAGACACAGTGTCAAAAACCTGTGGCAAAAACCTGTGGCAGCCCCAGTGTGTGCAGGGGGAGAGGGTTATTAGACTGTTATTATCCATTTATCCAGATAGCCTGGCTAATCAGCTTTCAGATGGGGAGAATTAATTGGTTCTGATTGGAGCACCAGGCACATTTAATTGAAATGAATCCTTTCCCACTTCCAAACAGGCACTTTCTCAGCTGCTGCAGGCTGGGGAGGGGGGTCTGCAGCCTTTCCACCACGACCCTCGTGGTGTGGTGCTGGGTGAAGCAGCTGTAACAGCCATGCCCTGCAATGTTCACCCCATCTGTGAAGGAGCTCTTTTTTTTCCATCCATGCATCCCACTCAGATACGCTCCAAACCCTCTGCTTCCAGCTGGGATGGACAGTGAGAGTCCCAGATGGTCTCAGCCCCTTGTAGCATACCAGGGAGCTTGGCAGGTCATCTTGGTGGCACCAATCACTGCCACCTCTGCTTTCCTCCCTTCACTTTGATGCCGTGCATCCATACAGAAAAAATAAAAAAGGACTTGAATTTCAGGAGGTTGGGGATGGGCACTGTCCCCAGGATGTGCAGAGCTGGGGGTTCAAAGGGCTCTGTGGGAGGTGCAAATTCAGCTTTTCCCTTCCCAGCCCAGTGGCAGGGTGCCCTGTGACCCCTTCTCCCAGGGAAGAATCCACTGGTCTCACAGCCTTCAAATAACAAGGAAAAAACCCAAATCTGGTGCATTCCCATACTTTTATATTCCCAATTGATACAGCAAGAGGGCTGGGTGGAAAAGGAGCTGTTTCATCAAGCTGTGCTGCAGAACAAAAAGGTTTCTGTGGACTCGTGTGGGAGATGCAGAGCAGGAAAAACCATCCCCATGGGTTTGTTTTCCCACTGTCCCGAGCCCCGAGTGGTTTGGAGTCATCACATGGAGAGCTGGGTAAAGGAATTCTCAGTTCTTGTCAGGGAGATGAAAAAGCCCTGAAACAGGATGAATTTTATCTGTGTGTAAGGTTCCAGCGAAGTTAATGGGAGTTAAGTGTGTGGTTAAGTGCTGTATTTGACTGGGCTCTTAAGAGCCTGCTGGGAATAGCTGTGGTGGTTTGGGAGAGGAGGTTCCTGAGGTCTTGAATCTTTTCTTTAAATCAAAGTTTTGGATCTCCCTGCTCTGTACTACACGGGGGGCAGCACATTTTTCAAATTTTTTATTAAATCATAAATGAAAATTGATAAAAATTAAGATTTGTTTTGCTTTTCCCTTTGGTGTGTGATGCTTGAGGTACCAGTGGAGGCTTTTCTCAGGGTTTGGGGAGTGTGTAGCTCCTGTAGTGTGACTTCTGCCAGAATTCCAAGGTACCTTCAGGTGCCAAATGCCACATGGGCACGTGCATGGAGGCTTTATCCTGATATTGTGTTTGAATACCTTCCCTCTCCTTCTGGAAAGCTGTGGTTTGTGTTCATTCAGCTGTTGATGTTCATTATGCTGAAATGTTTGCACTTCAAATATGATAAGGCAGGGTTTGTTTTTTGTGGGTTGTTATTTTTGGTTTTGGGGTTTTTTTTTACACAATAGGCCAGATTGTTCCAAAAAAACCCACAAAAAACAACAACCCAGAAAACCCACATCCAACAAAACAAGCTCTTTTCCTTCATGTCTGTTTGTAAAATAGCACCTTCCCATCATCTGCTCACTCCAGAAATTGTCTGAGTAGTCCATAAATAAAAGCTGAATCCCTTTTCCACTCTCTCTCCACCTTCCCTGTGGGTAGAGCAGCAGCACAAGCAGTGCAGAGGAGAGCTGGTCCATCAACGGGGTTTGGAGCTGTTTGGCTTTCTAAGAAGCCCCTGTACTTGTAATTTTTGCACCTCTGCCACGTTTTCTGGACAAGTGGCCGAGGTTTGGCAGCCCCAAAGCGGGCTGGTAAATGGAGCAGAGCGGGTGTTGTACCGAGTGCCTCTTTGGGGATCAGGAGCTGGAGGCACGACGTGAATCGTGTTCGTGTTCCCTCACCCGGAGATGTGCATCTCTTATTAGATTAATCTTTTCTCTAATATATGCAGAATATACAGTGGGAACAGCATTAATTCGCACTAATGGTTGTGAGATCCACTGAGAATTAACTGCATTTTTTGCAAATTAGTGAGGAAGCGGATAAACACAATTATTAAAAAAAACAAGCAAAGGTACTTTTGCAACAGCAGTACGTGTTTGTCATTTATCTGACAAGTGTTCTTTACTTTTAATTATATTTCATTACTTGCTAGCAAATGCTGCGCTGGCGGATATTGTAATAATCCTGCTAATTTAGGACCTTGCTTTAGCATTTGCTAAACCTTTGTTTGGAAGGGGTTGGGTAGGTCAGGGATCCCACAGTGGCTGTGACTTTGGGAGGTCCCATGGTGAGTGCCTCCCATCCTTGGAGGAGTTACTGGTGAATTTGGTGAAACCAGGCTTAAACGGAACCTTGGAGGACTTTGTCTCTCCGCTGGGAAGGTGTTTGGGCCACACACAGCCAGTTTGGGTGGATTCCCTTTGTCTCTGCTGGGATGTGACTGTGGCATGGGGATGCTCCTCACCCGAGCTGTGGACAGTCAGGGTTTGGGCTCTGTGCTGGGGATGGGACATTGTGTGTGGGACCTTCCTTGAGCCCCGTGGTGCACTGGCAGCTTTTTGTGTTGCCACAGCCCTGGGCACTCACAGCCTGTGGTTGTCTTGGCCAGTGGAACCTCACCTGCCCTGGGAGACACAGTGGACGAGGTGACCTCTTTTATTTAAAATCCAGGTCGTTCTTCCTTAACTGGAGCGAATTTCCCCTCCTCTTTGGAATATGGATGACACAGGGTTGAGGCGTGGGGTGGGAATGAGCTGAGTGGGATGAACACATGCAGGGGTCTCTTGTTGGCTCAGCGAGGAGCAGGGATGGGGCTCTGTAACTCAAACTCCATGGGGGGAAGGAAAAACTTCTGTTTCTGGCTCAGCTTTGTGCTCCCAGGCTGGCACATTAGGAAAACATGAGCGCAAGCGCAGGAGACCTTATGAATTTTAAAATCTTCCCTCTCTGAGGGCAGGCTCTGGGTTAGCAGGTCAGCCCATTTAGGTGAACCGTTTAACGCACATTAAAATCACAATTTATGCAATCTGCGCCCCGGCTTTAAAAAGAGCCAGCAATCAGGTGCTTAATAAAATCACCTCCGGCCCTCCTCTTTCAGCTCGCTGCAAATAAATGCCTTTTTTTTACATAATAAAAATGGATTAGGAGTCATTTTGAATTGTTATCCTAGCGAGATGTGCAGCTCGGGACACGCAGGCATGTTGGCTGTGATTGAGGGTTGTGTGTCTTGGTGCTTGCACACAGCCGGTGCCTTGGAGACCTTTCAAATAAACATTTACTGGAACATCACATTGCATGTCTGAGCAGCACAGAAAGGCTGATTGGCAGGTTCACTCCTTCTTTTGTTTCTCTTCTTGGATGAAACAGCAAAACAAAACTAAGTATGGCTTAAATATATATATATATGAAAATGTGACTTGTCTGACTTGTTCTGGTTTTTGTTGGTTTTTTGTTGTTTTTTTTTTTAACTTGGAAGACTTGGAGATTTTAAAGTTATGGTTCCCACAGCAACTGTAACTCTCATTGCTTGTGTGTGTGTTGTACTTTACAGGGCTGTATCTGCTCTGAGATTTATGCCCTGTGTGTGGATGTACAGCGTGGTAAGAGGATCTGCACGGAGCCATCCTGTGGGAACCCTTCCTCTTCAACCCCTGGGCCACACCCTGTGCTCCTTGCACCCGTTCAGAGAGGGGTGCAGGGTCAGGTGGCACAGCTGTGATAACAGCACCCCCAGAAGACACTGCCCCAATCATAGCTCAGTGAGCTGTGGAAAGAAGGGGAAAAAGAGATGTAATGCAGCTCTCTTTGGGCTGCAATTCAAGGAGCTGTCCCTGCTCAGCAAAGCGCTGAGCCGTGTGCTAGAGACTCATGGACTGTAATGGGAATTAAACACGTTTTTAAAGTTGAGTGTGTGGTTAGGCACCTTGAAGCCGTGCTTGAGTGGGGATTTGAAATGTACAGGGAGAAAATATTTTATTTTTAGGAGATTTGCCCTGTGTATCATTGTCTCCTATAGAGAGAGGTGGGGCTGAGTGGTGTGGAGATCAGGACTGGATCCAGATCTCTTTGGAGCACACATGTGCTCCACATATTTTGCTCCTGGTGTTTGTCTCTTCCTCTCTAACCTTCATGCTGGCTTGCTGTCTGTCCTTGGTCCCATCCCCAGGCTCTGCCTCAGTTTCCCTGCCTGGTGCTCACTCAGCCATGGGCTCATCACTGCTCCCATGGCATGTGGAGGTTTGGGCTGGCAGGGGCTGGCTGTGGTTTCTGGATGGGACTGGGCTCTGCCTGGCCTCTCTTTGCATCAGGGCCTGGTGGTGCTCTGTGTGTCTGGGGGTGAATTTCCCCAGGTGAGAGACAAGATGCTGTGGAGCTGAGTTGTGGGGAAGCCAACATGGGGGTGAATGGAATTCAGGAAAGGACCATGAGATCATCTGCTGTGCCCTCAGAGCTGCACAGGGTGTGAGAATGCCCTAAAGCCTCTATTTCTCATTTGAAATAAAGCATGACTTTTCAAAAAGCATCCAGGCTTGATTTAAAAAAAAAATATATATTAAAATTGACAGTGATGGATAATCCACTACACCCCTTGGTAAATTGTCCTAGTGTTTAATTACCTTTACAACCAAAATGGAAAGAAAGGAAAAATACACAGTGTGAAGAGCCCTGAGGGTTGTGTGGTTATTGCTGATACCTGATTGCTCACCTCAATTCACCTGCTGGGCTGAGGCAGGGGATGTGATGCTCCAGCACTGGGGGCTCGCTCAGCCCAGGCAGTGAGGGGACATCCCTGAGCTGTGCTGGGGGACTGACCTTGGAGCGATGTCCAGAGCTGGGAGAGCCCTGATTCACCCAGCAGCAGGCCATGGGGATGGTTGCCAGCACAATGTTGGACAATAAATGGCTTCAAGATAGGAAAGAAAGAGGGATATTCTTGCCTGAGGACAAAAACTTGTGTTGGTGTTGGGAGGAAGGTCAGCAAAGACTCGAGTGCTGTGCTGTTCAGCACTGGGTTTTCTCTGACCTGCACGAGGGGTGCTGTGGTTTCACAGGTCTGCACAGCCCAAACTATCCCCTCCAGCCTGGGATTTCCTCCTGTGACTTCACCCCTTTTGGTGTGGCAGCTGGAAGACTGTCAGGGCTTGATTTCTGAGCAGCTGGGCTCTGTCACTGTGCGGCTGCAGGGATGGAGGATTCCTGCAAGGGATCACACCACATCCCAGCACCGTGGGGAGCAGAGTGGGAAGGGACAGAGGCTGTGGCAAGAGGGTTTGTCTGGACTCCAGAGGAGCAGTGGGACCCCCTTGTCTTTCCCTGGCTCGGTAGGGCAGGGTGGGGATTGTGTTCAAAGCAGTGATGTGTCCTCTCGTTGCCCAGAAATTGTTCAGCATCTCAGAGATTCCTACAGGGTGATGGCCCTCCAATCCAACAGACTTCATAATTTATGTGAGGGTCCAATTTCTTGGGCTTCAGGGTGGTCTCTCCCATTGATTTTCCTTCTGGGCTCCAAATAAGTGCCAACCTTGCTGCGCTCCAGCTTCAGCTGAGCTTTTCTCTGCTGCCACAAGCCCTGCTGTTCTTTCCACGTGTGGATTATTCCCACCATCCCTCATCTCCCCCATCTTCCTTCTCCCATTCCTTCTCCTCTCCCGTGGGTCTTGGCAACGCTCTGGTGCTGGTGGCTCCTGCTCGGCCGGCCCAGGGCAGCGGGAGCGTGGCAGGAAGGACATTACGTGGGAGAATATGCATGTTCACAGCTCAGAGGATTAAAGGCCCGTGTTCTTATCACTGCAGAACAGAGTATTATAAATCCAGCCTTAGAATACCAAATCCCCACGCGGCTCGGCCATTGTTTGGGAATATTAAAAAGCTCGGAGACAGAAATAATCAGTTTCCGAATGACACGTTGTCAAATAAAACATTTCTCATATTATCCCTTCTTTCCCCTTTCTCTCTCCCGCTCCCTCAGTTGGATAATTTAACACGAAAAATAGATTAAAATGAGGCTGGCTTTAAAGCCTCCTAAGTTTCACTCTTTTTTTTTTTTCCCTTTTTCCCAGGGAGCTCTCCTGGTGTGTGGTGTGGTTAAACAAGCAGCTGCCAGCGCGGGGTCAGGGACGAAAGGAGCACGTTGGAATTGAGCTGCCTGTGATGAGCCTGTGGTGCTCACCCAAGGGGCTGGCACAGACACACCCAGCCTTTCCCAGGCAGAGAGGGGCCCTTGTCTCCTCTCTGGGACTGGCAGAGCAGAGATCTCTGGCTCATCCCCAAAGGATGTGGGAGTTGTAGCTGGGCTGGGAGCCCTTGGCTTCCTTGAGTCTGTCATTCTTGAGTCAGAGGGGGAATGGCACACCAGTAAGCTCCGTGCCTTTATGCCTTCTTGTAGGCTGTCCCAAGCAGAGATATTTATTTAATATGCCAACAGGTTTATTTTCTCCAGGACATTTCCCAGGGGCAGATGTAAGGTGAGCCCAGCCAGGAATATCCGCAATCCCAGGCCTGCCATGGGTGCCTGAACCCCTTCCCTGGGTCCAGCTGGCACAGCTGCTCCTCCTGTGAGGCTTTTTCTGTCACTGTTCTTTTCTGAGCATCTGGGATGTTTCTGGTTTTGCTTTTCCATGGAGAAAGAGTACCTGTGTGCCCCTTTCCAGCAGCAGAGTGCACAAAGGTGTGAGTGATATCCAGCTGGGCAGCTCCGGGATTTGCTGGTGAAGGCCTTAGAGAAGATTTTTCCCATAAACACATCCAGGAATGTTGTTCTGAAGCCCTACTGGACCACGAGAACCCTCTCTTTGCTGTAAAGATGCTGGCACATGAGCCAGACCTGGTTTTGCAGTGGGGTTTGTTGTGTTAAGTTTGTGGCCCTGCAGTGTCCTTGTCACCTGGCCTGGCCTCCCTTCTGGTGTGCCATGGTTTCTCTCCTGCAGGCTGGATTTCTGAGGAAATGCCACTGGGTGTGGGTAGCTCAGGGAGCTCCTGTGATGCTCTGAGGTCTCCATGCATCAGGCACTGTGCAAATCCAAGGAAACTCCCATCTGCTCTCCCAGGCTCAGGTGTCCAGGCTGGTTCTTGTTTCTGAGCATGGAAGGCCATGATGGGTTTTCATCCCTCTGGTCCTTGAAGTGCCCTGGTACTGCAGAGCATAAACCTGGGCAGCTCAGCAAGCCCTGCCCCTCTGCCATGCAGGGATCCCTGAGCATCTCCTGGGCAGAAAAACACCTTTCCTGAAGGTGCACGTCATGCAAGTTGGGAACTCCAGCTGAGCAGTGCCCTGAACCCCTGAGTCCTGCATCTTTTAGGAACATTTTGTGGGAGAGGAGGGGATCCTGATGTGGAGGATGCTGGGCTGGGCCCTTCCTGTGACAGGGTGTGGTGCAGGGAAGTGTTTCTCCTCGGCTCCTCATCCTGTGCCCTGTACTTCCCAGTGCCACCTCCTTGCAGCTGCTCCTGTTTAGGAGTCAGAGCCGTGCTCTGGGTGCAGCCTGCTGCTTTGTACGGAATGCAGAGGGAATATTTTCACATCTCAGCTTTGCTGTAGAGCTCGGTGCAGCTCTGGGCTGTGGCATGCCAGGTGCCCAAGGAGCGCCTGCCCTGCCCTGGCTGTTCCTGTCATGCTGCAAAGCCCTGGTCACTCGTGCTGCTCCTGATTTACATGCCCTGCCTTGCTTGTCTGCCACGGGATAAAATTGCTCTGATGCTGCAGAGATTAAGAGGCTGGGAGCTGGCACAGGCACAGCTCTTGTGTGTGTAGGGATGAATTTAACTTCCAGAGCAGCCAGAGGCAGGGCTGCTCCCTTTGGTACTCCCCAGCCAGGCTCCCTTGAGAGGATGTGCTGCTTCCGTGTACATATAGATATTTGGTGGTTTATTTTTTTGTTAGAGATTTTTATTTTTAATGTTAACATTGTTGAGAGCCGCATTGAATAAAAATTGGAGAAGGGGAAAGACAAGTAGAGAAGGTCTGAATCTGGAGTATGTTGTGCTGTGCCCTGTTGATCTCAAAACCACAGGGAAATCACACCAGAAATGTTGGGACTGGGGTAACCATGCCTTGGGAGGTTTGTCTGTGAGGGGCCATTTGTTGCACCATCATTTTTGGGAAATGTGTATCTCTGCTGAGGCTTTATTGCTCCTGGGTGATGGTTGGGTTGTTTTAATGAGGTTTTTTCTCCTAAGTGATTATCCCCATTCCCCTTCTCACCATGTGTAGGGGGCCTGGGTGTCCCAAGAGTGAGGTGGGAAGAACAAAGCCCCTGGGAGAATGGCCAGAGTTGAGCTGGGGGGTGTTACTGTGCTATTCCCAGCTGAAGGCCATCTCTGGCATCTTCATCTGCCTGTCCATGACCTCACACATGAGAAGTGCTGCTCCATGAATCCACCTGAGTGTGCTTCAGGGGGTGCTGATGGAAGGCTGCTCTGGGGGTTCACTCAGAGCGTGGAGAAGCACTGGAGCAGATTGTCCAGGGAAGTTGTGGGTGCTCCATCCCTGGGAATGTTCGAGTTTGGACGGGGTGTGAGGCAGCCGTGCTCTATTGAAAGGTGTCCCTGCTCATGGCATGAGATGGGCTTTAAGGTCTCATCCAGCCATCATTCTGTGATTCTATGGACACTGCAGCGTCCCGTCACCCTCCCTGCGCCGCTGACAGTGCCCTCTGCTCTCTCTGCAGGGCGGGCTGATCGCGCTGCTGCTGCTGCTGCTGGTGTTCATGGTGGCCCTGTACGCCCAGCGGCGCTGGCACAAGCGCCGCCGCATCCCGCAGAAGAGCGCCAGCACCGAGGCCACCCACGAGATCCACTACATCCCCTCGGTGCTGCTGGGGCCACAGGCCCGCGAGAGCTTCCGCAACTCGCGCCTGCAGGCCCACAACTCCGTCATCGGGGTGCCCATCCGGGAAACCCCCATCCTGGACGACTACGAGGACGAGGAGGAGGAGGAGACCCCGCGGAGGGCAGAGCCCAGCACCAGGGAGGATGAGTTTGGCAGCCAGGTGACGAGGACGCTGGAGAGCCTGGGCCGGGGCGGGGAGGAGAAACCTGACTACGAGAAGAAAGGTTTGTGGCGTTTCTGTCTCTCCTCTGCTGGGGAGCAGCGCGTTCCCCAGGGTATTTCAGCTAACGCACACTTGATTGCTTGCATTTCCAAAGTCTGTCTCCAGAAGCTGCTACACCCACCTCTGCTTATTGAAATGTTATTATGAGCCATTTAATATTGTTCACCTGCAATGCACAGTAAAATGCATTTGAATAAACAAAAGCAAAGCACATTAATGCTGTGAGTGACTCCAGCAGGAGCAAGGAGGGGATGTGCTGGCTTGCTTTGTGCAGGGAAGGGATCTCAGCGTGGTTCTGAACCTTCCTTTCCCTTCTTGTGTTGGCTTCCCAGACAGAATAAGCAGCCACAGTGTCAGGGATGGGGACAGGGCTCCATGGTGGAGGCAGGAGTAGCCTGGTGATGCAGTGTGTCTGGAAAGCAGCTCCTGCAGGAACTGGGAGGAGGTGGCTGAGGTTTTGTTTCTTCCACCCTTAAAATGTTCGTTGCTCTTTCCCCTTTTAAACAAGGCTGTGAGGTTGGTGGTGGGTACTGCTGCCCAAGCAGATTTGGAGATGCTCAGGGGTCAATCTGCTGTCCTGGAGTGCTGCTCTGAGCATCCCTGTTGGTATCTCTTGGTGTGTGTCTGGCTGTTACCAGCCCATGGGGTTAAGAGATGTTTCTTCAACCCTCTGCTCAGTGAGAATGAACAAATGGAAGCCTTCATATATCGTAACCGAGCGACCTTCTTTCTTCTTTCATATTCTCTTCTTTGTTTCGCTTTTCTATAAATTATTTAGAGTTGTGTGAGTAGGGAAGACAGCAGTAACTGCATTTCAGTGCTCTTCAAAACAAAATAGCAAACAAGATCTAGAGCAGAATATTAAGCTATCCAAGGGCTCAGGAACCGGCAATAATGAATTTACACAGGCTGAACCCCCTGTCCCAAGCTGGAATCTGTCTGTAGGATACCTGGGCTGGGAGAGATGTTCCCAAAAGCTCCTGCCAGCTCTGCTTGTGATGCTGTCAGGCTTTGTGCCTTGGATAGAGGCAGGATTATGCCTTGCCTAGTCTGATCCTTCCAGACTGTGCCAGTTCACCATATGTTTCCTCCCAGATGGGCACTTTTCCCTCTTGGATAAGGCTCTGCTCAAGGAGCCAAGCTATGGTTTGTGCTACTTACTCCTCTCTGCTGAAGCTGCTTAGAGCCTGGATTGCCCAGGATGAGGTGGCTGCAGTTCAGATCTAGGGTTTTGAGGCTGCAGATATAAATACATGTGCTGTGGGCTTTCCACTCTGACCTGGTGGCACAGGCAAGGGAAATGTGGAGATTCAGACTCCTGCACACGAGCAGCAGTCACAGCTGGATTCCTGTGGGCATGGGGCATGTGGGGTGGAGAAGCTGCAGCTGCTGTGAGCAGACACAAGGTACCTGGAGATCCCCAGGGACTGGAAGCCAGTTCTGCTCAGGCATGGATTTGCAGCTGGATTGAAGGTGGATGCATTAAGGCACACCCAGCTGCAGCATGGCTGCAGCACCACGATGAGATCAGCCTTTCCCTGGTGCCTGGCTGGCACTGCCAGGTTTCATTGTGGTCACTGGGGATGGGTGTGGAGCTGTTCCTCATCCCAGGGAATCCACCAGCTCCCATGGGAAAAGCTCTCCTCGCTGCTCCTGCTGTGCTGCCTTGTGATAAGACATCAGCTGGGACTTGTCAGCAGGCTCCAAACAGTATCATTGCAGGGGCTGTCAGCAGAGGCTCTTTCAAGTGTCACTTCCCAGCATTAATTACCAGGGATGGCAATTCCAATGGAGATGGAGCAGTTCTGCTCACCCTGCCTGTGCTGGGCACAGATTGATTTGCATTTGCTGGGTTGTGCACTTCCCACCACTGGGGATTTACCCTCCCCACGCTTGGTGTCTGTTGGGTCAGTTTTTCTTTCCATGAGGAAGACTGTGGGGTTTTTTTATTCACCACTTCTGGATGTATCTGACCAGGGAATCAGGCAGGGAATTGCTCTGCTCCATCCAGTCCCTGCCCAGGAGGCTTGAGCAGCACAAATGTTTTGCAGATCATGGCTCAGTGAGCCAAACTTTCCTCCCCAGCTCAGGCAGCGATGTGGATGGGAGGGATGCTCCCAAGTGGTGCCTGAGCATCTGAAGTGAATCCCAGCACAAACAAAACACAGGAGTGATGTGCTGAATAATGACATCTAGCAACAAGCGTGTCTGAGTGATAAAGTTAATGAAATTACAGGTTCTGACCTGATACCAGGCTCTGCTGTGGGGAGATAAACAGCAGGGCAAAGATGAGATGTTTATTTCTCCCTAGCTGCAGTTGTAATCTGGATGCGCTGTGCAGGGCCATTAACGTTATTACTGTTATGCAAAATCATTTTTGACTTGGGGGAAAAAAAAAAAGGAGCTAAGAAAGAAAAATCACCCAACTGCCTAGAAAATGTAAAGCTGAC
The DNA here is from genome assembly GCF_001522545.3 of Parus major. Lineage (NCBI taxonomy): Eukaryota > Metazoa > Chordata > Aves > Passeriformes > Paridae > Parus > Parus major. Next base: position 7,545,714 of record NC_031785.1, read on the forward strand.
AAAATTAGAATTGCAGCAGGAGCACAAGCTGACCTGGTGACATTGCACAGAGCCCAGATGAATTTAGACAGAAGAAAAATCCAAGGCAGTTTAGGAAGAAAAGCAGAAAAGCAGTATTTTTATTTTTTTTATTAATAATAAAATGAAATGGAGCAAAGCAGGAGGTGATAGCCAGGCTGCCCTAATTATCCAGAAGGATCCCTTGAGCTGGGATGGAGAGGGGGCTACCCTGTCTCCTCGTGGCTTTGGGTTCTCTCTGGCAATTGGAAGGTCTTTAGGGCTTTGTGCTCAGTTGGTGTGCATGGTGCCAAGTGGGGCCTGTTGGTGTGGGGTGCAGGCTCTGGGGTCTTGCTCTTTTCTGGGGAGACCCTCCCTGTCTGAACTCGGCCCTGGTGTGTAGGTGGATTCAGTGATTAGGGGAATTTGGGTAGATTTGTGCTGGTGGCATCACTTCCTCCCTGCCTCTGTCCTCACCTCACTGTGGAGTTTCCACTCCGTGATCCTGGTAAGTTCTGCTCTCCTGCTTTTCCCAAGCAGATGGCCTCAAGCTCCATCCCTTTGGGAATTCCTCACTTGCTTTTCTTTTTTAACACACACAGCTCTGATCCTCACTGACACAGCTTCATCCTGCAGCAGCAGGAGCCCTTTGCTTCTGCCCATCAAGTCCTGTTTGAGGGACTTTGGGTCTCAGTCCATCACTGGTGGCACTGCTGCATCCCTGTCTGGGGATACAGTGATGGAGTTGGAAAACAAAGGTAAAGTCCACCAACCTCAGTATGGGATTACCCACAAGTTCCTCAGAAAGCTTTTGCCAAACCAAATCTCCTAAGGATCAGCGAGAAATAAAACTTCTGCCTGGTGAAAACTGAGGAGAAATCAGACTTGAAAATCGACTATCTGCAATTCCACTCCCGTAACAAAGGACCCATCTTTATTTCTCTGTTTCTTTCATGTTTGAAAAAAGAACATTTCAAGCAGGCCTTTGTGCTGGCTTCACAGGCTCTGCAGTCTGGGTTTGGCCTCCAAGTCTAGACAGGAGACAGGACTTATTACTGATGGTTCCAATGATTAATACCATGGGCATATCAAAGGTGTGGTTGTGCACTCATCTTGAATTCCTCTCCTGGACTTACTTCTCCCCTGCTGTGTTGGCTCAGGTAAACCTCTGAAGTTTCTCTTACTTAATCCGTGGATTCTTTCCTCAGTAGTGGTAGTGAGATGCTTTTGAGCATTCCTGAAAGATGGTCTGGATCCTGGAGTGCACCTGGAGATGTGGATCCACTGCCACTGGCTGCTCTGGTAACCCTGGTCACGTTATTTAATGGCCCAGTCCTCATCTGGGGCTTGGAGAGGGAGCCAAGCCAGGCAGCAGGCAGGGCAGCAGAAGGAAATATTGACAATTGCTGATGTCAGGGCTTGTGGACCCCCAGCCTCCCAGCCAAGCTGCCCTGGGTGATGCAGTCCAGGAGAACTGAAGGAGAAGGGAATTGGGCAGGGCAGACAAATGGCTTTGAGATAACAGCAAAAAAAGCAGGGGAAGGATCCTGGTGATGACAAGAGAGAGGTTCCTGTGCCCCCCACTGGCACTGGAGTAGCTGTTCTGGTGGCCACACCTCAGTATTGTTTTTCCTTCCAGTGGAGACAGCTCCGGGAAGAGGTAAGGCAGTGCTCTGGCTGGAGGGCAGGATGCTGGGGCTGTGGAAAGGGACATTTTGGGAGCTGAGCTGTGCAAAGGGAGGGCAGGTAGTTAAGCTGTTCCCTAGAGCTGCCATTCATTGCAAATACCTGAGCTCTGCAGTGTCTTGGAGATGAGATTTAGAGATGGGTGTGAGTTGGGGGATCTCACAATGGACAGGTGATGGAGAAGGGACACATTGGAGAAGGGACAGCAGGCAGGCAACAGGAGCTACACATCTGGCCTGATAATGGTGACCCTGAGGTGACAGCCTGGTGTCCCTGAGGGGACACTGGTGCCTGGCTGGACTCATGGCTGTGCCAAGATGTGCCATCCCTGGTGCCCATACTGGGGCTGGGAGCCTCCGAGTGCCGCGGTTCCACCCTGGTTCCCATCATCAACCAGGGGCTCTCTGAGCCTTTAATAAATAAAGCTATGGCTTAACGTTTGCTGGGGCTGGAGGCTAAAATGGGACACTGCGTCAGGCCAGATCTGATGTGGCTTGGGGCTCTTCTTTCCAGTGACCTGATGGGATCATGACCCTCTTTGTACGTGATCAGCTTTTCCCAGCTCTAATCCCAGCCAGCTCCTTCCGTAATTTATAGGGACCTTTGAAAATGTATATTCTCACAGCCTGATAGTGAAAAGTGTTTTTTTTTTGCAGTCCTCTAGTCCTGTCTGAAAAAAAACAGTTTCAACTTTCAGCTTTAAAGAAATGAAAAAATAAAAAAAAAAAGATGGGGGCTCAACACGGTCGGAATTGGTTCCTAATTCAGGGCAGCACTTCCAGACATGCTTAGGTAGTGTCTCTAGTTAACACAGACATTTAAGATGTTTTCAATTCCAGCAGGTTCAGTTGTAACTGAATGGAATGCATTAATGAAGGCAATGAGGGCCCCAGCTACAGAGCTTACACCAGATGTGCCATTGGGTCTTTGGTTCTGCCAGCTCAGGCTTCATTGTGGATTTGAAAATGTCCTGACCTGCCAGGGAAAAGCTGTGTTTTGCAGAGATAAACACTCATAATTAATATATTAATTTATTAACTGCCTTTGGAGATCTCAAGGGAGAGGTGCCAGGCTGGAGTTTAGGTTTGTTTTGATTATCCCATTGAAATGGTTACCTCCACCCCAAATCTGGGTTGTCCTCCCCACTGTGGGGGGAGGGAATGGTGGTGCTGTGGGACACAATCCCCCTCCCTTACACCCCAAGAAAGTGGATCAAAGCAGCATCATGGATGTGTGGGAGCACGCTCAGGTGATCTCTCCCACAAGAGCCATATCCAACATACTCCCACCTCTCAGAATGGCTCAGAAGGGACAGAAAAGCTCCTGGGGTTTGGGGGTTTCCTCTGGTCCTGCAGCCCCCAGCTCCTGCCTTTATGGCCCATGCTTAATGACTAATTAAGGTTTAAACACCTAGGGTGTGCCAGGGCTCTTCCTGGCCCATGGAAACTGCTGCTCTGGAGAAGAGGCTGCTGGGGTGGGCTCCTGATAAGTTTGATTGTTTTCCTCCCCTCTCTTTGCTACAACTTGTTCATTAATTTTGTGAGACAGAGGAGGGAAGAAACAGTTGGGAAAGCAGCTTTGAATGGTGCCATAGGGACTGGAACAGAAACAGGGTGGTTTATTACGCCAGCATTTTGCTGAGCATCCTGAAGAGATGCTGGATTTGTGAAGTCCTGCTGCTTTGCAGGGCTTGGACTGGCCTCACCCTGACATTCCACAACATCCCAAGTTGAAGAAATACCCTTGGTTTCCCCCTCTTCCAGACACAGCTGGGTGACTTCTGGCTCCTCAAGTCAGCAGCAGCTCTTGAATGAGGATTTTTGTGGAGTTTTGTGGGGCTGCAGATGCCCAGTGGGGATGTCACGGCAGTTTCATGTGCAGTAGTCCTGATTCCCCAGGTGTCCAAAGTGTTTTCCATCCAGGCGAAATCACAAGCCCACAGAAGATGAGCTGTGAAGTGTTGGCTGTCCAAGGAAAATAAGCCATCAGGAACTATATTTATATAAATGCCAGGCACACATTGTTCATCACTTTGTGCATCACTATGAATGTTTGATAAAGCAACTACATTATTTAAAAGTGTAGCTGGGCTGTGGGACAGTTGTTGACCAGGAATAGCTTCAAGATGACTTTTTCTTTTTTCTCTTTTTTACTTTTTTTTTTCTTCCCCTGATGGAAAATTTAAAAAAATAATATGATGGTTGTTTACTTGCCTTGGGGGATCTCAGGTGTCCTTGCCTCTCGTGAGTTTCTTGGCTGGGTTGCATCTTGTGTGCAGTGCAGAGGACCTGGGACAGCTTCAGCTCTGGGCAGGGCTGTGACAGAATCCTGGAATGCTTTGGGTTGAAAGGAACCTAAAAGATCATCGTGGTCCTTTCCACTATACCAGGTTGCTCCAGGTTCCATCCAGCCTGGCTGTGGACATTTCCAGAGATGGTGCTTCCAGGGTATCAGCATGGAGTGAAAAACTGTCACTGGTTTCTGAAGTCAGACTGATCAGAAGTGGATGTGGGATAAAGGATAACAATCCCACGGGGTTCCCTATTTCTGCTGGAAGTATACAGATACTGTTTAGGACTCAGCCCTTGGGATGTGGGGCTCAGAGCTGAGGCTGCTCTGGATCCTGAGCAAGTGGTGGGTTTGCCTTAGCCCACAGTACTCAGCCCTTTTTCTCCTTGGCTTCTGGTGGCATTGTGGCTCCACCAGTCGACATGTGGACATTTTTCCCCATAATTCCATCCCAGACTTGTGGGTTTTATGGGGAAGGGAGCAGGGAGGGCAGCTGCAGCACCAACTCTTTGCTCTGTTTACGTGTCCTCTTGCCATGAGTTGTGTTTTACCTGGCTACGGCACCGAGACGGTTTTGTCAGCTGGCTCCTAAGGAAGATGGATTGAGGCTGGGCACCTGTGCTGATACTGGGTCTGCAGGCACCTTCCAGCCCCATTTATCATTATGCACTGACCTCCCTGAAGGACCAGTGGGAGAGGAAACTTATTAACAAGGTGCTTCAAATCAATCCTTTCTGACGGCCCCGCTGAGTTATGGCGTTTGCTGTGACTCTCCCACTGGGTCCTGTGAGTGTGGCAGTGCTCAGCCTCACTGCTTTACCTGTGTGGCTTGGAATGGCTTTGGGTTTGATATCCTGGGTTTTCTGGGTGTTCCCAGGTCTTCTCCTGAGCCAACAAACCAGCTCTCAGCTCATTCTTTCCTGCCTGCTGCCTCCACCCATGTGCTGCCCAGTGCAGGGGGTTGTTGGTCCTTTTGGAGCTGTTTTTGGAGCTGAAGCTCCTGTCCACCTTGAGAAATTTTGGTAGTCTGTCCTTCTCCTCTGGGCTGGCATCGCTCCCTCATTCATCCTGGCATGTGGCACAGCATTGTCAGCGCTGTGAAAAATGTCACCTTGTCTGCTGGGCAGAGGAAATGCATTTTCTAACTGAAAAGTTCCTCCTGCACCATGCTGCTGAGCACGGAGTTGGGTAGTGGTGGAGACTGGAGAGGGGCCACTGTGCCACATTTCCCACCCCTTGTGTCCAGCTGTGGCTGCTCCTGGAGCACCATCCTGCAACACCCACCCTTTGGGGTGCTCACACTCCCTTGACAGATGCCAAAGTGCTGCTCCCTCCAGCTTTGTCCCCCAGCAGTGGCTCCTCAGACAGATGGGGATGGGAGTTTTTCCTGCCCCAGTGAGTCCCTGCCCTGGCTGGCTCCATGGGGCAGTGTCTGCTCTGGCTCTGCAGAGCTGCAGGAGCTGTGTGGTGGAGAGAGGGAGCTGGAGGTCAGCGCTGAGCTCTCCGGCCGTGTCTCTCCTCCACGCAACATTAGCTCGGGCTGTTCCGTGTGCCCATTAGCACCAAATCAGGAAGTTTCCTCCAGAGTGTTCTTATTTAACTTTTCAATTATTTGATAACTTGAGGAGCATTAGCTGATACTGAGGGTCTGCCCATCTTCCCTCATCCTCTCTGCTTGTTGCCTAAGCCAAAAAGTTATGATGTCTCATAAAAAACCCTAAGTTAAGGGTTTTATTAGAGCTGAGGAAATGGGAAATTGAGTTTCTGTTGGACTGGATCTCCTCAGTGCTGGGACAGCACCCCACTGCCAGAGGTTCTTCCTTGCAGGATAAAGAAATAAATGCCCTGTACATGTCAGGGGAGGGGTGTGCTAGAAAGTCTTTGCCCCATGGAAGAGCTGAGGGTTTCCTGGCCAGAAACAGTTCCTGGGGGGGAGCAGCTGGAGCAGCCCCAGGGGTACAGGAACCCATCAGCTTTCAGGAGCTGCTCTCCAGGCATAGGCATGAGGCAGAGATGGGACTGTCGGACCGCAGCTCTTCAGCATTTGATCTTTCCTAATAAGTTTATAATTACATTGCATTATCTTAATTACCAACAGGAGAAGTGGGGGGAGAGTGGGGAGGGAAAGGAGGGAGCTGGAGAGGCAGGGAAGGTGCAGGGTGAGAGTAACTCCCAGCCTCCATCCGCGGGGCCGCAGCTGCGGTCGGAGTTGGAAATTATGCCATTAATACAATGCTTATTCATTTCCCATCGTAAAAAAATGGAAGCGCGTTCCGAATGAAATTAACATTCCGTGACATTTTCCGGTAAACGGTGAGTTTGCACACATGAGTGGAGGCAATTAGCTGGGAAGCGACTGCGCGCCGTGACTGGAGAGAGGATGAAGAAGGGTCAGGGCAGCCGGTGCTGGGTGGGTGCTGCCCTGGGCTCCAGCTCTGCCCATCCCTTCCCAGTGGGATGGGGATCCTGCCAGTTCCTGCCCACCCAGCTGCAGTGAGCATGGGAGCTGCAGATGTTCTCTCCTGCTCTCTGCAGATGGGGGGAAACGGCAAAGTTTGGCAATAGAGGCAAAAAGCAAAGAGTGGGTGCACGTCCAGAAGGGTTTTGGGGTGCCCTGGAGTCCCTGTCCCCACTGCAGGATGCTGTTCTCCATCCCCCTCCCACTGCACACCAGCCTTTCCTGGCATCCCCTTTCCCGTCACGCTCCTAAAGCTTTATTAGAACCCAATGGAGAATTTTTCCCAGATTTGTTAAACTACTGAAAACTTCTGATCCTATCAGGACTTTTTTTTCCGTGCCTCGTACCAGATAAGGGCTGTGCTGGCTCTGAGCCCGGAGCTGAGGGTGGTGGAGAATGGGGTAGGGAAGCAGTCATCTCATGAATATATGAAGGAGGAAAGTACATTTGTTCAGTTTCCTTCAAAGGAGACATCTTGAATAAAACTTTATCTCTTCTTCTGCTTCCCTTCCCCTCCAATTTGCAATTGAAATCAGACTTTTGCGTATAAAGATCTATTTTTATAGTGACAGATTTATTAATGTATATAATAATCTATTAATGTATTAATAGCTGTGTATTAATAGCTATGTATTTATAGCTGTGCTAAAAAAGTGTATACAGCCTCTATTTTAAAACTCAACAAAAAGGGCCAGGAGAGAGAAGAAAGAAAAAGTTGACATGGAATACAAGGTTGTTTTCAAAATGCTCCTGGGTTCCTCTCTCCCTCTGTTGCTGTGTGTGGGATCCCCACTCTGTAAAAGAGCTTTTTGGAGATCCTTCTTCATCCTTGCATTTGATGTTTTTCGTATATATCTGTATATAGAGAGAGATATACATTTAAATCAGAGTACAGATATGGAGATATATTTATGTATTTAAATAAAACAGATATTTATGTCCTGAGTTGGTTGTGGAATGCAGCCAGCAGCTTCCCTGTGTTTCTTGGACACAAGTGGCTGCATGTGGCACCTGTCATGGACTGCTGGAGATCAGGGGACAAAGAGGGGACAGGCTCTCCTCGAGAGAGGTTTGGTGGCTGGAGAAACACATGGAGAGGTGAATTCCCAGTGTTTCTCCTGCCTTTGCCATATTCCCCGTGCTCTGTGGCAGGATGTTGATCTCCAGATGTGTTTTCCTCTGAGTACGTGCAGAGCTGTTGTACAAATCTCTCCCACTGTCATCACATCAGCATCAGTGTAATTACCTAATTTTATGCTACTAAAGCTCTGTGCATTGTGGAGCTCGGTACCTTCAGGGTGGCACTGTTGAAAATCAGTCCACATCCCAGTCTCAGAACAAACACCGTTAGTTATTTCATGCTTCGAAAAGCAACAAACACCCATTATTTAGAGCTGGTGAGAAATCATGGTTTCCACCATGTGGAAAACTTCCAGCATTGTGAAATTTATGCTTGTTCCAAAATAGGATTGGAAAGTCAATTTCTTGAAATACTTTGTTGAACAGAAATTTCTAAAATATTGATCCAGAAACATCAAAATGAGCTTGCTGAATATCACGGGGTTGATTTGGAGGAAACAATTATAATGTTATTAAAGTGGCACGTTCCTGGTGTTCCCGTGGCGTGTTAGGGACGTGATGATGTATTAGACCTTTAGAGCCCATGTCAGTGGTTCCCAGGAGAGTCCCCTGTGCCTACAAAAAGCAGAGTATTTGAAAAATACTGGAAGCAGTCAATGAAAGGGGAGTCTTTAAGAAGTGTCTGAAGTGAGGGGAATGCATACTTCATGTGACCATGCAGGTCAGGAGGTGAAAATCCCACTGACTTTGGCTTCTAATTGCGCCCAAACTTTTCCCATTTAATCCTTGATCGAGTTTGTCTTGTTGCAAAATGCTCAGTCGAGCAGCTCCTGAGATGCTCTGGAGTTATTCCTCTCCCTGAGACTCTGGGAGCATTGTGGCCACTGTTAATATTGAGGGATCGATAACTTGCCTTCTGACAGCCAGAAATCAAAGAGAGGAATGGGAAAACCAGATGCTTAAAAAAATGTATCTTATAAAAATATGTTCTAGTCCATAGCTAGCGGGGGAGGCTCTGATAGAAGCTGCTGCAGCTGCGGGAGTGCAGGTGTTGTGTGAGGACAGCACGGATGTTGTGGCTCCAGCAAAAGAACCTGTAAGCCAGACACCAAAGACTTTGAGGCTCAGGGAAGCTGGCAGACCTTAAACCTCATTGTTCTGTTTTAATAAGATGCAAAACCCAAGGACTATCCAGCTCTCCCACCACCCAATGCCACCACGAGGTTTGAGCCTGGTTTGGGGACGAGCTGCTCCACTGGGGTTCTCAAGGCCATGGCTGAAGACTAAAACACCTCAGCAAATCTGAGTTTTTTTCCAAGATCTGTGGGGTATTTCCATCACTGCCTGGCTTTGCTGGCTGGCTTGCATAGTCAGAGGGGTTTTGTAGTGCCTTGAGAAAGTCTTGGAATAGTGGAGACAACACCCAAGTGCATCTGATGGGGGCTCACAAATAATTCATCTCTCAAATACGGTTTGTGGGTGATTGCACTGATCCAAGCCTGGGACTCTGAGGTGGGGAATCCCTCCTGGGATGGTGAGATCCTACTTGTGGCACGTCCCCAGAACAGCCCCCTGTACCCATCCTGTGGAGGGTGCAGCTCTCCTGGCTGTGCTGGAACGAGCGCTGCTGCTTCCCATCCCCATTGCAATGTATTTTTACCCAAACATTGCTCATATTGTTCAGCTGATGACTACTTTTTGTTGTTGTTGTTGTTGTTGTTGTAATTTTTAAGCCAAACAACATATTTTCCCACTGCAAATTGTGCCAGCAGAAAGGAAGGAGGAGAGAACGGCTCTGGATAGGAATTGTTTTGTGGGAGACGTGCAAAGGAATAGGGGAGCCATAAGGAGGGAGAGCAAATCACTTTTCAGATAGAATATGGGGGTGGACAGGAGGGAGGTGTTCGTCAGGAATGTGTGCTGTACTTTGTAAAGGTAGGGTGACCTTCAGCTGTGTCCTTAAAGTGCTGCTGGAGAGGGAATCTGATTTTGTGGGGGCAGGAGAGCCTCGTGATTCCCCTGCTCCAGCCTGCTCCCGCGGGAGATGGAGATCATAGCCTTGTGCCAAACCTCGGGGTGGATCTCACCACCTCTGCCAGGCTGGAGGATCTCTCAGCACAGTGACGAAGATGTGAGCTCAGCAGCCCGGGTGGATTTATCCTGGGAACTGGGGAGGGGAGAGAAGGCGTTTGGCAAGCTCTGCTCGAGGGGAGGACAGTCCTGTCGCCTCTGAAGTGTGTCGTGTTGGGCCAGCGCTGGGAGGAGCTGCTGCCTGGGCACGGCTGACGGGGCTGTGTCGTGCTGGGAGCAGCGTGTGGGTGCTGTGGAGGTGCCAGGAGCTGCTGGCTGAGCCCCTGCCTGGCACAGGCAGTCCAGGGGGGGATTGCAGGGCTGTGTGGAATAGAGTAGCTCAGTTGGAAGTGTTCCACAAGGATCATCTAATCCAACTGCCTGACCAGTTCAGGGCTGGCCTGTAGTTAAAGCAAATTATTAAGGCCACTGTCTACCCCACAGCAGCGCTTCTTCCCATCCTTTTCTGACCAGTTAGAACCTCCAAGAGCTGCTGTGGGGCAGCCCAGGGGGCACTTTGGTTTGCAGTGGACTGTCTCTCTCGTGGCTGGGATGAACATCCCCACGAGTGCTGTCTCATTCCGTTATGGTGCAGTGGTCTCTCCTCTCTCCCTTTTGGCACTGCTGGCAGTGCATGAAGGGCTCTCCCTTCATCCCTCACCCCTCATGCTCACACAGTTGAAGCTCTGCTGTCTTTCATTTGTCACTGAGGTTTTTTTCTATGCTGCTCACCCATGCCAAACTCAGCCTGCTGAGATCTTGTCAACACGGGTCTTTTCTCATTTCTCATTTTCCCTACTTTCCTTTTTTTTTTTTCCTTTCCCGCTCCCCTTCTCTTTCCTTTTTTTTTTTTTTTTTCTTTTTGTCTTTTCTTCCCCTGCTTTACTTTTCTCTCTGGGGAGGCTGAGGACATCACCTCATCACCTGTGGGATTTAGGGAGAAGGAAGAGAACCTGTCCCATTACACTGGGTGCTGAGAGCTCTCTGCTCCCTGCAGCATGGCTGGGTGTTGGACAGTCTGCTTCAGGCTCTGTGTTTAGGTGAAATCCTTGCCTAGAATTACAAATCATGCCTCATCCTGCATGTCCAGCTTCTGTTCCAACTGAATTCTAGATTCCCTGCACGACACTGGGAAGGGAATTGGTGTCTGTGGTGCAGAGCAGTTCTGCACCCTGAGCTTGCCGGGTGCCTGAGGAGCATTGTGCACATCTGATGTGTCTGGATCCAGCAGAGGTGAGGCTGAAACATCAGCCCATAACTCCTGGCAGGCTGGGAGCTCCAGGGTGCTCACTTATGCCTTCTTCAAGTGGGACATGTGGTGACTCTAGGACCTGGGATCCCTCCCTGCCATCTCCAGGGTGGAGCTTCAGAGGGGACTTTGGAACTGGAAATGGAGACAGGACAGAGGTTATATCCTGCTAATGAGTTTATTTAAGGAGCTGACAGAGGCCAAACCAGTGCTGAACGTGGGAGACCTCTGTGTCCTGCAGGACAGGCCTTTTGACCCCAAATTTCGTTTTTGCTTTTTGTGAGTAGTTTCATGATTTCCTGTTACTGCCCATTGTGCAGCTGGGTAGGGAGCTGCTTCGGAAGTTCTGGGGGAATTTTTTGGCATTACTGAGTTGAGGATGTGTGAGAAGAAGGAGAGGAGTTGTTTAAATATCAGCATGGTGAAACACATGCCCTGGGGCATTGCAGGAAGTTGTTTCCTGACCCCAGGTGCTGCATTCCAGCATGTGGGTGCAGCCTCTGGGAGACCTCAAGGAATCCTGCTGCAACCCAGAGCATTCCTGGACCAGCTGCACTTTGCCTGACTGCCACCCCAGCCTTCCTGTCATTCCATAATCCCAAACTTGCCTGTTGGAGAGTTCCTGCTGCCCTAAAACACTGCCAAGGTTGGGGTACAATACTGAATTTGTGTAAACCCAAACCCATCTGAGTGCCCTGTATGATTTGAACCTTTCAGGCTGTAACTTGGGTAAGGGCGTGACTCTTCCAAGTGCACATGAGGGAGAGGCAAGGAATAATCCAAAATGCTGGAAAGCAGCGTGGAAAATGCAATTTCTGTAAGCTCACAATCTTCTAGTATGAGTGGCTTTGGTAAGATCTGAAAAGTGCCAGATGGGTCCCTGTGGGTGAAGTCTGAGGGTCCCGGCAGAGCTCCTGCCCCAGGACTGGACTCTGGCTTACACAGGGAAAGCTTTTCATGGGCAGGGACACACGGTGGCCCAGCTGTTTTCTAACCACAGCCCCTCTGCTGGTGTTGCAGCTCCCGAGGTGACGCAGGAGACGGTGGAGTCCCTGATGCAGAAGTTCAAGGAGAGTTTCCGCACCAACACTCCCATTGAGATCGGGCAGCTGCAGCCGGCGCTGCGCAGCACCTCCGTGGGCAGACGGAAACGCCGCAGCCGCCCCCGAGGTACGTGGCCACTGGAGCTTTCTTTACTGCTTGATTGATGCAGTAAATTTCTTGGTCTCTTCTGAGCCAGTCTCCTTTGGGATACCCCCTCAAGGGGAGTTTGTCTTCTGTTTCAGAAAGGGTTCTCCAAAGCCTCGTTAGCTTCTTGTTTCTCGTGTTTATTAGCATGTTATCAAAAGGCTTGGCAGGTCTTCCCCAGACTTTTTGCTCAAGTTCAAGCCACCATTGCATGGCTCACTTTGGCTTGAAAAGCACAAAATAGCCTGAAACAATTAACCATATTAACATTGACCCAATTAACAATAGACACGTAAATTATTTTACTTAATGACCCAATGACCCATCTCCTCTGTGATGCACTACGACATTCTCTATCCAATCACTTACTACTGCTCAAAAACCTCCAGAAGAAGAAGATGAAGAAGGAAAAGAGACAACACCTTAAATCCTCCATATTGTCTTCTGTTTTCTAAACTAGTTTAACTTTTTCACCCAGTGACTTAAGAAAACTAATTTACACACTCACACTTTCAGCTTTTCTAACTAACTCTAACAGTTGTTTTCATGTAACACCATGAAAACATGCCCATAAATTTCATGTTATATGAAATTCAGTGTTGTGACTGTTGTGCATCTCGGGTGCAGCCTGTGGGAGGTTTTGACTGCCCAAGGTGCATCTCTTGAAAGCCTTTAATAAATATTTACTTTTATTGTCTTAATCTTGTCTAGCCTCTGCTCTAGGGAGCCCCTCCAAGGCACCAGAGGAGCTTGGCTGGGGAGGAAGGTGGGAGCCTCCTCACCCTCGTTGCTGAGCGTGGGGACACCAGAGCTCCTCTGTGGTGGGGTGAGAGAGGGACAAACCCCACACAGCATCCTCTGGGTGGGCTGGTGCAGGTGTCTGTGAGGTGTCACATCGTGTCCCCTCCAAGGGATTCTCCTCCAAGAGTCCCTGTCGGCTGCCCCAGCTAAAACACAGGGAAACAGAGTTTCTTGTCAAGGTTTAGTTTCATGAAGGGGTGAAATTCATTTTGGTTGTCACTCACATCATTGGGACATCTCTTCTTTCTGCTTTCCCAGTGCTTAGATGCTTTAGGAGCTGCGCAGAGAGTGGGAGCACAACACTGATGTATCTAAAGGCTGTACCACACAAAAGGCTGTGCCAAGGGCTTGGGTGCAGATTTCCATCTCTAGAGGAGGAGGAGATGTCTGATCCCTTCAGGGATGATGGGGATGAGGGTCTCCTGGCCATGATCTGCCCAGTGCACTGAGGGTCTTTGTGTCAGCTCTGGGAGCTGGGGAGAAAATCCTTTTCTTTCTGTTTACTGTTGGTTTTGTTTTTCTTTTATTTATGAGTCTGAAATGTGATCTTTTATTCCTGATACATTTTTCTGTGATACAGGCCTGGAGAGGGCTTTTTTTTTTATTATAGCTCTGCCCATAAATTATTTACTTAGTGTGAAGAAAATGTTCTGACTCTTTAACTGGTTTAAATTATTTGGTTTGTTTTCTAGTAGTTATTCAAATACGTGTCTCTGGATTTTAGTGTGGGTGTGGGTGCTCTGGGGTCCATGGGGACTGTCTGGGAAAGTTTCCCTGATTCCCTGCTCCAGGCTCATCATTTTTTGGTGTGTTTTTATTCCATTTTTGAACTGCCTGAAGGTAAGAGGCTTTTTGGTCACTAATGGAACAAGTCAGTTAATCCTTGCAGCTGAGCTTAGGAGGAGACACAATGCCCAGCTCAGGCAGAGCCTCTGGCTGGGTGGGAGCAGAGTGTGCCCCTGAGGCAGCCTGGCTTGTCCCCAGTCTCTGGAGACACCCCCCACCCCATTTCCCACCTCCCCAGGGCCTATCAGTGACCCCAGGAGCAGCCAGGGCTTACAGGACAAGAACATCCTTGGTCTCCCTCCCACTGGTTTCCTCAGTATGAGAAAATGAGATTGCTTTGTACCCAGTGTCTGTGAGGAGCCTGAGGCAGAATTTACCCCACAGACTTCAGGAGGAGACTCTGACCCCCATTGTCCCCAGCCACGGGGATCCCTCACCAGCACACCCTAAAAAAGGGATTTTAAGCTCTCAGTCATCAGAAACCCCCAAAAAGCCAGGTAGTCCCAATGTCTCCAGTGGAGATCTTGCTCTGCACAGCCCCATCCCATCCATCCTCTTTTCCTCTTAATTTAAATATCTTTTTGCTTGTAGAGGTAGTGGCTGGGCACTGTTGCTGAGGTGATCCATGCCTTTCCCTGCCCATTCCCTGGCTTCTTCTGTGCCAGAGGTTTTGTTTTTACAGCCTGTGGTTACCTGTGCCTCTGGCAAGTGGCTGGAAGTGCAAACAACCCTTCAGGGTAAAGGATGATCCCACAACTCGGGATGTTTACATTTTCCATCCAGCTGCAAACATAAACCCTTTGCCTCATTAATCCATTGCAATCCATGAGACTTTTTTTTTCCTCCCCCTAAATGAAATTGTCCATTTGGGATACATTCATTTCCTCCTAACAGCCGTGTGACAGTTCTGCTGATGGAGTTTGCATCCAACTTTGTTTCTGGGTAGTGACAAGTCAGCCTGATGGATGCATGTGTGTAATTATTTTCTTGTGGTTTGATTTAATTAATGTTTAACTTCATCAAAGCCCTACAGCTGGAGCGCTGTCCCTGCAGGAACTGCACACAGCAGAAGGATTTTCTCTATGGAAAGGCTCTGAAAGGGTTTCTGAGTGCTAGGATGGGATAAACCATCCAAAGCAGAGCACAACCTGACCCCCAGCCCAAGGGAAACAAATCTGGGATAAACTTTGCCTTGCTTTACCTCCCTGCTCTGAGTGAGCTTAAGCTGCTGCCCATTGCTCCTCATTAAATCTGATTTTGCCCTGAGTGTTTCCAGCAGCTCTGGGAAAGGTGCTTTTCCCAAGTAGGTTGACTTTTAAAAAAAACAAACACCAAACCACAACACCCTCTCTATTTACAGTGCCATATAATTTTATTTTGTCTAATGCCTCTTTCATACAACCTTTCTCCCTAAACACTTCCGTGGAGTGAAGCACATTCAGAGCTTATAAATAATTGAGGGAGAGACGGAGAGAGCTGAGGGTGGGAGGGCTGGGCTGGAAGGAAGAGATCTCTGCTGGGGGCTGGCAGAACTGGACGCTGGAAGGATGCTGCATCCCAGGGCGTTTATTGATCCTGAAATGCAGCCCTGGAGCATCCCAGGCTGGCAGCCCCAGAGCTGGGGAGCCCTGGGGAGAGGCAGTGGGGCAGGGGTGTGGGTTTTGCAGAGGTTTTGCTGTGTGCCCGGGGTTGGGATGCAGCTTTGGGGGCGGCTGGTGTGCGCAGAGAGGGGGTCTGGTGCCCTCTCCTGGGGCAGGGCTTTAAAAACACTCTGAATTTGGGAAGAAATCTCCCGTAATGATCCTTTTCCCGAGACAGGATGTGCTGCTCTTCGGCATGTGCTGCTCACTGGGGCTGCGGTTTTGTGGTTTGGGGGTCTTGGCTGTGCCCCGGGTTACCCAAAGCCCCCTGAGAGGGGAGAGCTGAGGCTCAGCTGGGCTCATCCATGGTCCTCTGCTCTCACCTTGCCCTGTCTGAGCATCCTGTGGTGCCTGTGCAGCATCACATTCTGCTGCTGAGGCTTTTCTGGAGTTCACCTGGGAGCTTTCACCTCACCTGGGTCATAACATCATGTCCAGCTCTTTGAGCTGGTCCTTGGTAAAAATAAAACCCCTCAGGCTGTGCAGGGTGTGTGGGATCAGCATGATCCCAGATTTTCACAGTGGTTGTGACCTGGTTCTCACCTGGTTGTTGCACCTCCAGTGCTGGGGGGTGTTTTGGGTAGAGACAGAAGGAAGAGGGAAGATGGGTGAGGAGGAAGAGTTTTCCTCAGCTGTATGTGAAGCCAGTGTGTGTGAACATACCCCTACCACAGGGTGCTTTGTTTTAAAGGCCTTTTTTTCTTTATTCTTTTATAATTTTGGGGTTGACTAGGCAAGTTTCAAAAGAAAATATTTTTGTATTTTCTTTTTCTCCTTAAATTTGCATCTAATTTACCTTTCTCTGACCACATTTTGATTTTTTTCTTTCTTTTTCTTTCTTTTTTTCTTTTTTCCCAGTTGTCTGGTGCTCTTTTCAGGGTTAAATTAATTAAACTGAAAATTTCCACTTAGCTAATTGCATTGCTCTGCCAGCTCCTAGTGCATGGACTTTGCTGCTGTGCTGGGGAGGGCATTCCTCACCCAGTTTTTACTGGGAAGCCAGGGAATAAAAGGCCTTGTTGAACACCCAGAAGTCAACATTGCACAGGGTGAGTGAGCATGGGGTGGGGTGAACCCAACGTGGTCAATGAGGGAAGTTGTGGGTCTTGAATTCCATGGTATGTACAGGGAATTGCCCCTTTTCTGGAGGAAAAGGATGCAGAGAATCCTTTTTCCATTGATAGTGGCTGCAGGGCAGAGGGATCACAAAGATGTCACCCGAGGTGGCACCATGGGGACAAAACCAAGCTTCCACTTCTATCGTAACATCCAACTTTGCAGGATTAAGTAGCTGAGGTCAGCTTGGCCTCAGATAGGAGTTATCCAAAGTGCTGCTGTTGCTTATTTCTTTATTTTAACTCAGTTTTGATTCCTTTTACATCTATAGCTATTTTCCCTGCGATGTTCTGTGACCTCCTGGCTTCGGGGAAAGGATTAAAAATGTCATGTTTGTTTTTTATTTCCTCTTTAACGACAAAACCCTCTCTTTTAAAAATACACACGTGGCTTCAGCTAACAAAAAGTCTTTGGGGATAACTGTGGTTCCTGAATTTTATTTCCTTATCCCCACTCAGAATTAACGGGACCATGTTTAATTACGCCATAACGAGGTGTTTGCCTTGGCACCCCGCCTTGCTCCCCACTAAATTAACGCTGCACTCACAACAAGCGCCCTGCCCCGGCGCCTGGCTGAGCTGAGATCCATTTGAAGGGATTAACGAGTTTGTAAATCTGCAAACAGGATTAGAAACAAGAGCATCTTCCTTGAGCTCCCCTTCCCTGCCAGCCTCCTGCCCCAGTGCCTGGTGACAGAGCTGGGCAGGAGATGAGGGGTTGGGTGAGCAAGGGGAGCTTTGTTTTTTCTCCAGCCTCAAAAGCAGGAGTAAACTGGGTGTAACAATGGTGTATCTCCCCATGAGAGCTGCTGGAGAGAGTTGCCAGTGCATTACTGATACCCAGCACTTCAAAATTGCCATTTCCCTGTTCTCTGTCTTTTAAATGTCTTATTCCAGTTTGTAACTGATTGCAGTGATTAGGAGCTTTTTGTTTTCTGATGCTTGGTGGTTTTCCTCACTGTTTTTGAAGCAAAAGGAATGCTGACCAGGCAGGACTGCTCAGCTTTACCTGGTTGCTGTCCTTGTCCATCAGTAATTGCTTGTTTATTGGTAACTGCAGAGGTTCTCTCTGCCATGAGCATCCTTGGTCCCATCATGATTATTCCTCAGCCCCATGCCCTGGTGAGCAGCCTGTGAGCAAGGCTGGCTATGGACCTGGGAGAGGAGGCATTGCCCCAGTTGTAAATGTCTCACTGGGCTAATTTGGTCAGATTTCGGGGCCAGTTAAACATGAAATCAGGCTCACGGCAGGATTACTTGAGGATTATCATCCCTGTGTCCTCCAGCTTGCCTCAACTGGGTTCTGAGATCCTCAAAACCACCCCTAAGATGTGTTCCAGCATCCTTGATGGCACGCAGGTGTAAAAGCACATCCCTGGTAGCCGTGTGTGTGCCCCAGGCTCGTGTTGCCAGGCTGACCTCTGGCACCGCATGTTGGGTCAGAGGAGACGTTTCCTCTGCGGGCTGGGGACCTGCACCAGGTCTCACAACTCCTGTATTTATACATCCTGCTCAGCGCTGGGTAATCGGAAAATGCAATATCGCTGTCACCAGCTCTCTGAAGACATCCAGCCTGAGTAATTTAACATGTCAGCTCCATCCATCACGGCGACGCAGCCGGCACACAAACGCGCAGTGGCCGGAGGGGGCTGGGCCGGTGGCTGG
>NC_031785.1:7564071-7570917 GCF_001522545.3 Parus major
GCTCTGGTGCTTGGGATGGTGACAGAGGGCTGTGCCATGTCCTGCTTGCACAGACAGTGTCCTGGTCCCTCTCCCAGGCAGGGGGATGGCTGTGCTGAGCTCTCAGCAGAGGGGACACCCTCCCACAGCTGGTGTGTGTCCCCCAGCCCTGCCCTGCTCAGTGAGAAGGGGATGTGCAGCAGGGCTGCAGCCCTGGCTGGCTGCCCAAGGGCCTGCGTTAGAAGCCCAGGTTAATTAAGATTTTCCTCGCTCTTGCAAATAAGCCTTATTGGCCTTACCACTCTGCTGTGCCTTTCAAACCCCTTGCTGTGGGTGTATCATGACACTGGATGTTTTTTTGTTGTTTTGGGCTGAAGAGGGGTTGATGAGGGTCATGATTTGGGATCTTTAATCCCCCCAGGCCCCTGTCCAAGCTCTAAATGCTGCGGCACCGACCCTTCCTGCTGCTTCCAGGAGGAAAGGAGCCGGCAGAGCCTCTTCCTGCCCCTCTGCTGAGACTGCCCTGGAGGGCACTGCTCGGCCAGGCCAGGGCATGGCCAGGGCAGGAGCCACGTGCCGAGCCCCTGGCGTCCCTCTGGCTCCTGCCAGCCACCTCTCATCACCGTGATTGAGGATTTCAGAGGGCAGAAGGCACCGCTCATTTTCTGTTCTTCTGCCAAGAAATGGGGAAATTGTTCTGCTGCCTAGAATAAAAGATTTTTTAAAAACAGTAAAATATTTTAATGGCAGTTTAAAGGGCCACTGTCAACCCCCAGAGGCCTCTTTGCTTTAAGATCTGCAAAGATTGAAGCACTTCTGCCAATTAGAGTCTGTGGTGCTTTTTAAGCATCCATCGTGTCTTGGTGGTCTGGGGATGAAGCCAGCTGGGCTCCTGCTGCATCCCACACCGCATCTGGAGAGGGAGAGACTGGGTGAACCATGGGCCAGCCCTGCTCCTGTGGGTCCTGACTGCTGCTGTCACAGCAAGCTGGGGGAGCAGATGGGCCAAACTGGGTGCTGAGGAGCAGGAAAGACCCTCAGGGGGGTCCTGAGTGCCCCCCAAGTGCTGTAATGTCCCTGTACCTTTTGTCCTTGCAGGGTTTGCTAAAATTCACTGCATTTCGCTGTGCAGGTGTCCTCAGGGAGAGCAGCTGCCACACTCAGGGGTTTTCTTTGCTAAGTCCCTTGAAATACATTTGTGTTTTTATTTCTTAGAATAGAAAATGTCTTCTAACATTCACATCACTCTAGGTATTGTGGGGGTCTTGATTTTTGATGAATCATGAGTGGGGATTGCTGGCCAGATCCTCAGTTCTGCTGAGTTCTGGGCTCCACCTGCTCCTGAGCATCCCAGCTGCCAGGGCTGATTTTTTCCTCTCTGTTGCCTGCAGGTGGGATCGGGTTTGGACGTGCCAAAGGCAACTCTGGCTCAGAGGCAGACGATGAAACCCAGCTCACCTTCTACACGGAGCAGTATCGGAGCAGGAGGCGAAGCAAAGGTACGAGAGGACACTGTGATTGCACACTGGTGTCAGGGGAAAAGAAATGCTGGAGCACCTAGGCTGTCCCCGTGGGTGATGGTGTCTGGCACTGCCCGAGTGTAAAGGACAGCCACATCAGTCTGTGGTGGTAAGGACATCTCAAGATGTGCTGTTTGTGTGGTACAGCACCGTGCAGGAGCCATAAATCCCTTTTCCCACAGATGCTGATAAAGTTCTGGGTTTCTTTGATGGTTTCTAACATCAGTTACCCTCCACATGCCCTGGCACATCCCCAAAGTTACACCAACAGGGAGTAGTTATGTCTGTCCTCGTCCTGGCACCAGTGCAGCTGTCAGGGATGGTTACCTTGGCAATTCCTTGCTCCAAACTCCCCTTTTCTACCCTTTATTTCCCATGCAAAGCATCCATCGGATGAAAATTTCCCAGCCTTCCTCTTGGCACAAAGGCAATTAAAAAGAACAAATTCAAAATGAGGGTTGGGGCAGGGATTTGTAGCCCCAAGTCCCTTCAGGCTCTTTTGTGAGTTAGAGAAGCCGAGAAACTAAAATATCATCTGGAGTTTGAAATCAGCGTCCGCGTTTCCTCTCGTCACATCACGCCGGATCGCTTTTGTTCGGGACTCTCAGCCTTTGCTGGAGGAGAGGACGAGTTTCTCTGCTGCTGCTACTGGGTTTGAAAAATGGCTGTCGGGAAATAACTCCATTGGGAAGCAATTTAAAAATTGCACAGCGGGTCTGCTCCCTCCATTTGTTTTGTGCACGGAGCCGGGCCCCGGCAGAGCGCGGCAGCCAGACAGATGCCGGTGCCCACCGTGGCAGCACGCTGCCCCATTTGTTTCCATGATAAGCCATTCCCATAAATGCTTCCAATGTGTTTATTTGAATGTGAAATTACCTCAACACCTCTGATGGGCTGCACACTGGAATAAACTCACGCATGCACGGGGGTGCTCAGAGGTTGGGCCTTTGGTTTTGTGTGTTTGGGGTTTTTGGGTTTGTTTTTTCTGTTTTAATTTTTCTATGTGCTTTAGAACCAAAAGAAATCATCACTGTGTTCAAAATGAGCTTTTGATGAGAAGGATGAGAGGATTCGTGAGTTCCTTACCTGTTGCAGTACAAACACAGCTGTGTTCAGGAGAAATTTATAGAATCAGAATCCTGGAACAGTTTGGATTGCAAGGGACCTTAAAATACCTTGTTCCACCCTCTGCCATGGCCAGGGACACCTTCCACTCTCCCAGGTTGCTCCAAGCCCTGTCCAACCTGGTCTTAGACACTTCCAGGAATCCAGGGGCAGCCAAAGCTGATCTGGGCACCCTGTGCCAGGGCCTGCCCACCCTCAGAGTCAAGAATTCCTTCCCTTTTTAAGCTTAAGCCTAAACTTCCTCCTAACCCTGCCCTGTGTCAGTCTGAAGCCATTTCCCCTTCTCCTGTCATTCCATGTCCTTCTCTAGAGTCCATCTCCAGCTCCCTTCAGGTACTGGAAGGCTGCATTATTCATCCCTAAGCCTTCTCTTCTCCAGGCTGAACAATCCCACCTCTCTCAGCGTTTCCTCATGGGAAAGGTGTTCCATCCCTCTGGTCATCTTCGTGTGACAGGAGGAAGGAATTGGTTGTGTTGCAAACAGGGACAAAAGAAACTGTCCCAAAATGCTGCTGATGCAGGGATCAAATTCCCCAGGTGCTGGAGTACCTTTTTCTGTGACTTATCCAGCAATACTGGGCAGGTTGTGACAGCCCTTGGGCACTTTGGAAATGTCACTGAAGTTTGGGGTTTTTTTCAGCTTCCACTAGGGAAAGGGGTGATAGGGCACAGGGAAGGTATGGAAAACTGTGTTTTAATGAGAGGCAGAGAAATCTTTGCAAGGTTGCCTTGATGCCATTCCTCTTGAGGTCAACTGCTCTGTCAGCCTCTTGAAAAAGGCTCATACTGGATGCTGGGTACAAAGGTATTTTTATTGACGTCTGTGTTGGTTTTTGGTTATTGGTTTTAGCTTCCTTGTAGGGCAAATATAAAGGAAGAGATGAATGGGAAGAATCCCTTTCTTTCCCTGTGAATAAGCTGTTGTTCACCTGGGCAGCTTTGATGGCTGGGTTTGAAGGGAATTCAGGAGGCAGAGCTGCCTCGCGCCGTCGCGCAGGGCTGCCTGTTAGATCTGCCTTAGTGTTTGAGCAATGCTGTGAGAACCTGGTTTGTTCATGTTCACTGAGGGCTAACTGAGGGAATTGTCTTGCATAAAGTCCCCATTGTACTTCCCCTCCTGTCTAGATAAATTTGGCCATCGCTGCATCCTTGAAAGGAATTTTCCATTATCCTTTCATTGACTCTCCTCTCCCTTATGGAAGCAGAGCAATAGCGTAGTGGGAAGTCGTAGTACCAAACTCATAATTACAAGTTCAGCCAAGATCCATAATTGGACGGGATCGTAACTCTAATAGAGAAGGATGCGTGGTCAGATACAGTTAATTCTTACAATGATGTTCCCCTATCGATTCCGCCAGGCCTGCGTGTCGTTGCAGGTGCCTTTGGATAGTTATCAGGTCCAAGGAGAGGGATTCCTTGGGGTTTCTCTCCTCGGATAAGATTTTGTAGGATTGAGCCTAATTACTTGTAGTGTCAAGGCATTGATCCCAGATGATGCGATGGGAAGTTTCCACTTAGGAGGTGTGCAGGTTTGCTTTTATTTGAGCTTGGTTAAGTGGCCTCCTGGAGAAAGAGGACAGCAGGTTCTGTAGTGCTTTGGCAAGGCAGATTAGAGAGACATTCCCACAGGACAATATTCAGCAAAGGAGGGTTTGTTCTGGTAGCTCAGGAGCAGCAGACACACTGGTTTTCAGTGCAGGAATAGCTGGAGGAGTAAGAGGCAGAATCTTTTGTGGCCACAGTATGCTGCACCACTCACCTTCCCAGCTTCTAGGGCTGTGGGATGCCCTGACTGATGTCACCCTGTCTTTGGAAAGTCTCCTGAGAAATTATAAGGGGGAAGAGTGTGAGGAATGGAGCAGGGGAGATCTTCCCCTGGAGTCCTGGTCTTTGCTGCTGTGCTCAGCCCCATCTCTGGGATTTGAGCTGGGAGAGGCACTGCTATGAGACACTGTTCATACCCAAATCTTCTTCACTGAGACACCCTTTCTCTTCACCACAGTCCCCTCCCTGTGCCCACACCCGCTCCCCACTCTCCACTTCTCTTTGATGGATCACTGTGAGCTCTGCTCTAGTGGCATGCAGTCTCAAGGGAGCTGGAATTTGGATTGTTTTTTCCAAGTGAAACAAGTCCTGAGAGAGGCTGTCAGGCTGTGCACAGCTCTGTGCTCAGAGGCTGAAGTGACCCTCAGCTGGGGACAGGGGTATCTGGTTTGCTCCTTCCTGCCGACCCTTGGCACAGACTTCTTGAGGATTGCCAGAAATCAGATTTTCTTGCAACCTATTTGCAACAGGTTTGTGCACTGCAAAGCTCTGCTTGCTGTGGGGGCTGGCTCTCCCCTTTCCCATTCCCCTGGAAATGTGGGAACTTCTTTGCATTCTGGCTGTGGTGCACAGATGGCTCTTGTCTCCAGCGCTGTCGGTCACCACACTTTCCACCAGTGCTGGAGTCTCTGAGAGAGAGAACCTGACAGTGTTGCAAAGATGTGAATCCACATCCCCTGCTGGCCATCAGGGCGATATCAAAGCTTTGATGCTTCAGGGTGGGATGTGTTCAGTCACACTCTGAGTTCCAGAGGAAAATATTAGTAGCGAAAATGCCCCTAAACCAAGGAGGCAGAGCCCTGTGCACAAACTCCACTCCTGCTCCATCCCTCTTGCTCTGGGGTGGGGTTTGCCTTGTGCCCAGCAAAATGTATTCAGGTCTGACTGTGCAGATTCCCTGGTCAGAGGCAGCACCTGCCTGATGGTGAAATCAAATAGTGAAAGATGTGGGGGAAGCAGCAGCACCGTAACTCCAAGGCTGTATCAGGCTCCGTGCCCATCTCATTAAGGATTCTGTGGGTATTAATGAGCCCTTCATTGCCCCTCCTTGTACAGGCAAGGTTCCTGCACCTCTCTCTGCCTTCTCAGGCCACAGAGAAGCTGCTCTGTAACACAGAAATGTGCAGCAGAGGATGTTCAGCTTCCTGGGTTGGGGGAAACTGAGGCAGGGAAAGTGTTGGTGTCATATGGAGACCCTGAGAGGGGCTGAGCCATCACAAGCCCATTTGGCCCATAGACTCTCTGCCCTCCCTTGCACCCTAGTCTGAACCTCTGTGACCTGCCAGGAGGTCCCCAAATCTGCTGACAAAGCCCAGGGCTGGGGCTGATGTCACTCCCCATCAAGCAGAGATCAGGTATGGAATTGCTGGAAACCCAGACACGAAGCGTGGGGTGCAAAGGCAGAGAGATGCTGTTGTTCCTGTGATGGTTGAGATGTGCTGGAGGGCACTCAGCCAGTCCACCCACCTGGGATGTCTCTTGGAATTCCTCAGCTGGCTGCTGCTCCTCAAGCTGTCTCTGGTATCTGCTTGAGCTCGAGCTGCACCACCCTGAGCTGCTGCCCCACGCTTGGGTCTGGGATTGCTTCACCCCCCCTGGGCATCAGCTGTTCAAAGAGGAAGGGGGGAAACTTCCCACTCTGTTTTTGTGCACAGCTCTTGTCCAAGCTCCCCAGCACCCAGGGAAGGGAAGGCTTTGGGATGCTCCTCAGCTGAGGTCTCTGTGAACAAGGCACCTGGCTGTTTCCATAGCACACGATGATGGTTTTGACAAATTAGCAGAGTTCAATTATGTACCTTGGATTGGTGTCAGCCCCGTATGTGTGCGTGCCGGGCTGGCTGCCGGAGCCTTCTGAGGGCTGTTAGAGAAATGAGAAGCTGAGCTTTGATCTGCCTCTGTATTTGGTGTTTAAAACAAGGCCTTTTATAAGGGAATATTAGGTATTCGGAGTCTACTACATATGAGGAAGCTTTGCTTTGATCCTCTCCCATCTCCAGAGGCAGCAGGCACTTATTATTTCATGGGGAACTAAACGAGGTGCAGAATGAAATTTGGGTACTTCTCTCTTTGCTGGTGCCTCTGGAGCTGAGTGAATGCTGCAGGCAGGACATCACCCCAACTCTTCCATACTCCTCAGGGAATTGCCTTAGGCTTGACTCACCTTCAAACTGGGGGAGATGCTGTTGGCAGCCAAGCGGGAGACACAAGGTGATGAAGCAAACGTCAATCTGGGCTGCTTCCAGTGGCATGAAGGAAGAATGGATCTGTCTGTCTGTAGCTTGGAGATGCTTCTCCCTTCCTGGCATCCCTGTGTCCATCCCCTCTTTGTGTGTTCAGCCCATGGCGTGGACACATTAGGAAGGGACACAGAGTTGTTAGGATTCCTCAGGAAGGGACA
>NC_031785.1:7571096-7574903 GCF_001522545.3 Parus major
CCTGCAGGGACAGACAGACAGGTCAGTCTGGGTGCTGCACACCCAGCTGGTTCATGGCACATGGAGCTGTGCTGCTCTTGGTGAGGCCAGGAAGGAGCACCTCAGAGGGGACACCGCAGCTCCTATGGGATCTGCAGATCCCAGATCTCAGGAATGAGGTGTCTTCATGATACAAATCTTGTCTTTATGCCCCAGAGCACCAAGGTCCTCCCTCCAGGCTGTCCCCTGGCACCACAGCCATGCTCACACTGTGATGTCCAGGGCAGTGTGATGGTGGGGGATGCTGCTGATTCCCAACCATTCTCTGCTCTCCGTCATGGATGCTGCTTTCCCAGCTAGTGAGCAAACGTGGTGCTTTTGCATGATGGCTTATTCTGCCTGCAGAGCAATGAGGCACTGCAACAGCCCATAAAACCCATTCTGAGTCCCTCCCCATTCCTGCTGGACTCTGGCTGTGCAGGGAGGCTGGGCTGGGGCTGCTCCAGCTGCCTCTTTGCTCCCCTAATCGCTGGTGGCTGCAGGTCTGGGGGTGCCCTCACGTTCCTGCCCGTGCCAGGGGTACGGAGCTGCTGGGAGAGGGGCTGCTGCTGGAGGCTGGAGCTGGGCAGCACCAGGGGCTGCAGGCAAAGGGCTGCTGGAGCTGTGGTGGCCACAGGCACTTTAACTTCCCCGGACTGACTGGAGATAAAGGCTTCTACATCTGTTCCTGGAGGCAGTGCGGGTCTTCCTATTTATTTATTTATTTTCCGATTGTATCTGATACAGCCTCAGCGAGTAATTGAGTGTTTGAGAGTGAAAAATTATCTCTCCGGCTTGGCCCTTATCTTGACAGCAAAGCAGCACTTTTAATTTAATTTTGTTCAGAGCATGTGGGTAACAAATTTCACTAATCGCTCTGCTGTCGCCCTCCGCATGGTAACGAGCCTCTTGTTTCCCAGGAAGCAGAACACAAACACGGAGCTGGATGCGGGCGGGAGGAGGGCGAGGGCTGGTGCCGGTTGGGAAATGAAGATGCGTTTCCTTGTGGATTCCTGTGGCACGATGGATTTGTCTCCTGGAGCAGAGGGTGGTGGATGTCACGTTTGTTCCGGGGTGGTGCTTGGCTGTGGGGGGGGAAACTGAGGCACAGAGGGATGTGCCCCAACGCTGGGGAGCTGTTGCAGAGCAGAGATTTGTATTCTCATCCTGTTCTGTCGGTTTGCATCTGTTCCAAAAATAATGGATGGAGGCAAAAGATGGTTTGAGACTATTTTTTATTTATTTATTTTTTTTTTTTTGAGACTTCAGCCCAATTCCCGCTCCCAGCTCTGCCTGCAGGGTGACAGTGGGACAATGAGGAGGGTGGTGAAGGTCCAGCCAGGATGAGTCTTTGGACATCTCTTGCCAAGCAGCCCCTGGGACATCTCCTGCCAGGTCCTGAGCCCTCCCTGTCACCCTGGCCTCCATCACCACTCTCTTCTCCTGGTTTCTAAAACCAGTTCATCAATCTGGCCAGCCCTTCATGTGCAGAGCACAATCCTCCCTGGGCTGTGACTCAACACAAACTATTTCATAGATAATGATTACTTCTTTTTCCCTTTTTCCTGTAGGAATAATGTTTTTGCTACACTGTATTGAAAATTTCTTTCCCTTCTCCTTAAAATGAAACCTTCAACTCAGATTTGCCTTTGTGCTTGTGTATTGTAAAATTGGGACTCATTTGGAGTGTAAAACAAAAAAAGATCAGGCCTTAATTCTAGGAGAAGTGCTTTCATTGATTTTCATGAAAGAAAATTCCAGTGCACGCAATATCTACCTTTAAATATGTAGCTGTTTCTTTAATGTGATTTTATCTGAACCAATTCACCGCTGGGAACATGAAAGCAAAACTGACTCCATTGATTTTAATTGTCCCTGCCCAGAGAAATGCAAAAAAAATATAACAGTGCCAGAAGAGCAAATTGAGTTTGCACAAATTCTTCCCCCCTTTGCTGTGCCAAGGAGGTCTAAAATATTCAGGCAGGAGAAGCTGCCTGTGGTGACTGGTGCTGGTGGGGCTGGTGGATCAGTGTCTCACCCTGTGCCACTCTGGTCACCTCTATTTCCCCCCTCTCCTCAGCTGCTCATTCCTTGCCCAGCCTTCAAGGCTTTGCCTTTGCCCCCTTCCTCCTCTTGGTTGGAATTTGCTGGCAGAGTCTTGCTGCCAGCTGCAGGCACAATGCCTTGGAGCAAAGGGGGAGCACCGTATAATTAAGAAGAAAATACATTTATTCAGTACATAAGGCTTTATAACTCCGGGAGCACCTTAAGAGCCGAGGCTCAGGCTGCTGGAGGAGCACCAGAGCTCACTGGGACACACAGGAGCTCGGTCAATCAGTCCTTGACCTTGCTATGGGGTCCAGCAGCCCAACCCCAGCCTCCCCACAGTGCCCAAGCCACCCCTCAGCATCCTCCTCCCCAGGGCTGCCTTTTCTGCAGCTCCCTGTGCTGTACTGGAGGGTGTCTCAGCTAATTGCTAGAGGATAATTCATAAATGTTAATAGTATTAATCTGATTCAGCATGTGCTCAGCAAGATCTAATCCTCTATAAATCCAGAAGTGACTGATCTCACCCTTCTGCTGCACAGCGTGGCTGCCTCTCCTCCTCCTTTCCCCCATCCTTTCCTCTGTGCACCCTCTGTGTCCTTGGAGGGTCTCCTCGGGGGTCTCCCCCAACACAGGGGAAGCAAAGCTGCCACTCCAGGGCTGATCCACATCCTGCTGACCTGGGATGAGGCTGGAGACTGCCCAGTGCCCCAGCTCTGACCCAGATCTGCCTGTAGCTGTGGCACCTGCGCTGGGCACCTTCATCAGGGATTTGTCCAGGACTGCAGTGGAGAAGATGCCTCAAGAAGAGGCTGGGACCAGGCGTGGTGTAGATGGTTTGTGATGAAACACCTGCCTGTGCTCTCAGCCCTGCCTGGGGGGCTCATTGCATCCACATCCATCCCCTTTAGGAGGAAGGGGCTCAGGGGCTGGGTAGTGCGTGAAGGCTTGGTGGGGTCGTGGTGCAGGAGAGCTGTGTCTGGGTAGAAGGAGGATCTGCCATCCCCATCCTCATCCCATGGATCCTATCCCATGGATCCCATCCCATCCCATCCCTCTGGGGCAGGCCAGGCTGCACAGGCAGTGCTGCTCCCTCCCCGTGCAGAGGTGCTCCGTGTCCAGATCCTCCTGCCAACACCACTGCTCATCTTAATTGGCGTTTGATTTGATTGGACATGATCTGCCCCTCGTAAAACACCTCGGGATGTGTCTGTGTGTGAGGCTGTCCTGGAAACGCTGCTCTATCCTATTAACGAGCCTCTGCTGGAACATAACGATGGATCATTAGGAGCCCGATTCCTCTGGCACGGCAGCAACCCCGGCGTGCTCGGGGAGCTTCCCAGGGCTGTGAGCTGGGCTGGGGTGTACTGCTGTCCCCCAGATGTGCTGCTGTCCCCCCGATGTGCTGCTGTCCCCCAGATGTGCTGCTGTCCCCCAGATGTACTGCTGTCCCCCCGATGTGCTGCTGTCCCCCAGATGTGCTGCTGTCCCCCAGATGTACTGCTGTCCCCCAGATGTGCTGCTGTCCCCCCGATGTGCTGCTGTCCCCAGATGTTCTGCTGTCCCCCGATGTGCTGCTATCCCCCCAGACGTGTTGCTGTCCCCAGATGTGCTGCTGTCCCCCCGATGTGCTGCTGTCCCCAGATGTTCTGCTGTCCCCCAGATGTGCTGCTGTCCCCCAGATGTGCTGCTGTCCCCAGATGTTCTGCTGTCCCCCGATGTGCTGCTATCCCCCCAGACGTG
>NC_031785.1:7575149-7622476 GCF_001522545.3 Parus major
GTGCTGCTGTCCCCCAGATGTGCTGCTGTCCCCTCCCGGGCTCTCTGCATGCGGCACAGCTCAGCGGAGGTTGCCAGGCACTTCCAGCACTCTCTGTTCTCCCTCTCCCTTCCCCAGCCCCGGCTTCCTCGGCTGCTGGGAACACATTTCCATATCGGAGCGGCCACGGATCGCTCCGTGTGATGCTATTATCTCCCGGGGGGCGGGGAAGATTGCAAAGCACTTGGCGTTTAACACCCACATACGGTTAACACCACGGGCTGTGTGCTGATAAAGAGGGGGTAATTAAAGTTTATTTTTTTTTATAGACTAATCTCCCAAGCATGTATTTATGAGCCTGATTTAGAAAGAGCATATTACCGAGAACACGGGATATTTGTGTTGCTTGTAAATCCATACGTGTGTTCTGAACACACCTTGCCTGAAATTTTTTCCTTCTCCCCCTTAAATTTAGGCAGTACTGCCAATATTAAGAATTGAGCCCAGAGTTTTGTTGGGCTTTTTCTCCCCCCTCCTTGTCTTTTGGGCGGGCAAAGGAAAGTGTACAAAGCAGTGAGTAATTAAATGCACGAAGAAATGATATTTCAAAGGAGACACGGTGCATTTGGAGGGGCTGTTTGCTGAGTGTTTACACCAGTGGCTTTGAATTTATCTTCATCTTGCAGCAGGTGCAGAATCTTCAGAGGGATGTGGTGCTTTGCAAGCGGTTTCTGAGCTGTCTGCACAAGGACCCACATCCTCACCCAGGAGAATTTGCACTGGGGTTTGAGGGGACAAAAAAAAAAAATCCTGTTGGTGGTGTGGTATTGGGTTTATTTGGGGCTTCCTGAGCTACTGAGCTGGGTTTGGATCCCCTCCCTGGGCTGAAGAAGGAAGGGATCAGTTTGTCTCACCTCTAGACCAGGGTGGGGCCCTGGAGAACCTCCTGAGATGGGTTTGGTTAGCAGAAAATGCATTTGCTTGTGGTTTTAAAGGCCTGGAGTGAAGCTGATTATCTCCAGATAGGTGTTTAGATGCAGCACAGCAGTGCTGGAGCATCAGTGGTCTGCAGAGCAGAGAAAGAGACAGAAAACAAAAACCCTGTCCCTCTCTTCAGATGCTTTTCCACCAGTCTCCCTTCAAACCTGGCAGCAAACTGGTTGTGAGCAATAAAGAGCTGAGCTGGAAATCCAATTTCTGCTCATGCAGAAGCCCCCTTGTTTTGGTTCAGTTGGTCAAAACCTAACGTGAGGCACTTCTAGAGGTCAGTGATTAGCAGTGATGGAAATGAGTGAGTGCAGGAGGAAGGGAGTTACAGGAGACTTGGAGCAATTGTCCCTTTCCTCCAGCTCAAATTCATGGAACTGTAAAAGGCTTTTTGCTGTTTCAAGCCTCTGTGCTGCTCTCCTCGGAGTCACGGGGAGAGAAGCCACATGGACCGATGGGGATGTGAAATCCTAATTCCTCCAGCTCCACTCTGGCTGCAGTTTGGTGAAAGCTGCCATCATACCTGGGATTTGGGCTTTTTATGAAAAGGGGATAATGCTTGTCTCACTCATAAGGGATTTATGATTTAATGTTTGCAAAGCACTTTAAGACCCTGGATTGAAAGGTGATTTATAAGGGTGAAATCCAGCGTTGTCTGGTCCATTGTATATTTGATTTCGTCCACTTATCCTCATGGGGGCTTTTTTCCTTGCCTATTTTCTTTTTCTTTCTTCCCCCCCTCTTTTTCCTTTTTGCATTCGTGTCATAACTTCAAGCCAAGCAGGGGTTGTGGCAGGCACAATATGCCCAGCAAGAGGAGGATTTTGCCTCCCATGGAGGTGCTAACTTATGCTGATGATATGAATAAAGATGGGAAAAGAAAAAAGAGGATTTCAAGGTGAGGGGCACAGGGGATGGCAATAAAGCTGTGAAATAAGAGTGGGAAGGCTGTTTAGATGATCCATGCATAAGGAAAGGAGAAGATGCTTCATAAATAATCAGTTTACTTGCTGCTGTTGGTCTCAGAGATGGAACTATTTTCCAGAAGATCAGCCACCTCTCTTGTCCTACAAATCCTGGTTGCAGCATCCCCTGTGCAGGCTCCAGCCTGGGGATGCTGTGGTGGGTTTTGGAAAGCACAGGTTGAGCTGAGCATGAGGTCCCTGCCCTGGCACCAGCACCTCCAGCAGCAGCTTTAGGCAAATCAAGGGTGTGCAAGTGCTGACTTGGATCCATTTCCAAATCAGTTTTCAAATTGATGCTTTTTAAATCTCGCTTTGCTGATGATGTGATGTGGGCTGGGGTGCAAATGGGGAAAGGTTTTGTTTGCTTCCATGAATCAAGAGGTTTCCTCACCTGGATCCTGGGCCAGGCTGTGGTCAGCTCTGCTGGCAGCTGGGTCACCTCAGCTTGCACCAGAATGGGCTGTGCAGCCTCTGGGCTCATCACTGGGCTGTGTCCTCTCCTTGCCATGGACACTCTCTCCGAGGTGCATCCCAAGCCCTGCAGAAGGAACTGGCTGCCTGGTGAGGTGTCCCTTGTTGTCCTGGAGCAAAGCAGGCTGCTGGCACGAGGTGTTGGGTGAGGGGGCCGTGGGGGATGCAGTGCAGTCAGAGCAGCAGTGGGGCAGCCCCAGCTCCAGGGGGATCAGCGGTTCCTCAAGGATGCAGGCTCCAAGGCTGCTCCTTGCTTGGGCAGTGGAGACTTCTTGGTGGGGTTTCAGAGGCCTAGGACAGTTCTTGGTCATCTCCATCAGTAGAGAGGGACTCATTTGGACACCTGACATTCCCAGTCTGAATCCAATAAGAGCAGCTGAATTTTCTGGGGCAGCCAGGTCCCTCTGGGTGACTCTGTTGCACATCTTCACCACATTCTCTATGAAACTGGGGGGTTCCATCCCACCCAGCTGCTGCTGCTGCTGCTGATTCAGCCATCCTAACACTGTCCTGCTCCACCAGGGTTTCACGGTGTAGCCAAGCCAACCAATGTTGACAAGAAGTGATGTTGGTTTCAGCAGGGGAGCACAGCAGGTGTGAGGAGTGATTCCAGGGAGGAGCAGTGCCTGGGGAGAGGGTCTGTACAGGGCTTTGAGCAGGTTTTCTCCCTCCCTGTGCCACACAAAGCTGATGGGAGTCCCGGGGTGTGCAGATTCCCGCTGAGCTGCCATCCTTGTTTTCAATGCCTGCACTGGGGCTGCCCTGCCGCTGCTGAGCAAGCCCTGGCTACAACTTTACCTTTTGGCCAGCCCTAACCCACCCCTGTGTGTGCCTTACAGGTTCCATGAAGAGCCCTGTGAACAAGACGGCGCTGACGCTGATCGCGGTCAGCTCCTGCATCCTGGCCGTGGTGTGCGGCTCGCAGCTCTCCTGCCCGCTGACCGTCAAGGTGACGCTCCACGTCCCCGAGCACTTCATCGCTGATGGTAAGACCCTCCTGCTGCCCCTCTGCCTGCCTTTGGGATGTGGAGATCCCTCTCTTTGGGAATGCCCCAGCTGTGTTTGGCTGCAGGGATCTCCCTTTCCACGAGCGCATCTGTGAGCCCGAGGCCAAAATCTCAGGCACGTCAATTACTATGATTGTTGTTATCATTGGTGCTAATTGTGTCTGATGGATATTTCTGTTCTCCAAACTCACTGAGGAGCCCTGGGAGCTGCACAGACAGGCCTCCTTCTGTCCTACAGCAGCAGAGCTGCTCTTCCCAGCCCTTGCAGGAACACAGAGGGAAATTGCTGGGGTTTCAGCAGAGGCAGAGATGCTTTGATGAATTAGACGAGTGCTGCTGTCACTATTTATTGCTTTCTCCAACTGGGCTCCTTGCATTTGTTGTGTTTCACTGACCTTTTCTTTATAATGTGCAGTGAGCGTCGAGTGCAAGTTTTCAGTAACATGAGGGCAAATTTCATTTTCTTCCAGCAGACAGGACCCATTATTCAGTCGGTTCCAATTCCTCAGCTCCTGCACTCGTCTCACTGCTTGGGGCATGCAGAGGGGGCACTTTCTCTCTGCCAGAAACGTGCTGCATGCAGACAGTGCATCATCAGCTGCTGGGGTGTCCTGGTGCACCCAACTCTGGGGCAGCCCCGTGCTTTGGGAGCTCTGGAGTGGAGGGAATCTCTTGGGGGATTGATATTCTGGGGAGGAGGAGATGGTTAAAGAGGCACAGCAGGATGAGAGCTGCAGGGGCCAGTGGAGAGGGGCTGAAATCATCATCCCACGGCAGAATGGGAATCACCAGTGTGTTTGACGTGGGATTAGCCCTGCTAAGAGAGGTCTCTGGGATAGCCCAGTGGTCACAGCTTGGCCCTTGTAGGAAAGAGGAGGAGAGCATTTACTTTGTGTTCACACACTGGAGGAACTGAGCATCAGCGGAGTGGAGACATGAGGATAACATCAAGGTGCAGATGCCACATCCCTGGAAGTGTCCAAGGCCAGTTTGGGTGGAGCTCTGAGCAACCTGGGCTGGTGGAAGGTGTTCCTGCCCATAACAGGGAGTTGGAACAAGATGTTTAAGGTCCCTTCCAAGCAAAACCATTCTGTGATTTAAGAATTTGAAACAAGGGACTTGTCTACACTTCAACCTGTTTCTAAAAAGTTCTAATGATTGTCCAAGCCACACCTTGAGCACACGCTTGAAATCTTCACAGATGGTTCCAAGTAGCTGGAGAACAGAAACTCTTGGATTTGGGGCATGAGGTGGTTCCAGAGCCAACTTGTGTCTCCTCAGGATGGCACTGGCCAGTTCAGGACTCGGACTGGGAGTTCACACTGCTTCTGGTACTTGCTGAAGGTCAGCCAGGAGGGCAGAGATGGAGACAGGACCTCAGCATCCTGCTGCCAGCTTGTGGTTCTGGCCCAGGGAAGACAGTGTGTCCTGAAAAAGAAAATAAACAAAATGTAATGAGACTGTGTAGAAGGAAAGTGAAAAGCTGAGCCTGTGCTTGTTACCAGGAGAGGGGTGGCAGTGCAAATTATGCAAATGCAGGGAACATACGAATGAAAATGACAATGAAATACCAATAAAGCAGATTAATATCCTTGAAACTGGGGGAAATGGGATGATCTCCAGTCCCGACTTAATGACTTTTCTGAAGAGAAAGTGGCAAGAGGACTGGTAACAACGGTTTGGAGAAGAATTAAAATGAGCTTTGTAATGAAACTGTAAAATATAATTACAAACTGTGAAAACTTTTAAAATATTTTTTATGAGAAACAGTCAAATTCTTTGCATAGAAGCAGCCAAGACATTTTGCAGTGGCTATCACTTTCCCTGAAATCTCATCATTTTTTGTGATGACAGTCCCTTGCCTGGGAAGAGAAAAAGCTCTTAAAGTTGTCCCTTTTTTCTGGAAAACAAATCCCAAGGCGCCACCCAACTGGCAGCAAAATATTACAAAGCATTTAAAGACATTGCAGAACTGAGCTGGGTTGGGAAATTTCAGTGATAGCCAGGAAAAGTGTGGCTGGATGTGCTCACCAAGCCTCAGCACCTGGAGCTTGATGCTGATGGAGAAGAGGGGAGCTGCTCCTCCCTGGAGATCTCCTGGGAGATTTAATCTGCTTTTTACAGGGTGCTGAAGGGGGTTGGCATGAGCATCCCTGTGGCAGCGAGGTGACAGCAGAGCTGACGTGTTTGGCCTGGCAGAGCCTGGGAGCTTTGAGAAGTCTCGAAGCAGCTTCTGGTGTGGCACCCGACAGTGGCACCGTGTCTCGCAAGTGTCGCCGCGCGCTGAAATCGTCTGGTTCCTGAAGTGTTGGTGTTGCACAGGAGGATAAGGCAGGCTCTGAGAGAAGGCAGGGATGGTGCATTCACGGGAGATGTTCCCATGAGAGGGAGAGGTGCCCTCTCCTTCCCTTTTGAAATGTGGAATTTCAATAGGCACCGGGAGCCAAGGAAAATCTGAGAGCGGAGCTGCTACCGGCACCTCTGCTGGAGAAGCCAAACAAAGGCAGAGGCTGAAAGAAATCACTCTCCTAGACGATGAAAACTCGGCTTTGAAGGAAACTTTAAATAGATGCCAGCCAGTTCTGGTGTGCCAGCAGCCAGAGCCAAGAAAAGAAAGAGGGGGGAAGCCTTCCCAAATGTCTCCAGCTTTGGAGAAGAGCAGCTTTCCCTGCTGCAGCAAGAATGGCGTTAGCAAAAGCAGCTCCAGAACCTGCTGGAGTGGCAGGGTGGGAAAGGGGAGGGGAAGGACTGGGACCAGAAGCCAACTGGCAGCCAAGCTGGGAGGATATATTCCTAGCAGCAGTTCTATAATAACCAGCCTGTCTCTATTGCCCTTATTTCTCCCTCGTTTTTTTTTTTTTTCTTCCATTTGTTCATTTGATGGGGTGCCCCTGCCTCGTTCCCCGCTGTGCAGTTATTGCCTGGTTTGTACAGCTGCTGTGCCTTCGCTTCGT
This sequence comes from Parus major, assembly GCF_001522545.3. Classification (NCBI taxonomy): domain Eukaryota; kingdom Metazoa; phylum Chordata; class Aves; order Passeriformes; family Paridae; genus Parus; species Parus major. Next base: position 7,581,513 of record NC_031785.1, read on the forward strand.
GGAGCAGCTGGATCAAGGAGAGCCTGGCAGGAGCTGCTGTGCTTGGCTGGGAGGGCTGGCACCTCCTGCTTCCCAGGAACCAGTCCCTGCCTCTAAATCCTCCCTTCCAACACAGTGGTTGGAGCATCCTCTCCTCCCTTCTGCTGCTCCAGGGCTTTGTGTTTCGAGGCAGCCCCTGCCCGTGCTGAGCAGGAGGAATTGTTCTGATTTCAGAGGTGGCTCAGATTTATGGAAAGAACCGTAGTGGCTTTTATGAGGATATGGAAATGCAGGGCATTATTTAGAGGACCCTTTAGCCGTGTCAAAGCGGGGGGAAGAAAGAAAAGAGAGCCCCTCCATTTGAGTAATAAAACCTCTTATGAATATGTGAGCCACTCAGCTCTACATTCAATAGTTGTTTTTTGGTTTTGTTTTTTTCTTGTAAGTAATAATTCAAAAAGTAGAGCTGGAGCAATGGGAATGGCTTGCAGGGAAGCAGGGTGGAGAAAGATACTCTGGAGGGCTCAGCCTGGAGTACGTCCTTGCTGTACAACAGTATGAAATATAGTATCAATTAAAGCTTCCCATTTTTACAGCCTGTGAGAGGTTATATATGGTGTGGGTGGATGTTTGTATTTCAGTGGGAGAGGTGGGTGAGATCCTCCCGTGGTGCAGAGGGAAGCAGGGGCTGCGTTTAGTGGGGGGCTTGTAGGGCTTTGTTTTATAAGTGGAAATAAAGCAAAGGGCATAAAGCAGGTTTTTGTCAAAGACATCTCGGGGCATTTACAGCTTTCTTCCCTCCTTTTCTGAGATGTGTGCCAGGGAGGTTGTGGTGATCCCTCTGTGCCTTGCTGGGCTGTGGGATGGGTGTAGAGTGGTGCACAGAGCTCAGTGGGGCAGGCAGGGCTGTGGGGTCAGAGCTCAGTGGGGCAGGCAGGGCTGTGGGATCAGTTTGGTGTGGAGCAGGCAGGGCTGTGCTGTGGGATCAGAGCTCAGTGGGACAGGCAGGGCTGTGCTGTGGGATCAGAGCTCAGTGGGACAGGCAGGGCTGTGCTGTAGGATCAGAGCTCAGTGGGACAGGCAGGGCTGTGCTGTAGGATCAGAGCTCAGTGGGACAGGCAGGGCTGTGGGATCAGAGCTCAGTGGGACAGGCAGGGCTGTGCTGTGGGATCAGTTTGGTGTGGGGCAGGCAGGGCTGTGCTGTGGGATCAGAGCTCAGTGGGACAGGCAGGGCTGTGCTGTAGGATCAGAGCTCAGTGGGACAGGCAGGGCTGTGGGGTCAGAGCTCAGTGGGGCAGGCAGGGCTGTGCTGTGGGGTCAGTTTGGTGTGGGGCAGGCAGGGCTGTGCTGTGGGATCAGTTTGGTGTGGGGCAGGCAGGGCTGTGCTGTGGGGTCAGAGCTCAGTGGGACAGGCAGGGCTGTGCTGTAGGATCAGAGCTCAGTGGGACAGGCAGGGCTGTGCTGTGGGATCAGTTTGGTGTGGGGCAGGCAGGGCTGTGCTGTGGGGTCAGAGCTCGGTGTGGGTGTGAGCACTCCCCACCCAGAGGAGCTGCCCGTGTGTTGGCTCTGTCCCTCCTGCAAGTGTGGATGAACTCTCCCGGGGTGAACACTGCCCTGAGAGCAAACCCAGGTCCCCCCTTACAAAGCCAAGAGGCCAGCAGAATTGGAATTTCCACTCGAGACCATGATTTGGAGCATCTGACAAGATGGCAGAGGTGGAGGGAGCTTCTTTTTTGTTTATTCTTTTAATCTCCGTGCATCGGCATCTGCCAGCCTGAACGATGCCGTGCTGTCCTTGCCACGCAGCTGATCAGTAATTGTTTCATCTGCAGATTATTTCCTACCTTCCCCCACCACTCTTCCCTCCAAGATGCTGGTGAATTGGATGCTGCTATTAGCAGCCTGTGTTAATTTTCCCTGAAGATTGCTCTGCAGACTGCAATTGTTGGGACTCGCAACAACTTCTCATTTTGGTTTTAATTAAAGGTGTTGCTTTAAATTGTTTGTTTTTGACATTTCCTGCTCAGTCTTCTGCAGCTCTTGGAGGTGACCAGGCATTACCTCGTGCCCTCAGGGCACTCAGGACGTGCTGCACATGTGGCCACACAGAGATGAGCCACAGGAGGTGTGGGACTGGCTGTGTCCCTGTTTGGCAGCAAGGAGAAGCTGGAAACACTCTCTGATTTACAGGTGGAGCTCCCCAGGTTTGTACCAGAAGGATGGAGGAAAAGATCTGATCTCAAAGGTGTCTCAGGTCAGATTGGATGGAGCTCTGAGCAGTCTGGTCCAGTGGAGGGTGTCTGTGTCTGTGGGAGAGGGGTAGATCAGGATTATCTCTAAAGTCCCTTCCAACCCAAAGCATTCTCTGATGCCGTGATCTCTCCAGGCTTTCAGAAAGATTCTGAAATTGGGGTCTCCCGTTTTCACCAGCTGTTCCCAGATCCATAAGTCCCCTCTGAAATCAGCAGAAGGAATTGGTTTAAAACAAGTTTTCTCTTGTGCTGTTTTCTCCTCCCAAGGTTTTTGCTGTATGGACACCTGGGTCAGGGCTTTGACAGAAGCAACACTTTCTTGTTGCAGACTCAGTGTCACGTCTGGCTGCTCCAGGCCCCGTGTGTTCCATGTAAGGTGGCTGTGTTTGGGGGCAGCTTTACAAATTGCATTTTATTTCACCAGCAGTAATCAGCAGGGTCACCTCCGTGCCTGTGTTACAGCTCACTCCCGCTCCCGTGGCTGCTTGCCTGGCAAGAAAATGGGGCTGCAGTGTTACCAGACATGAACTCTAAATATTAACATCAATTTATGAACTGCATCAGCGTGGATCAAAGGGATTCCAAGACGGTTTTATGGCATAAACGCTCTTTGCATGAAGAACTAATAAGATTCTGGAGGCTGAAGTACATCATGTTTTTATCGTGGCTTTGACAGACTTGTGAACCTGCTCAGCTGCTGCCCGGCTCCCCAGCCCTGTGCTTGCCAGAGGCATTCCCAGCTCCTGGGGCAGCTCCATTTGCAGGGGAAGCCAAATGTTTCTTCCTTCTCCTTTGCAGGATCCCCTGGAGCAAAGCCAGGGGGGTTGGTGTTGGCGTTTGGATGGTGTCAGCAGGAGCTGCTTCAGGTTCCATCCTGAGAGAGGCAGGAGGTGCCCACCCTGTGGGGAGGGGGCATCTCCTGGCACCTGCTGAGCTCTACCAGCATCATTTACCCCCAGATTTGGGAGGGATGGCACATCTGTGGCCAACTAACCTGCTCTCCCTCCCATAGATGGAGAGGTGCAAACACTGACTTGTGCATTCATACAACTAGCTTACCACAGCTCCTGTGTGCTTTGTGGTGTGGGTAGATTTGGGCTGGATTTCCTTTTCTGATATCTGGAGAGCATCACTGTTAGAGAGCCCTGGGCTGCAGCATGGGAGTTGGGAGATACAGAGCATTAAGGAGAAGGTTTTATTTTCCAGGAGTCTCGTTTCTGTCTCAAGCACTGCTGGCCCAGCTGCCTTCTGAGGACAGAGATGTGATCTTACCAACACCTCCACAATTACATTGTCTAAAGCTGCCATGGGAGATCTCATTGCAGCATGAGCTTGACCACAAGGCAGGGTGGGCAGATTCCCTCTTGCTTAAATTTAGGAAAAGTTGGCTGGGCCATCACCTGCCTTATAAATACCTGTGTTGTTTGTCAGGAGCTCAGCCCTGGAGAAATCAAGAATGACTGACAAGAAAACCCAAAGAAAGAGTCTGTCAGAACGATCAAGAAAGTGCAATTTAACAGTTAAATTGTAACCCTGCTTCTCCCACAGGAAAGGTTGTGCCAGTTTGAGCTGTAATTACACACAGACACGTGCTGCTAATTGACTTCTGCCTTGCCAGGGTGGAAAAGCTCTGGCAGGATTGGCGGTGTTTCGAGGGGATGGGGGTCTCCAGGTTTGGTCATTGTTGGGTTGGGGAGGTGAGAGCCCATGGGTGCAGTTTATGTGCTGAAAATACACCCTGGAGTCAGGCACTGTGAGATATAAACTGTGAGTGCTTCAGCTGAGGAAGGAGTGAATGAAAGATGTGTCTTTAGGCTTGTGCTGTTCTCTAATCCTTCTATCATAACTCCCTGTTTAAGCATTCCACCTTGTACAGAGAGAGAAATAATTAAAAAAAGCAACAACAAAATCCATAAAGAGGGTTGGCTTGGATTCTAACCTGGTGTGATGCTGTCCCTGGATTCAAACCAGACTAAAACTATTTAAATTATTCCCAAATCACCTGGGCAGGAGACTGATGGCAAAGCTGAGCACTGTGTTAGTCTGTGGCTGCAGTCCAGTCCCAAAAACCATTTCCTTGCTTAAGTCAGTTCCTGTGTGTCCTGGGCATCCAAAGTCTGTCCAGTTCTTTGGCATTTCCTGGGAGAAATTGAAGAAGCAGAAGTTTGTCCTGGGCCCAGGGCAGGAGAGGGAGAGCTGATCAAGGGGAAGAGCTGATAGGGGAGGAGTTGTCTCTTTGGGAGATGTTCTTTCAAGTTTAACAAAAGGGTGTCTAAAGAAATCAAATAAGGTTATTCTTTGTACCTATAGAATGAAGCAAGAGGGATCATCTTTCCTCTAGTGTTTATAAAAACTATATGTAACAGGATTAGAACTGTATGATAGCACAGGGCTGGGTACATTAATAGCAACCTATAGTATGACCTCCCATTGCTTTCCAACACAAAATACTAATTTTAGATTAAAAGGAATTTTGTTGGCCAAGAAACAGTGAATGGACCAAAGATGACAAAAAGAGCAGAGGGAGGAAGAAATAGATGTTCTTCAAAAAAAATTATGTTTTGATCTTTTCCCTTGAAAAGAAAGAGAAAGGAAAAGCCAAACCCTTTTGGCTGCCTTTAGGGTGCTTTGTTCTTTTCCCTTGTTAGATATCTTTTCTGAGCTGTTTTATCCTGTTGTGTTCTTGAAAATGATTTTTTGAAATGTCAAAACTTCAAGCCTCTTTTGTCAAGGCTTAAGCAATTCCACTGAACTTTGAAGGAGACCCCAGCATGAGAGACATGAACTTCTGACGCTGCCTTAACTCATCGGGCTTTGATCAGTGCTGGGGAAGGAACGGGGGGAGTGCAAAACACACACACACACACACAGAAACCCAAACAAATCAATCCCCTGAGGGGCTTCTGGACCTTTGGAGCTGGGAGGGGGTTGTAGCTGTGTCCTGGTGTTCTCCACGCTGCTCCATGGCATTGGTTGGCTCCTAAAACCAAGAGCATTTGAGGGACGTGCCCTGGTACACCCTCCTGGCTGCAGAGTCATCATTTGGTTTGGTTGATGGTCGCTTTACCCTGAGACCTAAAGGTCTCCATTCAGGGGAGATTTCAGCAAGGCTTAGAGTGGGAAGATTGAAGTTTGTGCCTGGGAGGACAGCTGGGAGGTTGGCAGCAGAGGACAGCAGGGTGGACAGTCCCTCCAGGTGACTTCAGAGTGTCTGTGCTGGACCTGCTCTGGGGACTGCAGGCAGCAGCTGAAGGTGTGCTTCAAACTGGCCTTGGGGGGGATTTAGTAGGGTCTGAGGTGCTCGAGGAAGGTTTTAGGAGGGTGCTTTGTCAGGGTTCTACCCCCCTCAAGTCCCCCATGGCTCCCCTTCCTTCCATTCAGAGATTGCAGTTGTGGAAAACAAGCCCAGCTGATGTTCTCAGCAAGCTGAAGGTGTTTGAAGCAGCTCTTGCTTAAAAGATGTTTGTTCTTAGTAGTTTCTAAAAGGATTTGTTCCTCAACCTGCCCTTTCTGAGCTTTTCAAGGTGGTTTTGATATGTACATGATGGTGACTTTTGAAAACTGTTCTCTACGTGTGGATTCTTTGAAAGTGAAGAGAAAAAAAAATTGTGAAAAGGCTTTGAAATCAGCAGAATTTTAGCTTTCAAAATATGTGTAGAATGACTTTTTCTGTTATTTATTTCCCAGTCAGGCTATAAAGGGATAGAGATTGGGGTGTTTGTTTGTTTGTTTGTTTGTGTTTTCAGTGGGAGCGAAGGTGATGAGAGTGTCTGTGAACGTCTCCCAAAGTCTTGCCACACACTCAGCTTCAGAGGTGTGAGAAGTTTCCTTGCTGGAAGTTGTCTCCTCCTTCCTCTGGGGAAGGAAAAGGAGGAAAATAAAGGGAAGGAAGAAAGGAAGGAAGGAAAGAAGGAGGAAGAAAACAAAAAACTTTAATTTCCCCAGGTCTGGGTTGTTTTTTTTTTACTCCATTTTCCACTGAGCCTGAATTCAGGAATTTTGGATTTAGATGTTTTCACTGATGCTTTTCAAACAAACATAAACCCACTGAAAAACCTGATAATGAGGATGATTTCTTAATCAGACTTACTAAAAATCAAAATAAATGATTAATCTTCAAAATAACTGGAGTCAGAGAAGGAGCTGGAGCACAAGTCTGATGAGGAGCAGCTGAGGGAGCTGGAGAAAAGGAGGCTCAGGGGAACCTTCTCATTCTCTACAACTCCCTGACCTGAGGGTGGAACCAGGTGGGGTTTGGCCTCTTCTCCCAGGTAACAATCAATAGGAGAAGAGGAAATGGCCTTGAGTTCCATGAGGGGACGTTGGTTGGATATAAATAAAAATTTCTTCAGAGCACAGCTGCCCAGGGCAGTGATGGAGTCCCCATTCCTGGAGGGATTGAAAAGGTGTGTGGATGTGGCACCTGGGGACATGGTCTGGTTGCCTTGACAGTGCTGGGGGAACAGCTGGATTTGATGATCTGAGAGGTCTTTTCCACCTAAATGATTCCATGTTGGGGAGCTCCAGAGGTCACCCCTCCATCACCCACCTGACCCCGCTGTGCAGCAGGTCCTGGGTCAGGATCCTCTGCCAGCTCCAGCCACCCTCATCTCTCTGAATACGAATGACACGTCTGGTTTGTGTTGGGTTTGCACATCCAAACTGATTTTAACCAGAAGTGGGGTTCATTAAGCAGGGATTTAATCAAGAGCTGCGGGTTTTACTCTTCAGTGCTTGGGTGCAGAGAGAGTTGTCTGTAGCTGGGTCTCAAAACAACTCTACGTGATTCCCAAGCCTTGCTCTTTATTAGGGAGCCGTGGCAACCAGGAGGAAAACAAAATTGACAGGTTACTACATAGACACCTACATGTAAATAGTAAACACTCCCAAAGGGTGCACGATGCATTTCTGTTTGGGAAAAGAAACCAGCAATTGTTGTTATTGGTATGTAAGGCTGTATTTAAAAATTCATTGAAAAGACTAATTGGAGATAAGACCGTGTGTCTCTAAGAAACTTCTTTGTGCTCGGTGTTTCTCTGCTTTCCAGCGGTGCTGGGGGTTTTACCCAGTGATTTACTGCTGCCTTGTGTCTGATTGAGATGTATCCTGCAGCCTTGGCAGGGCAGCTCCTGCCTTGCTGTGTCTCCAGAGCCGCTGGATTCCGATGTCTAATTCTCATTTGCTCGAGCAGTCAGTAGCTTGGCAGCCTCCATTGGCTTTGAGTGTAGAGATGTGCCTGTGAATATGTTTATGGTATATAAACACTCTGAGTGTCAAAGACCTGAGTTTATGGGAAATTAGGGCTTGGATTTGGATGGTGCTGAGATCTTGGGATGCCTGAAAATGAGGTCACTCACTGGGATGCTTGACTTGAGGCTCTGCTTGTTTTATCCTTTGCATGGATAATGTGGTGCAGGATGAGGGTGAGGAGGGCTCCCTCTTGCTAAGCATCAGGGATCCTCTTCAAAAGGAGATCCAGAGTTTGTATTCAAGCAGGTTCATGTGGGGTGGTTGTTTCTGCAGGTTTATTGTCCTGCTTTTTTCATCTCTTGGCTTCCATCAAAGTAAGTTGGTGCTTAAAAGAATGGTGACTTAATCTTTTACTAAGGGTCATAAACCTTAAAGTTTCATGACAATAGGCCTTGGATCTGTAGACTTGCTATCCCTGGGTAATCTCTGAGGAGGATTTCAATCTTCAGACAGCAGTTGCAAACTTTCCCATGTTGCAAGACCTCAGGCTTAGTGGAAAGGTGGCTGTGGGTTCCTGGGCTACCTGGCAGCTTCCCTTGCCCACTCCTCCCTGCAGGTTTCTTCTCCCCTCTTTTTAGAGGCTTTTACCATGGTGAGTTTTGCAAAACACCACTTAATGGCAGAGGTTTTTTGGCTCCTCTCTGATCTGTGCAGCACTGTTATGGAGGCAGTCTTATAATCAATGTAATTGAAGATCAGAGTTAATGAGGACCTCTGTGCCTGCAAAATCCCCCAAGCGATGCTGGGCCTCAGATGTTAGATAAGGAAATGATTGGGCTGAACTGAAAATCTATTTGGCTAATTAGATGATGCATATTCCCAGATGCCAGTGGGGAAAAATACACTTGGCAAAATAAAGAAGCATAAGATTTTGTAAGAAAATATTTTTGTCAGAAATTTGCTTCTAACTCACAGGAGGGAGAGGGTGAGGGGGTGTCTGGTATGAGACAACTCATACAAGAAGTTGTGTGTTGGCCCAATCCACCCACCTTCAACAGAAGGTGAACAGGCCCTGCTGCTGCTGCCCATGTGTGCCCTGAGCTCCAGGAGCATCCAGGACAGCACCTCCCTGAGCTGGGGCAGTGGTGCTCTGACTGCAGATCAGCATAATTCCACTGGTGCATGTTTCTGCAGAGACCTGGGAGTCAAATCCCAGCAGTGTAAGGGTAGGGAAGTGTCTGGGCAGAGGAGCTGGTGGACCATTTGCTGGAGTACATTCCTCTGAAGAAGAATGGTCAAATGAAGTTCTTTGGGACCAGCTGTCAGTGAACTCATTATTATTTTGCAGATATTGTCATCACAGCAGCTCCTGAAGGGTGCAGTGTTCTGATGTTGGGCCAAAATGCACATCTGGGGTTTTTCTTTCATATTTGCACACTCACCTAACACACTTTTCTCCAACTCCCCCAGGCAGCAGCTTCGTTGTGAGCGAGGGGAGCTACTTGGACATCTCTGACTGGCTTAACCCAGCCAAGCTGTCCCTGTACTATCAGATCAATGCCACGTCCCCCTGGGTGAGAGACCTCTGTGGACAGAGGACCACTGACGCCTGTGAGCAGCTGTGTGACCAAGACACAGGTAAGGGAAGCTGGGGGAGAGTGAAGACCTTGGAAAGCTCGGAGATGTGAGGGAGAAGGTCTGTCACTGGGTACTTTGAGCCCTCTTGGCTCACCTCTGCCTGGTGAGGTGCTAGCAGGGTCACAAAGTGGTCACCCCATCAGCAACATGTGAAGAAGATTTGAAATGGTGGATCTACCAGTTGTTTGGTGTGGCAGCTGCAGGCATGTGGAGTTTAGCTGCTTCTAAGTTGGGTTGTCCTGCTGTCCAGCCTGGAACACCCACTCATGAGCTTGCCCCATCTCCACCCCTTTTGTTTTCTGGCCCAATTTACATGTAGAGCACAATGATTCCTGTTAGAACTCGTGCCTGGTGGTTGCCTGGGTTGGATCTGTTGTCCAGCCCTTCCTGGTGGAGTTGTGAACTCTGCCATCCTTCCTCATGTCTAAATGAGTGTTCTGCTGAGCGTGTCCTGCCTGGAGCAGCAGCCAGCCCTGCTGGGACTCAGGTGTGGGGCTGGGCAAAGGACAGGTGTCACCTTCCCTTCTGTCTCCACTGGATCCCACATGGGAGTTCTGGAGTCTGCAGGGAGCCAAGAAAGCAGCAAACAGCACAGGGTGACAGGACCTTGCACAGGAAGGTGTTTTGGGGACTCTGCTGGGTTTTTGTGCTGTGACTCACCAGCTTTGGCTTGGATGCCTTCTTGGTGGTGTGGAGACAAGTGTCCCTGGTGGTCCTGGCTTGCTGAGCCTCTGAAGAGCCCCCAAACCCCCATGTCCTTGCAGAGGTGCCATCCCAGCTCAGTCCCAGCTCTCCATGCGAGCTGCTTCCCCTCAGCAATGAGCTTCTTCACTCAGGTCCATGGCTGCAGGTAAGGATGTCGGGGTCTGGTTCTGCCAGAGGGTTTGAAGGATGGCTCACTGTGGAGAAGGCTTTTCCTAAGCCTCCCAAAGGCCCTGACTGTCATTAATACACAGATTAGAATAAGAAATCCTTCAGAGTCATGAACACCTCATGGGGTGCTGGGCGTGACCCTGTTCTCATCCCTCCCTGCTCAGTTGAGATGCAAATACTGAACTTGGTTTTACAAACTCATTTTCCTGGTCAAGGCAATCTTCTCTTCTTAATATTCCTGTTCCTCAAGGCTTGTCTGCACAGAGGCACTGGCAGGCATGGCAGCAGCAGAACGGTGATGCTGGATGAATTCCCTGTATAGACAGCCCTGGGCATCACCTAAAGCCCCAGGGAGGGCAGGGAGGTGCCAACAGCCACGCTGACAGATGGAGATGGTGCAGGAGGAGGCTCTTCTCATCCAGATGTCTCAGAGCAGGATTTTTGTTTCAGGCACTGGCACAATGTAGCCACCTCAGTGGGAGAGGGGAGATGGATCCAGCTGCCCCCTGGTTCAGAGGAGGAGAGAAACAGCTCTGCCTCCAGCAGCAACCACGGGGAGCCCGGATGGAGCCAGACCACGACTCCCCTGCTGGAAGAGCCCTGTGGCTCCCCTCTCCATCCCTGTCCTTGGCAGCGAGCAGGGCTGGCTGGATCCTGGCATGGCCTCGGTTGTGAGGAGAGCTGCTCTCCCGCGCCGTCCCCAGCTCCCAGAGCAGCTTGTCGCTCTTGCTGGATGCCCCACGCTTGAACAGGATGTGTCAGATCTTGTTTGCAGGGAAGGCAGCAATGCTCATTATCCTGGGAGTTTCTCTGCCCCAGCTCTGTGCTGGAGCTGACCCTCAGCAGCTGCTCTGCGGCTCCCAGCCCTGTGCCCACAGTCCCTGCTTGCCCATGGTGGGGGCAGAGCAGCCTGGATCTCAGCCTTCAGGACCCTCTCCTGAAATCAGTCTGTGGCTTTCTTCCCCCTCTCTCCAACCTGGGAGTGTGCACATGAATAAACCAGAGTTTTATTGCTGTTCCTGCCACTTGGATCTGCATGGATGGAGCAGGACTGGCTGCTGGGGCTGCTGACCTTCATAGCCTAAATCGACCTTAAGAGGTCTAAACTTCACAAGAACTGAAATTAGGCCTTTGGAAGTACCTGCTTGACCCCAGACCACAGGATATTGTGCACCATGTCTGTTCATCATATTCACCAGCCTTTAGCTGCTGAGAAGTTTCCCCACCAGGCTGAGGCAGACTGTAACCCCATGATACACTGCATGTACTTTTAGATTTATTTTTATTAATGTCATTCTATTTTTAAGGGTGATTTATTTTTATCACCACGAGAGAGGAAGGCCTGTGGTTTTACTGCAGCACATAAATCCTGTCTGGATTTCAACCTTTTTGGGTCAGGGATTTTATCTTCCCTGTGAGCATCCCAAGTGATGGGTGCCAGGGATTCCCCTGTCCTCTGCCTTCTCGGGCTGGACAGAACATCCATGAGAATGGTGGAATGAAGTTTGTCCTCTCTGGAGGCTGAAAGCCTTCAAAGTTGCCCCTGTGAAGAGCAGCAGAGCCAGTACTGAGGTCCTCCAGCACATTTATGGCTAATCTGATGTCAGCCTTATCCTTGGAGCCGCTCCATGGCAGTGTGGGTTCATCCTCGTCCCAGGCTTCCTTACTCCGAGTTGTAGACAGCCCCTGTGGGCAGGAGCTATCCTTGGTGGCAGTGCCATGGGCTCCTGGCACACCTTTGGACAGAGAGCCCAGGCCACATGTCTCTCTCAGGAGACACTCTTACTTCTCTCTGAACACTCTTTGGGTTGGAGTTTTGGATGGGAATTGTCACTAAAATACATTGGACACCCAGTACTCCTTCAGTGTGAAGAATGAAGCAGTGAAAACTGAGGCTCTGAAACACTAGGAAATGCCAAAATCCACAAATGCCTGACCTTAATTTGCCTTCCCTCGCATCTCTGTCGTGTGACTCACACTTTAATTAAATGATTGCTGCCCCCCTGACAAATCTGAAACCTGTGTTGCAAAGCCCCAGCTCATCAGAGCATTTCAGAGGGAGCACTGACATCTGCACATGAGCAAAATGTCATCTCCCTCATCCCTCCTGCCTTGGAAACGACCAGGCTGGTTGGTCTGACTGCAAATCCAGAGACAAATGGACATTGCTGAGGGGCTGCTCCCAGCACAGTGACACAGTGACCGTGCCCAGCTGCCACATCAGGTGGGACAGGCACCTCTCCGGGGCAGGGTGCTCTCCTGGCTGGAGATGTTCAGCCAAAATCCCCCATCCTCCTGGCAGGTGCTGCCTGTGCTGCTGGAGACAGAACAGGGAAGCTTTGCTGTCTTGTGGGACTGGCTGTCAGCTCTCCTCACTCTCCACATTTTGAAGAGATGTGGGAGCACTGCCGCTGCTGCCGCTCGTGCCACGCTCTGGGATACCCCTGGGTAAAATCCAGGAGTGCTTGTGCCTCGCTGGCCTCCCTTACCAGCCTGGATGAGAGCATCCCTTTCCAGCAGCATATGCAAATCCTGATTTGTGAGCACAATTACCTGCTCTGTATGCACAAAACTGATTCACTTGCACATTCTGTGGGCATTGCTGAAGAGACCTGCTGGAGAATCAGTCCCTCAGGGCCAAATGCTGGAAGAAACAGCCTCTGATTTTGTGCTGTTGGGCTTGCTGGAGCAGTGGCATAAATGAGATGGATAGCTACCTTGATTAGCAGGTGCAAATGTGTTGAATTTTTTTCCCCCCCATCCATAAATCAGACTTTTCTTCATCAAAATTCTCTCATTGCATCCACAATTGGTATCTCCCCCCCACACAAAAGGAGTAAGCACGAGCTTGAAAGAACCAGATGAAATGTAGTAGCAAAGGTTCTTTTCTGGAAATTGTGGCAGGAGGAGATTAAAAAAAAAAAAAAGAAAAGGGTTTCCATCATCGTCCAAATGGGCCAGTTTGTCACCAGAGCCACAGATGGCACTGCTGTCTGGGTAGGACAGAGGTGTGTTGTGGGCAGGAGGCAGATGAAAGTCATTTTACACAGAGCTATTTTTTTTAAAGGCAACCTGTTAAGGGGATTTGGAGGTTGCAGAGCTGAGCATGTAAATCAGGAATAACCAACCCTGGCGAGGGTGTATTTGTGTGTATGGAAACAGCCATTCCTTCCTAGAGCTCAGTTTAACACCACACAGGTTCTGTGCACATCAAGTAATATTTGTTGGTTTTTGTGCACTTCTGCTATTTTCACCACTGAAGGATCCCAGTGCCTTTATTGACTTAGACTTTTATAGGATGAGGCTCTGTCTCTCTAAGGTATGGGGTTTAATAACTTGGTCAAAACCCATGTAATATCCCATTCCTTCTCCTGTGGTGGCTCAGCTTGCCTGGTGCACCAGGCAGGGCAGGAGGCAGTTAACTCCCAAGCTAATTTAGCTCCAGGCTGAAGTGTTATACATAAACAGCAATCAGAACTCGTGCCTGCGAGGGGCCGAGTTAAGGTTATCTGTGCTGTCTTTGCACTCTCATTTTCTGCCATTAGAGTGTTTAATCCTGCAGCTGCTAATGTTCTTGTAATGGCATTTTCTGTGCTTGTCTAAAGAGCGCAGGGAGGAGGGAAGAGGGATGGGTTTTGCTGTATGGAGCTGCTCCAGAACCCAACCCCCTGACTGGACCATCCAACCAGTGCTGTGGGGGCTTCTCACCCCTCCATGGCCAGCTGTGGGGCAGTGCCCAGCCCAGAAGGTGACAGCTGTGACACACAGGCCACCCTTGGGACCTCTCTGCTTCCCTGCATCAGCTCCTGTGTTCCTCAGAGGTTGCGGTGTAGGAGCTGAGCAGATGATAATGAGAATTAAATCTGTGCAGAGCTTAAACCCAGGCACAAACCTTGGAGGTTAAGCTTGCACTTCAGTGCTGTGGTGGATGAGGGTGAGGAGGGTGACTTGCAGCAGGGGCAGAGGAGGGATAACTCTCAAATTCACTCCAGGTTTTCCCTCCGTGCTCTGTGCCAGGTCAGCAGGGAAGGAACCACTTTCTTTGTCTTGTTCCTTGAGTGCTAAACTGCCTCTAGAAATGTTGAATTTCTCATCAGGATGAAGCAGAGGCTCAGGTTTGGAAAGAGCCATCCCTGAAGAGCAGGAACAGCAGTTGCCAGGGGTAGAAGAGGAGCTTTTCAGAGAGCTTTACTGGGAGGTTGGGAACGTGGTGCTGCAGCTTTGGGGCTCAGGGGAACTGAGGATGCTCTGCTGGGGCTGGTGTGTTCCCTGCAGGGGTGTGTGGGTCCAGAGAGGAGAGGACACAACAGCTGTGGCTGAGCTCTGTATCCCTTTGGGTGGGAGAGGCAGCCCTGAAACACGTGTGAGCGTGTTTGTGCAGTGCTCACACCGCTGGAAAGGTGTGTGTTTATAGCCCCACAGCCTTTGGGATCAGGCTGCCACCCTGGCTGGGCTCTGGAGTTGTCCCCAGCACGTACCTGTGCATCTGGGGCACAGCCCTGGGCATTCCTCCAGGACAAGGGTGAGTACCAGCCCTGGAGATCCTGCAGGAGGGAATCACGGACACCAGCAGCGCCAAGAGAAGGCTGACAAGCAACAGCTTTGCTCCACCACTGCCAAAGCTCCTTAAATAAAAGTGCCAGTGCCAGCACAGAGCAGCTTCCCTGGGAGCACAGGGACTCTGGGAGCCTGCTCTTTCTGCTGTGCCCTGGATGGGTGGATTAGGGGGATTCTGGCAGCATTATCACCAGGGATCGGTTCTCTCCATAATGAGGCTAACACGCTTATCCTGGCATGCTGATGGCTCATCCTGCAGCCCTGCTCTGCTGCTGGGGGGTGTGGGAGCAGTGTGGGATCCCATTCCTCATTCCAGCAGAGGCAGCAGGACAGTGTGGAGAGTGTAATGAAGAGAGTTCAGCAATTTCCAGATTTTCTGTAAAAAAAAAAGAGAGCTAAAGCTTCCACCTGCTTAATAACACACTGGAAATACAATGTTGGACCTCCAGAGCTGAGCTCTGGGACCTGCCCTCATTTATTCTGAGTGAGCAGTCATCCTTCCTTTGGCTGAAACAGCTGAAAAATTGCCATGGATTATCCAACCTGGTTTGTGGCTTCTGAATCCAAAGCAGAGGAAGGTCTGTGCCATGGGCAGGGTGTGGGGTGGTGGCAGTGAGAGCAGGATTCTTGTTCTGGGGGTTGGTAGATCCTGATTCATTTGTGCTCCTGCAGCAGCTGAACGCTGCACAGAGGCGTGTGCAGGACCTGTGGAAATTTCATCCAGCTCCAGGTGCAGTTATTTGTCAAACTTGGTTACTTTGGTTGACTTTGGCTTCAAGCTCAGCTTGAATCCTGACTTAGCTGCAGCAGGGTTGAGTGGATAACTGTGTCCATCTCAGATGCAGCTGCTTTGAACAAAAACATTTTAGTCTGGCTTTTTGATGGTTTGATTTATTTTAACTGCATGTTGAAAAATACACCCTGAAGAGGGCTTAGAGGTATGGGAACCCTGTTCCCCCCACTCCAGGCACTTTTTCAGATGTTTCTGATTCCATGGGGGTTAGCCAGGCTCAGCATCCTCCTTGGCTCAGCATTGTGTGTGGGAAGGATGGGGACAGACTGAAAATAACAGAGTAGTTTTGGGGGCCAAAGAAGGAAGGGGAATGCTGTTGGGGAGAGGGAAAAAGATCCTGAGAAGCTGTAAGAGCACAGCAGGTCCTGCTGAATTTTTTTGGAAGCCCCACTAATTGTCAGCTCATGGTTCTTGATAGAGGAACAGATCCTAAACCATCTGACCAGAGGTGATGGAGTCCTCACTCTTCCAACAGACTGCAGCACTCAGCTGATCCCGTGCTGGGAGCCTTCCTATCCAGCTTCCAAAACTCTGCCAAAGGGGTGTAGGTCACCCTGGGAAACCTGCAGAAAGCTGATCCCCACCCTCTCCTGCCCTGGATCTCTCCCCAGCTGGTGCCACCACTTGCCCTCTCACTTACTGAAATAAACCTCCCAATAAACCTCCCAATAAAGTCTTGAGCACCGGCTGTAGCTGCTGAAACTCCAGGATTGGGGTCGATAAAATCAATATTTCTCCTGGTTGATAGAGTTCCTCCTTCTGGTGCCAAACTGACGGAGCAGTAAACAAGCCAGCAGACAAAATAAACCCTCCTGCACCGTGGGAAGGGGGTTCACCACCCAGGACCCCCAGCCACCAGTATGGGGGGAGGAATTTGGGCCATGGGGATGCTGACCTCTCTAGGTGTTTATTTCTTTCCTTGCTCTAATTTCTGTGGCAGGAGCCGAGCGTGAGCCAGTGCCCCAAAACTCCCAGCTCTGCTTCGCAAGCACTTTGAGATGTCTCTCATTTGCAGAGCATATATTTGTTATGTAATAAGCGCCAGGAATTAATGATCCACAGCAGGGCTGGGGAAACTTGCGTACTAAGCACCCAAGGAAAAAATAACTTTTCTTTTTTTAAAATCACTGATGGAGCCATTAGGACCTGTGTTTTCTTGCACCGAGACCGCCCCAGCCCCCAGGCACGGCAGAGCCTGAGCAGGGCCAAGCGCTGCCATCTCTCTCCCAACTCTTTCCCTTTGGAGCAGCAATGTTCCTGCTGCTCCTGTTATGAATCATGAGGTTAGCAGCTTTTGACAGATCATAAATCAGTGCTTCGAAGTCGCTAGGACAAATCCCAGGACATTTAATCTTTAATATTAGACGCGTTTGAGGCAGTGAATATTTCATGAAGGTGCTGTTGCATTTTAGCACATCATTAGCCGTCTCTTCCTTCCCCCCACTCTTTTCCTTTTTTTTGCTGCCTCTCCCTTCCCAGGCATCTCTCCCTCAAAAATCTCAGTGGTTGAATCCCCATCTCGCTCCCTCCTGACAATAAAGCTCTTTACTGTAATCCCTGTGAGGCATTATAAGAACTTGCTTAGGATCCCGAGGAGCACGCAGGTAGGTGCCAGTCAGCATTGCCACTGTGAGGGGGGTACCCACATCCCCAGCATCCTCCCCAGGTCCCACCTCAGCAGCTCAGCTTTGCTGCACCGTCAGGAGAGGAGGGGAGGGTAGGGGGAAACACTGGCAGCAGCTTGTAGCAGAAACTCCACGTGCAAATCCAATTAATCTTTTGATTTTGCTGTTTCTTGCTCCGGGTTATGTATTTCTACCAAACACTGAATCAATTTGGGCCAAGTGCAGTTGGGTTTTCTGGTGTGGGAAATGTCTTCTCCTGCTGTCAAAAGAGAGGAGCAGGGGGAGGCAGCACCCAGAGAGCAGAGGGGAGCAGGGCTGAGAGCCCATTCACTGTGGGATGGGGACACAGCACAGGAACTGTCTGTGGAGGGTGGAATTTTGAGGGGTTCTGCATCTTTTGGTGGGAGTTTGGGCCGCAGGAGACTCTGTTTTTTTGTCCTGGTGCCAGATGTCAGAGCAGAGGTGGGAAGGGGATGTGGGATGGTTGTGGTGTCCACCTCAGGGATTGCACAGGGTGGACACTGCTCTGCTCAAGCAAGGTCAAGATCCCTGCTGAGGAGTGAAGCCCTGCAGGACTGCAGGAGCACTGCTTAAGGACAGACCTCCTGCATCATGAAACTCCATCCCCAGCTACTGTGGGTACTGCATCATGTAATCTCCTGCCTGAGATGTAACTAGAGGTTTCTTACAGCTATCCACATCTCCTTCTGCACATCTCCTGGGGCTTTCTGGAGTCCAAAGTGCTCCTGAGGCACAGGAGGGACCAGAGCGGCTGTGACAAAGCAGAGATGGGCAGCAGGGGAGGAGGGCCTGACTCTGCAGTCATGTCTCTGGGCCAGAGACATCTCATCCTTCCCTGCTCTGTCCTAGGGGAGTGCAGCTGCCATGAAGGGTACGCCCCGGACCCCGTGCATCGACACCTGTGTGTGCGCAGCGACTGGGGACACAGCGAGGGGTGAGTGGGACACGGTGCTGGGCTGGGTCTGCCCCGGCTCCTGTGGGTGAGGTGGTGAGGAGCCCACTTCTCCTCCCCATGGTCACTGTGACACTTGCCCAGCCCAGTGATGTGCTCAGCTGTTTTTTGTCTCTCTCCTGCCAGGCCCTGGCCCTACACGACCCTGGAGAGGGGATATGACTTGGTCACAGGAGAGCAGGCGCCAGAGAAGATACTCAGGTGAGCCAGAGGAGGGTTCAGCTGGGGCACTGGGGAAGGGAGAGCCACGAGGACATCCCAGTGGATGCAACCTCTTGGTCAATCCCAACTCATTCTTGTGCTGGTGAGGTGTCATCTGTCTGTGACAGACCTGGAAGATTTGTCTGTATTTGGAAGGCAGAAAAGGGTTCCTGTTGCCCTGAAAATTAAAGCCTTCTGATAATGTTCTCATAGTTTTAGTTACTTTCCCATGAAAGTTCTGTAAACATAAGTTGTTTATCACATTCCTTCTAAGAAATGTCTTTTGATGGACGTTTCTCATGACCAGTGTGTTTGGGAAGGTGATAACTTAATTATCCAATCCCTGGTCACTGTTTAGAATCCATAAATACTGGAGTCAGAGAATAAAGGTTCTGCTTTTCTGTTCTGACACCAAGAGGAGTTTGTGTGAATCATTTTGTGTCCTTTAGAGACACGTTCCCCCCTTGTCCCTTCAGCAAACGTGAGGACAGCATGCACAGAAACTCCTCCTGGAATAAAAATAAGACTTTTCCCATCCCCTTGTTCTCCTGTCACATCTCAAGTCATTCCTCTCCCATTTGGCTTTCAGGACAAGACCAAATCCCTGATTTATGCCATGGTGCCACCACTGCTCTGACTGCCCAGCAGGCAGTGGAGGGCCACCACTCCCTGTGGACACTGTTCCTGTGTGACACGTTTGTCCTTTTCCCAGGTCCACCTACAGTTTGGGTCAAGGGCTGTGGCTGCCAGTCAGTAAGAGCTTCGTGGTGCCCCCCGTGGAGCTTTCCATCAATCCCCTTGCCAGCTGCAAGACAGATGTGCTGGTGACAGAAGATCCAGCAGATGTCAGGTAGGAAGCAGATTTCTCGTTTTCTTCATGCTTGAGTGCCTCCACTGCTCTTTAAATCGTTATTGAGGATACAGTAATTTCTGTGATGATAGGTTTGATTACTTTCCTTCCAATAAGAAATCTGATGTGATTGCTCTCCAGGCTCTTTGGGCTGATGGGTCTAGGCCAGGCCTGAGTGTGTAACTCTGAAATCTGCCAGTACAGGCAGGTGAATTGGTAGGGACCTGTGGCCAGGCAATTTGAGAGTGGATTAAATGTAATGTTAGATTGCAGTGCTTAAATGGATGCATTTACTGGGATGGAGTGGCTGTCATCTTTCTGAAACTCATACCTGTATCACATCCACCTGGCCACTGATATCTGCTGGGATGCTCATGAAGGGTGAAAAGCCATGCTGCTCATCATAATTATATAGAGGATTTGGTTTTTTTTCCTTTTTGGAGTTCAGTGAATGCCTGGGCATTTCACTGATCACCTTGGTGGTGGTTATCCACTTTGTTCTGGTTTATGAGGGTTTAACTGTAAATTATAAGGGTTTAATTCTGAAGGTATTTACTTCTCTCCCATTAAATTAAGATTGAGTGTGTGACTGTTGGGTGCCAGGGAGACTCTGTGTGCCCTCCCTCCCTTCTTGCTGCTTTCTCCTGTTGATTCCAGACACAATTTCTGGACTTGCAAATTCTTGGTTGTGTTATGAAACATCTCCCTGGGCACCAGCAGGAACCTTGTGTCCCCCAGCCCCTTCTGTCTTGTCTTTCCTCCAAGTGATGAGGAATGGATTTCCATTCTTCTCTCCCACCCTCTTGTAGTTAAAGAAGTGCCCACAAAAGCTATGGCAGAGCCAGGACTGGCATCTAAGATGCCCTCACTTCCAAGTGTGTGTGTTTTTGTTGCTAATTAGTGCTTGTTCCCTTTCTTGTGAAAAGAGACCTGTGGTACAAATCCATCACAGTTTGGCTCTTTTAGGAGCGTTGTTTTTCTTGTCTGCAACAACTTCTGCTTTTCATTTGAGAAAGGGAGGGGTTTATGCTAATATTTTCCAAGCCAAAGTGCCAAGAGAACATTATTTCTTTCTTTCCTCCTCACATCTTCATTAAAAGTGCCTCAGTGAAGGTAGAGGCTCAGAAGCTTGTTTTCTGCTCCAGTGCAGTAATTGTCTCTGGGCACTGCTCCTTGTGGAAAAGTCTCTGTCGGGATGGATGAATGCCAGGCAGGAGGAGAGGAGATTTTGGCACAAGGCTGTTGCCTGCTCCCCTCATAACTGGAACCTGAACTGAGAATTCCAGGTATAAATATTGGAGTTGCTCAGGTAGAATAAGGGAGGTGTGAGTTCACGGCGCTTGTATCTCACACACAGGAGTTGCTGAATTATTAAAACTTTAATAAACGCAATAATAAATATTTGATGTTGAATTATGGGAGGTTTCACAGATACAGTGAGAAGTGAAAGCAATCTATTGTTTCTACATTAGAGCTGAAACACTTCTCAAATGAGGAGCTGCAAGCTCAGGATCTTCAGCACCCCAGGATGGGTGGAATCCTCTTCTGAGGTTCTTGGGTGCTTTCACACAGTCAGAAAGATGCTTTCAGAGATGTTTATCTTGAAGCCTCTTTTCTTTATCTCTGACACAAGCAGTTTTTCAGAGGAGCAGTTTTGGTGGTTCAGATGTTCAGGTGGTGACCCAGCACATCAGACCCACATCAGAGGTGAGCAGGCGCTGTCCTTGGTGCAGGTCAGACACAGCCATCCCTCCCTCTGCCTGGAGGGGTTCTGGTTCCTGCCTCTGGGACTGTGGCAGCACTGCTGTCCCTCCGTGCTGGGAGCTCCTGAAGGTGAATCACAGAATCATTTGGGTTAGAAAAGACCTCAAGGACTGAATCCAACCTGTGACCCATCCCCACCTTGTCAGCCAGTGCACCGAGTGCCAAGTTCCATTAATTTTTGAATATTTCCATGGATGGGAATTCCACAACCTCCCTTCCAGTGCATGACAGCCCTTTTCCAATGAGGAAATTCTTCCTGGCTCTGCAGTGCTTGGGCTTTACCACAGTGCCATCTCCATGGCACAGGGCAGACCCTGGGCTGTGTTACACCAGCTGCAGCACAGCCTCAGCACCCGGTGTGCCCTGTTTGCTGTCCTGTGACACTCTGATGGTGGCTCAGTGCTGTTTCTTCTGTGTCTGTAATAACGAGCGTGCTGCATTCCTGCAGACCTTTCATTAGTCTGACACCTTTGGCTCTGGGGTCACTTGTCTTGAAGAGTTTAATGGAGGGAAATGGCAGAAAGCCTGCTTGGGAGAAAACAAGTGATGAAGTCTTTACAACTCACAGGGTTAAAGGTTCAAATGTGGTCTTGTGTTTTTATGAAGATGCTTGAGATGCAGAGGGACAGGTGGGGCTTGGCCTTTCAGCAGCTCTCTGGGGAAATGCTGACTCCAGTGCTGATCTCTGTGTGTTTCACAAGCTGTGCTTTGGTGGATGGGGATGAGGGGCCCAAAGCTTCCCCTGCTGCAGCCAGATCAATAGAGAAACTTTGAGCAAACAGGAGCCAGCAGGCTTTGTGCAAACATCCCCCTCAAAGTGCTCTGGGGGCTTCAGGGGACAGGACACAGGAGGGTGCAAAACTTGGTGCTGGAGGTTTTAGGGCTGTGCATCATAAATTAGGAATGAGAGTGCTTGGAGTTAATGAAACTTGCATATATAATTTATCAGTGACCATATTGAGCATCCCTTCCTCGACCCCAGAGCCTGATCCTCGGCACAAGGATGGCATCAGTCACAGCCTGGGACCGTGACAGCCACGCTCACAGTGACGTCTTTGTTCAGAGGAGCTTGGCCAGCAGAGCTGCAGGGCTCTCCCCAGGGTCCCAGGCTGGGCAGGCTGTCCTTGCAGCACATTCCTTACCAGGACAAAAAATACATCCCAGTCCCACCTTGTCTTGCTTATTTTCAAGACCCTTCTTTGTTTCCTCTCCCATCTCTCTCTTACCTGTATTTCTCCCTTAACCTGGTGTTAAACACAGTAGTCCATAAAGTTTTGTTAAACAAATTACTGTCAGGTGCTCAATCCTTCTGCTGGCCTTCCCTGGACACCTTGCCAGCTCTGTTTGAGCCCTTGGGAGGTGCAGCTCGTCCTGTGGGTCAGGAATTGCTCTAATTGTGGCAGTGTAAGGAAAGGACCCACAGCCCCCAGGTCCCACTGCAGCAGCAGCGAGCATCCCTGCAGGGATAATAAAAATATCCCTCTAGGGGATAATAAAAACATCTCTGCAGGGGATAATAAAAGCATCCCTTGGGGCACACACAGCTGTGGGGACCAAGAGGAGAGCTAACCCTGGAGGCAGAGCATGGCACTGGCAGAAGCCCAGTGGTCACGGTTCACTGTGCCACCCGCTCTGCAGGAAAGTTGATAATTTCTGTTGAGCAGCTCTAAATCAGAGACACGAGCCTCAGCTGCTGCCTGACATGACATATAGCTCTATCGTTATGGCAACCATAGAAACAAATAAAAGCCTTGCCTTCGCTTGACAAGCCTTTGAGATGTCCTGATGGAGAGACAAGTGTTCAGCAGCAGAATGAATTCTCTTGAACTCGCTGTCGATTCATCTTCGTTTTGCTCCCAAGTGAGCCCCTTTGCTCTCTGAATTCTTTGCTAAAGTACAATCAACTGGATTTCTTTATTTCTACTTTTTCTTTATTTGTTTGTTATTTTTGTTTTCAGTCCTCTCAGGGGCAGAACACTCTGCTCCCCCTCTCTGTGCCCTCATGGGTCCTGTCTTCTGTCAAGGATGGGAGCAAGGCTTTTTCTCCCATGCCCATGGCATTCATCAGCTCAGCCATGCCGTGCTCTTGCAGCCTCATTCCTGCCCCAGCCTTACAGGGGTTTTGAGTGATATTTTGAAGGGGTTTTGCAGTGATTTGGGCACTTCTGATTTGCAAATCAGTGGTGATCACTGTGGTGAGAGACTCCCTGGGAGTGGAGGAGGATAAAAAATGAAATGGATGAGAAAGGCAAAGGGAATCTGGGCCAGGAGAGTGTGGAAACAGCTTTGCTGTCCCTGCTGTTGCAGCAGAAAAAGTCATCTGTGCCTTAACCTCCTTCCTGATCTGCAGGAGCACAGATGAATGGGTGCAGCTGCAGGTGAGCATCCCTCGAGGTCAGGAGGTCCGTGTGGGATGGGATGTGGCATGCAGGCAGAGGGCATCCTGCCAGCTCTTCTTGCCATTTGTGCAGGGGATGCCATGGGAACCTGATCCTTTTTTTTTTTCCCCTTCTTTTCTTTCTGCTGCCCCCCCTGGAGCAGAGCAGGCTGTGATTTCTGGGTGCTCAGTGCCATGGGGACCCTCAGCCAGGAGGTTGGGGGAGAGGGGAAGCCCCTTTTTCAGGGGCCTGTGCCTCTCCTGCAGAGCC
Organism: Parus major; assembly: GCF_001522545.3. NCBI lineage: Eukaryota > Metazoa > Chordata > Aves > Passeriformes > Paridae > Parus > Parus major. Next base: position 7,604,856 of record NC_031785.1, read on the forward strand.
TCCTGCTCCACTGGGGCCAATAAAAAGGTGTGAGGGGCTGCAGTCGATGGCCATGATGAATGGGCAGCTTTGCACCACGGAGCAAATTGATCATTGCATCAGCAGGCACAACTTACTCATTTCTGCAGAGAGGGCAATTCATTACTGTGCACAGCACAGAGACACCATCATCCCCACAGATAACGTCCCTGTGCTCTGGCCTGGGCTCCTTATCACCCTGAGACGCTGCTGTCTCTCAGAAAGTGGTGGAGAAGCATCTTCTGGTGCTTGACACGGGGATAGAGGCAGCCTTTGGCCTCGTCCTCTGGAGAGCAGGGACAGATGCTTTCCAGAGAGGCAGCCATCAGCCCCTGCCCTGCAGCTGTCAGCTGAGCTTGGTCCTGGCTGCTTACCAGGATTTTTCCTCCTCCCTGCCTCCCACTGTGATTTATGAGAGCAGGTTAGAAGAGTCAGGTACGGCTCACTTTGCCATGGGGTGACTAAATGGAGATGTAATCTTGCGGCAGCCACCGAAGGCTGTGAGCAGCAAAACAGGAGAGTTAAGGGAACAGTGTGATGGGGAAAGAGGGGAACCTTCCCCCAAAAAACTGGAGCTGAAATCACCCAGGAAGGATCTAGGGTGGGTCAGAATTGAAATGTGGATCACCCAGCACCTCTGGGACAGCACAAGGACTTTACTGCCCTCAACCTCAGCAGCCATGGCATCCTTCATGCCCAGAAGGAATCCAGGAAACATTTCAGCCTTCCCTCATCCTGGGCTGTTAGTAACTCCTGCTGCAATAATGCTGAGCTTCGCTCTCTGTGCTCTGCTGTGTGAACTCACTGCCTTTCTGAGGCCTTAATGCTGAGCCATAAAACTGCACAGAAAATGATCAAACCTCGTAGGGACAGGGGATGTAAATTTGGGCCTGGCTTGTAGGCAAATCCATCGAAGGGAGCATCAGCACCAGGTTTGGCAGCTGAGAGATTGCAGCTCCTCTTGTCCGTGGTGCTGCAGAGCCCAGGAGGGAAAAAAAACCCCAACGAGCGAACAGATTTTGTTTATATGTTTATTGAGACAATTAAAAATACCTCACACTTGCCAAATCTACAAACGCTGTCTCACACCCAGAATGATTCCCTTTGATGTCTCTGGGATCTCTCATCACAGAGTAGGGTTTGGCACCGTGGCTTCTCCACATTTTCCATGTGGATCTGGTGTTGTAGCTGTGTGTCCATCCCCATCCATGTGGGATCTGTGTGCAGCAGGATCCTGCCAGGGCTGAGACAAGCGAGGCTCTGTGGGGGGAGGCCGGGCTCTAACACGCTGTGAATGTTTAGCAGAAAGGGCGATGCAAGGTAGCAAAATTGGACCTTGGGTTCCTGTGTTGAAAGGTGTTTTTCCCACCCTGTTTGATGTTGTTATTTGTTTTTATGTCGCTGCCTTCACGTTCTGTTAACCAGAGGCTGGAGTGTGCTTTGTAGCTGCCTGTTCAAAGCACAGCCCCTTGGCCTCTCTGTTTATACAGCCTCTCTGTACTATTTTTTCATGAATAACAATTTTTTACCCCTATTTGAGTTTTATTACCTTTGCTTTTGTGTGCAACTCCTGCCTGAGGAAGGGCCTAGAAGGTTTGCAGGAGGAAGGAGCAGGCAGCTCATAGCCTGGCCCAGACAGGGTGCTGGGATGATGCCCAGAGGTGGAGCAGTGACACTGGGAAATGACTTTTCTTCAGTTATTTCTTAATACAACTCACTGGAAAGAACTGGCACTACCCAAAATCCAGTTCTGATGAGATTTCAGTTGCCTAAAACTTGCCTGATGTGGACGGGATCAACTCTTCCCTTCCTGTTTTTATTTCCTGTAACTATTGTTGGATCACTTCAGCCAAAGGACAAAACTAATAAAATTCAGTGGAGCCAAAATGTTCCTGGGAGTTTGCCAGGAATCTACGACAGGCTCCACAGGCAGGGAGGAAAAACCAGCTCTGTGGAGACGACAGGAATGGAGATGGACACAAACAGGGCAGCTTTGTCCTTCTGCTTTTAGGGCACTGCGAGGAGATCCTGTCCCTTGCAGGTTTGGAAAGGGATCTTGGGAAGGACATCTCACTGGGAGCTTGGGAGAATCCCAGACCCCCTTCTTCCTGACAAAGCCAGGATACGCTGCACCACAGAAGAGAGACCTCTAGGTTGGTTTTTACAGGGATTTATTAATTGCTAAAGGCAAAAAGGGGATGCACATGCTGCTGCAGAGGAACATGGGCTCACCATGGAGGAACAAGGGGCAGCAGCTCAGGCCAAGGGGCAAAGCTCCCGTTTGATTTTCACCCCAGGGCAGCCAGTGACCCAGGATGCCTGTGCTCCATGAGGACAAGTGAAGTTAATTAGTTTCAGCTCCTGCTCCTCGGCAGCAGAGCCAGGGTGATGTTTCCACTCTTCAGTGCAGTGCCCTGCCGCTCTGACTTCTGCCCTCCAGGGGTTTTCTCCACTCCAGGATGTCACCCTGGCTCTTGGGGTGATTTATTAGGAAAAAATGCCCTTTGTGCCTTTAATGCAGCACTTTCCAGGCAGCTCAAAATAACCTTGCTCGTGCAGTGCTCCTCCTTTTCATTCCACAGTTTCCAGATGCAGGAGAGATGCTCTGCAGACCCTCCCTGGCTCTCTCACCTCCAGACAAAGGAGTAAAATCAGCTCAAAATGAGTTTAGGAGCACCAGAAAGTTCAGTGGATGTTTTACAGGCAATGCCAGCGTTGCACAGAGCAGGAATGGTGTGTCCTGTGTGGCCTTGCCCACTGGCTCACAAAACCTTTTCATGCTTTGTCAAGGCTGGATCAGACTGAAAATCCACTGCCCTTTGCCTCCACTCTCCAGAAATTTTGTATCATTTCCTTTTGGTCTGTGTATTTGGTCTCCTTTTCTGATTTGGGTGTTTTGAGTTCTTGTCAGGGATTTTTCTAGTCTCCCCAAAGTGGGCTGCTGACCACAGAGCCAAAAGCAAAATCTTCCTTGACTTTTTCCTGCTGCACATGTTCCAGTCCCAGAAATCTGGGTGCTGGTGATGCTTTCCCAGGCACTTCACTGGGAAACTTAACTGTGTAAAGCAAAATATTGTTTTCAGGGACTGAATCAAAGAGCAGTGCAGAGCTGGAGAGGTTCGGAAGGAGGGCTGGGAAGTGAGCAGGGGGAAAATAACATCAAGAAAATTAGGTGAAGCCTTGCAAAAAAATAATCCCATCTTGGGAATTGCCCTGCTTTCACTGCCTGAAGAATTACTGTGCCGTAATCAATTCAGCTCTTGATGGTTCCTGCAGTGTTTTTGATATTATGAGATGCTATTGATTGCAACCAAGTGCCTTTTATCACGAGTTAGATGGGTGCAGTTGGGGACCCAGTGCTGCAGGCTGGGCCATGCTCAGGGCTGGACTCCAGCCTGGTCTGAGTGCAGGCTGGGAAGGAGGGATGGAGATGAACCACAGTCTGTGTAGAATCTATCCAGTGCCTGTTTCACCTCCAGCAGAGGCAGCAGAAGTGGCTGGTGTGGAGCAGAGTGGAGAGGAGGCCTGCAGAGGGTGAAGAGCTCCCAGCTGCACTGGGACACGTTCAGGAGTGTTGGCTCAGCAGCTGGATGACTTTTGGGGGAGAACCTGCTCCTGGGCAGTGCACAGCAGAGATCATCCACAGGGCTGGGTAGCTCCATCCAAACTGATGTTTCACTTTATGTGTAAGGCAGAGCTGTCCTCTGCCTGTCCCAGGTTCAGGAGTGACAGGCTGTCCCCTGTCACTGCCTCCTCACATCCATCCCAGGGCTCTCCCAGCAGCAGCTCGTGGGGAGCTGTGCAGAACCCAGCAGCACACAAACCCCAGCTAATACTCCCCTGCTTCTGCCGAGGGCTTAAAGTGACACAAATGAAGCAGCTGAGCATTAAGGCAGGATGCTGTGTAAATATGCACTGAGCTTTCACAGGGAGAACTCTCTTCATTCACTGCAGTCCACATTTCCTCTCTTCTATTTTTTTTTAATCAGTGTGTTTCAAGCACAGGCCAGAGCTGGAGGTGTTGGTGCTGACTGTGGGTGCTCTGGGTTTGGACTGTGGGTTCTCTGGGGCCATAGCACAGGAGTTTTAAAGGGGTTATGATAAACTAGTGATTGGATAAATAGATGGCTTATCAACTGATGGACTCATGGAAGCACAGAATGGTTTGGGTTGGAAGGAACCTCAAAGATCACCTTGTCTGCCCACTGCCCATGGTGGCTCACACTCCCCATCCCTGCTGGTGGTGGCTCCAGTTACCATCCTGCATCTCCCTGAGGGAGGGGAGAGCTCTGGGCTGCCCCAAGGATTCAGCACTGGGTGTGTTGGGAGACCTGGCTGCTTCTCTTCCTTACAGGAACTTCTCAAGGACTTCAGGGAGGAGCAGCTCATTCCTACCCAGTGTGACCATTGGCAAATCCAAGGCAACCCCTCCCAGTGTCCTGCCTGATGCTGGGAGCTGGGCCCAAGGGGAAGGAGCTCTCCTGGGTTTGTGTTGATTTGCCCCAGTACCAGACCATGGGGGTGAAATGGCTTTTTTTGGGGGGGGGGTAAAAGCCATAATTTTTACCTGAACACAGCTAAGTGATACTGACAGAGGAATAGCATTGGCAATGCTATTGACCTGAGGGGCTTTTCATGGCATCTCCCTGGGAGCTCAGGGAGGGTTACAAGATCTCTTTTTCCTGGTAAAATTGGGATATGCTGCATCACAGGCAATTCATTATAAATGGAAACCTCCTCTTTTACAAAATCGTAGAATAGCAGGTTGGAAGTGGACCCTGAGGAATTATTGAAGCCTGCTTTATAGAAAATGAAAAGAAAAGGAGCTTTTAGTATGGAAAACTTCACTGCAGTAAAAATAGCACCTGGCTTAAAAAGCACAAGTGGGCAGCAGATGGACTTGGAAGCAGCAGGGGTGGCTGGGCTGGGGGACACCACCTGCAGTTGGGGAGCAGGCATGCAGATCTGCTGCTTTCCAGGGTGGAAAAGAAACCACAGAACATCCTGCCTTGGAATGAGAGGGATGGGAGGTTGCTCCTGTGGAGGCTGGACGTTGTCCTCCATCTGTGCCTGTCTCTTGGTGTCATTCCAGCTGTGGGTGATAGGGAACACAGAGAGGGGGGAGCTTTCCCACCGACACTGCAACCTCCATCTCCTACACACACATCTTTTCCTGAATCAGCAGGTCAGAACAGCCCCAAACAATCTCATTTTTGGGGAGGGTGTGTGTTTGGCTGTGCACCTGGAGTAGCTGGAGTGAGGTCCCTGAGCTCTGGCCTCTGGCAGCAGCTGTGACAGCACGGCCTGGGTCGGCGTGTCACCTGCTATAATGGATGATGGGTTTTGTAAAGTTCATCCTGTCTGTCCTGGCTTTCCCAGTGGGAGCAGGGCTGGGAGAGGTTTGGGCTGGGAAGGCTGGAGCAGTTCAGGGGGAGCTGAGCTGGTTTGCAGGGCCAGCACTGTGTCTGCATTCAGCATCAGTCCTGCAGGCCTCTGGGTCAAGCACTCTCACAGACGCTTCCTCAGAGCAAAGCTACAGAAATAAAACCCAACAGCAGGTTCTGGGTGACCTATTTAGGAAATCCAGGGCTCTGCTTGGACTTGGTGCTGCATAGGAAAGTCAGGCTCCCATTTCTCAGGTGGATGAGCTCAGGGTGAAGGCACAGGAGGGCTGGTGGCTGGGCTGTGCCACACGACAGCCCCCACAGCCCAGGGCAGCAGGGTCTGTGCTGCTCAGCCTTGCTTTGTGTGCAGGAGCAGAGCACATGTGGCATCTTTCAATGGCACATATCTGCCAGGGAGCTCAGGGAATTGCAGATCCCTGCCCACCCAGGGGGATGGACTTAATGGGACAGGCAGAGCCTGGGTCACAGACACGTATGGCTCTGGGGTGGGTTCTCTCGCCCAGTCACAGTTATCCTGTGACAAAATCTCTTTTTGGTGGGATTCCCTGTGGTTTGGCCAAGATGCTGTTAGTAGGGAGATGGCTTTGGCACTGGGGGTGGCACTGGGCACTGCCCCTAGCTGCTCCTGCTCTGTGAGTGTGTTGGTGGGGAAAAGAATTCCTGTGACTTCGACACAGACAGACTCTGCTGCCAAACTCCTCCATTCTCCAGTGAGAACATCAGTGTGAAAATCAAACAGGATCAGGGCCCAAAGGGCTGGAGAAATGGAACAAAAAGCTCCCTGTCACATCTCCCAGCACAACTCAAAGGCTGTTTTTGTACAGTCTCTGGGCCACCTCGTGGTTTCATGTCGATCCTTATCCGTGGTTGCTTTACTCGTAACTTCCGTGCGTACTCTATCAAGTTATCTGCTGCAGTCCAGACAGATCAGGAATTTCCCTTTCCTTAAAAAAGGGAAAAAAAAAGGAGATAAAAGTTGTCTTACCACTGAAAGATAAGGGGTGAATCTGATATTCTTCAAAACTGAGAAGTAGACAGGGAGGGAGGGGACAGGGGCCAGCAGGAAGTGTCACCCCTCTGTCACCTGTCCTGCCTGGGTGTGCCTGTGGGTGGGATTGATCCCTGTGGGAATGTGCCAACCCCCCACTGGGTCCATGAGCTGCACAAGCTGCCATGGGCACATCCAAGAGCTTCCAGAGCTTCCACCACCTTCAAACCCTCCTGCCTCACCCCACCCCAAGGGCTCTGGTCCCTTCAGTGTCCCCTCCCAGTGCAGATCCCCCTGCCCTCCCTGGAGCCCCCCAGGTAGGAGGAGTTCTCACCTTTCCTGGTGACAAAATCAATACCAAAGGCTTCCATTAATATTCCAGTAATGGCAGAGAAGATTGACTGCCTCATTAGCAGGCATCGTGTGAAACTCTGACAATAATTAACAACTCAACGGTCTTATTTGCTGGCCTATCACAGAAGTATTCAATCAAAAATGTAATTTGCTCGACGCTCCCATTTACCATAAAGAGAATATTCCTTCAAAGTTTTAAATAGACTAATTAAGAGGGAAGAAATACAGGGGGAAAAAATTATTAACAGTATAGTTTTAATGGGAAATTACTGGAGCGTATTAATAATGCAATAACCATTTTTAACAGCTGTCTGTCAGTTTGTGGGCCGGGGTAATTAAATTAGTCACTAAAGGGTCACTCAAATTAGGTGTCAGAGAGAGGCACCGGGGCTAAGGAAGGCACGTGAGGAGAAACGCTCTGGCACAAGGAGAAGGGTGAGATGGGTGTGGAAGTCAGGGTCCCTCAGAAATCCCCAAGGGCCCTGGAATCCCTGGATAAAGCAGCACCTCCTCGGTTCAGGTGTGCCAGGAGATGGGAGGAGAGGGGCAGAGCTTTGTGCTGCCAAGGCTGCTTTGTCTCCAGGAAAGTAACAAGGAGGAAAAGTCTTATGTGAGCATGAGCATGGCCTGGGGTGGCCTCCGTGACGTCTGCTTCAGCCTGATGCTGCTCAGGTTTTTAATCTCTTTTCCAGAGCCAGAAGGCAGCGATGCAGGGGATTTTTGGCAATTTCTTTCAAGGCTTTTATATTCTGCAGGTTTCAGGCTTGCATTCCCCCTTCCTCCACCCCTTTGCCCGTTCCAAAATGAATCACAGTTAATTTTGGATGTTGTTGAGCCTGGGAACGCATCTTTCTTGCCGCCAGCCCATTAAAAAAATATATTTACAGTTCCATAAAGCAAAGCCAGCTGCCAAGGTAACATCCTGCTGGCTCCCTCGTGCTCTGGGCTCAGAGTAAAAATTTGGGGAGGTTGGATTTGGATTCTGCGAGGAAGGAAGATTTTAAGTCCAACAGAGAGGTTTCTACCTGAGAAAATAATTCTGTCTTGCCTGGGGAGGTTTTGTAGGGGAAGCAGGGTGCCCAAGGGATCTGGGGTGCTCAGGTTCAGGGCCAGGGGTTGCTGCTGCAATTCTCTTTCCTTCTCCCCTCCATCAGTCAGGATGTGGATGCCTCTGGGTCTGAGTGGGAAGGGATTACACCTTCCAGTGTGATTTTTTTTTTGAGATTTCATCCATTTTCTCAATTTTGTATTGAAGTAGGACCTTTCCCATAATATGACTGTGTGTAAAAAACCAATTTGCTACAAAGCAGTAATCAAATCCTAGAGGAAAACCTTCATCCATCAAGAGGTACCAAGCAAAGTGGTGGTTGGGGTGTTTGGAGGGCATAGAGGTCTCTGAAACCATGACCTACATCATGCTGAACAATAAATTTCCATATATTGGCTGTACGTTTGGGCTTTTTGGGGCAACTTTCCTACTCTGATTTTACGTTTTCTCACTCTCAGGACCTGTAGGTGACAGAGGGGATGGCAAAGCCTGTGTGTTCTCCTGAGAGGTTTCCATTTTCATGAATCAACAGAAGGGTTTTTCCATAATTCTCTCTCACATCATCCCCATTTGAAATTTAACTGCAGAGATGCCGTGATCTCTCTGAAGTGCTCGGGGCTTCCTGCTGCTCTTTTTCTATCATTAAGGCATGTACAAAGCTAGAAGCTGCTTTAAGTGGGTGATATGGGCAGCAAATGTGCTCCACATGGCACATGGGAGTTAAAAACTACCCAGTGGAAGCAGCTCTGGTTCAGCTGTTGCCTCCTCAAATTGCTCCAAGGAGCATCCCAGGTGAAGGGAAATAGCAAAAACCATCAAAATCCCCCAAAATATCCCAACAACAGAAAGAACCCCAAACCTGTGCCCACCCTTCCTGCAGCCTGGGTGGGCACTGGGGCAGAGGCAAGCCCTGCTCTGTCTCCACATGAGGGGGAATTACAAGCCGTATAGATTATTTTAATGGCCGTATTACTTCCAACTGTGCCTCCACCATCTGTTCTTCCCCAATTACAGATGCAAAAAGCCAGCATGTTTCCCCATTCGGGCTGTAGAGGATGAAATACAAGCCTTGTAAAAGGGTGTATATTCTCCCAACAATGCAGTTGGCACCTGTGAAGTTTTCCTGGTGCTTCTGCCAGGTCAGGATGCTCAGCCTGCTCCTTCTGCTCTGCATCCCAGCCCATGCCCGGCTCTGTGGTGGCAGAGGGAGCTGTTAATAAAAGGAAGAGGCTGTTTTGCTACAAGATTTGTCTAAGCTGTGCAGGGCAGCTGAATTATTAACGCTGACCAAGCGTCTCAAGTGCTACAAAACTCGACAAGAACCTCTTACCTCCGGCACAGTGATAAACAGGATTGAGGCACGGTGGGAGGGAGGGAATTAAGATAGGACATCAAAGACTGGATTTCATCAAGTAAATCATGCCATTGCTCCAGTAAAAGAGCCCCTAAATGTTTTATTAGGGATTTTCAACAACTACCAAAATTAAGATGGAAGGGATGAATTATTAAAAAATAGATTAACTAAACCAGCCACTGAATTAAACATGAAAGGTGCCTGTCGGGAGGAGCACGGCCACCGTGTGCTGCAGGCATCTCAGCCCTTCAGCCAGGCGTGCTGGAAGGGTCTGCAGAGGGTGAATGGCAGGGCTGGGGGAGATGGATGGAGAGCCACAAGCTCTGCCAGGTCAGGATTGCAGTGCCAGGGCATGGAGGGACTGGATGCAGGGTCAGGAGAGCAGAATGCCAGCAGAGGCATCAAAGGAAGGGGTTCTACTTCAGGGGGATGCAGGCTGAAGATGTGCAAGGGGCAGCCAAGGAAATAACACTGGTCCTCTGTTAAATAATGCAGGAAGAGTAGGTGGAAAAAGGAGACTTGCCTGAAGTGCTTGAGCCAGGATCTGAACTTTCTTCTCCTGTGTGTTAATCTGGTTTTGCCAAGTCAAAACCATCTGTGGCAGGACAGGGACTGAGAATGGGGCTGAGACAGGGACTGGGGATTGGCTCAGGGGTTGTGATGGGAACTGGGCAGCTGCTCCTCCAGGTTTGATGCTTATGGCATTGGATAAGGGTAAAGGAGGGTTTGTAGGGGCCAGAGAGCCCCCAGGGTGAGGGGATGAGTGAGGAGAGCTCCTGTGGCCCCTCCCTCCAGTGCCCCTGGGAGGACAGGACATGATTTGGGTGGTGCCAACATCTGGAACAACTGCAATAAGGAGCCTGTCCGTGCCCCTCCATAATTAGGCCACATTGCTCTGCCCCTGGTTTGCTTCTTGTGCCAAACCTCTCCCACCTGTTAAAAATAGAGACAATATCCCAAACTCTTCCTAAAGCAGCCGTGTGTTCCAGTTTGGTGTTTCTGGGCCCTCGCAGTACGACCTGTTCTGACATCCCCCATGCCAGGATATGGCAGCCTGTGTGGGCAAGGAACAGGAGGTGGAGAGATGCTGTTGTCTGTGGTTTGTTTTGCTCCAGCCCCTGGGAGGGTGAGAACATTGTGGGAGCATCACGTGCAGGTGCGAAGCACAAAATGGGGTGGAAATTTCTGTTTGTTCCCTCTCTCTTTCTTCTTCCCCAGCACGTTCAAAGCTTTTACTTGGAAGACTGCAGTCAAACCCCTGCGAATGCCAGCAGTGGTGGAACTGCTGGGAGCAATTCACGGTGTCTGCAGCAGCACTGCTTTAAGGGCCACTGATGGAAAGAGTGGAGGCTTCATTCATAATAATAATAAACCGCTATTTTGTGGTTTTACGCCGCTTTTAATCTTCACAACTCAAAGGAGCATTAATTAACTGTGTGACACAGTGGGAGGCAGGTAGCTGCTGCTGTCCCCATTTTACAGATGAGGAGGCTGGAGCACTGGCACATCCTGCAGCCTGCCCACAGTCAGACAGTATTTCACCCTCTGAGTCTGCAGGCGATCCCAAAACGCCAGCTCCTGCTCAGAGCTTTATTCCTGGGAATGCTCTCCTGTGGCAGGGCAGGCCCTCAGGAGTTTTGATGCCATTTGCATTTCTTTACACCCAGTTTGGTTTTGGATAGATGGAGGTGAATATTGCTGAAGTCAAATGAGAATCTTCTAATATGAATTAGTCCAAATGCTGAAAGCAAATTCCTTGCCCTCGGGCCAGTGACCGGGCAGTGTTCCAGCTCTGCAGTGCTCTTTCCATCCGGATTAAAACTTGGAGAAACATGTAAAGCTCAGTCTTTGCTGTGATCCCCACTTTTCACTAATATGTCTGGAGAAGCTTGTTTGGATGAAATGTTAAAAATACAACCACTGTCTGTTTTCCTGCTCAGAGATCCCCAGGTTTGCCTCTCCAGTGAGCTCTGCCCTCACAAACCTCCAGCGTGACTCCTTTTCCAAGGGTCCCATTAGCAGAGGTTGCTTCTGCTGCTGCTAATTGGCTGAAAATCGATGCTTTGGCCCTTGTGTGTGTAATCAAAGGGAAGTTTTGGCTTGTATTTTGGGCGAGGCTCTGGATAATCCTCACCTCTCCTAAACTGCGGTGTGAAGTGAGTCAGGCTGAGGGATCCCCCACTGATGAGGAGTGGAGTTCATCCTGATATTGGGGAAGGGATCAGCCCTCCCTTGCTCCCTGGCCACTCTGAGAACCCCCCTGATGCTCACAGCTCCCCTCTCTACCTGGAGGCTCTGAGGGATGCTCCTGGCATCCATCAGATCTTCACCCATTGCTCCCCAGTGGTTTGCAGGGTTTGTGGTGGGACCATGGAAGGCCTTGTGTCTGTGGCTGTTTCTAATGTCCTTTAAAGGAATCAAATTACATTTTGGGCATCCTCCTCAGCCCCTCGAGGCAGACCTTAGATTAGCATGGAGGCTTTCCCATTTAGTCTTCTTAATTAAGACAGACACAGAGCTAAGGTTGGTGAGTGAAGTATGATGCGCAGGAGAAGGAGGGTGGTCCTGCCGTGTGCAAACGCTGCTCTTGTCTTTCTTTGTTACCCTTTTTTCTTTTAATCTCCTGTCATCAATCTCCTGTTGCTAAATGTGCAGCTGGAGAGAGGGTTCCTGGGCAAAGCTCCTGCTGATGGATTCTGACAGATCTAATCAGGCAGCAATGGTGACGACCACGTCCTACACCCCTGTGAATTGTGGTTCAAACCTAATATCCTTCACCACCACGCTGTGGTGGCTGAAACAAACCTGATGGCTGAGATCTGGCTGGCCTGAGGGGAGGAATGTTCTCATCTCATGCACACCTGCCTGTAGAGCCCATCATTGCCTGTGGGACTGGGTTCCTGATGCCACCTCTGCCATCATGCAGGTCTTTGATGCCTCTCCCAGGTGGTGTTTTACCTGTCCAGTGCTGTGGGTGATCTCAAGGCCTTACTCCTCCTCAGGAAGGGCCTCTCCCCAGCACCCAGTACAAGCAGTTCCAGGGGCTGTAGGCTGGGGCTGATTTGGTTGTGCTCAGGAGTAGCTTAGATGACCTCTAGCTCTGTGTCTGGTCCAATCCTCAAGGCTGCCTTCTCTAACCACTGGAGATCTGGTCTGTGAGGCTCAGGGCATGGATCAGCTCTTTTTCACTGCCTTGAGGCAGGGGGATCATCCACAAATGAGCCAGTTTCTCCCTGTGAGTTTGGAGGAGCCCAGAGCAACCAGTCCTAGGTGTATCTATAGATGAGCTGAACCCCATGCTTGGGCTCTCAGATCTGGGGCAGGGATGGGCTGGCACTCCAGGAGCAGCAGCAGTCAGGTCTCAGCCCTGCACAGGCTGTGCACCCGTTCTGGACAAAGCCCTGGCACAGCAGATGCTCAGGAATACAATCCCCTGTCATCTCATCTCAGGGTTTGGGTCTGGGATCCTCTGTTTCAAACACATCAGACCCAGTCCCATGGCACAGTTCCAAGCCTTGGCAGAGCCAGCACAGTTTCTGCCTGCCAGTGCTGAGCTCCCAGGTGAAACACCCTTACATGAGATACAAACATGACCTGCTTCAGCCTCTCTGCCTTTAACCCTCTCTCCTCCTCAGGCAAATGATGCTGTTCCCTGTTCCACATCCAACTCCCCACTTAATTTATCTTGTTTATTGACCCAAGCAAAAAGTCAATGTTTTCTTCATCTGCCATTTGCTTTGATGGCAGCCAATTTGGTTCATCAAAAAAACCCCAAAAACAAACAAAATACAACAGAGTTTAGCGTCAGATTTTTCTTCTTCTTTTTATTTCTTTTTCCTCTTCCTTTTTTTAGATGCTGATTATTCTTTTTTCCTGAACACACCTGGCCCTGGACACCACTTGGCAGCCTTTGCTGTACAATGTGGCTGCAGGCAAGGCTAAAAATGTGCAGCAATTACCCCAGGAGCTGCAGAGCCAGGAGGGAGCCTGGGGGTCAGCTCATTACAGGCAGGCAATGCTGCAGCACCCGTGGTGGGAGCTGTTTGTTTGGGAAACGTTGGCCTCTGGGGCTTTCATGTGCATTTAGAGCTCTGTCTCTTCCTCAGAAGTCCAAAGGTGATGCTTTGCAGCCATTGCCTGGATCAGAGCTTCCCAAGCTGTGGGCTCCTTGTTCGTGCTGGGGTGGGATGTGGGATGTGTCTCTGATGGGATATTCATGGCACTACAGATCAGGAAAGGCTCACTGAAGAGACTTGAAGGGGTGCCACAAGTGCAGGGCTAAACAGCCCCGAGGAGTCTGTGAGGTGGGATCCGTGTGTGGCTGCTTTGAGGTCTGTCCAGGCAGGGCCCACAGCCAGAGTGGCACAGCTTTGCAGGGATGGTAGAAGAGGAACCCTCCTGGCAGGGTGGGAGCAGTTTTGGGTAATGACCAGAGCGATTTTATGAGATGTGCCTACTGCCTAGGGTGGTCCTGACCTTCCCCAGCCACCAATGCCCATCACCTCCCCTGAGCCAGCTGTGCTGTCTCTGATCCTGCACTGAGCTTGCTCAGGGATCCAAACACAAATCCCTCTTTTTCTCCAGGGTAGGAAATTCTTTGCTCTGAGGTGCCAACATCTCCAGGCAAGGGTGGGATGGGTGCCTACCAAAAGCAGCAGCAGATCAGGTTGCTCCTCACCTCTGGAGACCAGACCCATGGAGGTGGTGTCCTCAGAAGGTCTCAGTGACCAGTGGCTTCCAGAGCAGAGTGCTGCCCTTGTGACAAATCCACCTGTGCTCCATGGAGCTGCTCCTGGATGCTGAGCACCTTGGAAAACACAGTCTGCTTTGGCTGCCTAGGTAAGAGCCAAGCCCTTTTGAAAAAAACTGCCCAGAATGGAAAACCCAATGCAAATCTCTCACCAGGTATAAAATTAATTGGATTCTAACTTCAAAGAGTACTTCTGGAAATGAGCTGTAAATAATCTAGTTGTGCCTCAGTTCCTCTGTCTGTGGACATTCATCTGGCTTTCTTTGAGCCAGCGAGTGTTGCTGATGGAAGGTGCTATATATAGCAGCAAAGCTATGCATATATGGATGCATATGCATAAATGTATCCCTAGTAACTGACCCAGGTGTGTGATGTTTTCTATAATACAGCTGACAGGTTTGTTTCCCAAAAAAAGCTCCGATTTTGCTTCCTGCAGGCTCTCACCCCTCTCTTTGTGCATTTGTGCGCAGTCCTCTGACGTGGGCTCCTGACTCACCCCATGCCATGGCTGGAAGCCACAGAGGCTGGGATCTGGTGACCCCTGGGATGCAGAGGGGTTGGTGAAGGTCACCCAGGTGTGTGGGGGTCTCATGGGGTTCATCTGGATGGAGCTTTATGGCAGAGCTTGGTGTTGCTCCTGGGGCTGCACGAGGCTGCTGAGCTGTGGTGCTGAGAGCTGGCTCCTGCAGGGCTGTCCTGCCTGCAGCCAGCATTCCATAGGGATCTGCATTCCCAACAGCCATTCCTGTCCNGCCAGCATTCCATAGGGATCTGCATTCCCAACAGCCATTCCTGTCCGTGTGGAGATGCTGCAGCCAGCATTCCATAGGGATCTGCATTCCCAACACCCATTCCTGTCCATGTGGAGATGCTGCAGCCAGCATTCCATAGGGATCTGCATTCCCAACAGCCATTCCTGTCTGTGTGGAGATGCTGCAGCCAGCATTCCATAGGGATCTGCATCCCCAACACCCGTTCCTGTCCGTGTGGAGATGGCTGGTCCCTGGCACCCAGTTTCTGAGGAGCTCGGTGCTGTCTGTTCCCAGCAGATCGATTGGAACATCTGTGAAAAATCAGGACATGGATATCTGATCCAGCAGCCCTGGCTGTTTCCTGTTTATCTAACCTGATCCTATCAGAGTTTCTGAAGTGCTTATCAGCACCACATCTTGGCACTTTATGTGTGTATTGGAAACCCCCCTGGTTGATGGGCAATGAGAGGGGTTGGGTCTGGGCTGTGGCCCCTCCCTCTCCCAGCTTCCCTGCAAAATCCAACTTTTCCTTGTGATCCCCATGAATTGATCCAGAATCAGATCCAGAAGAGACCACTAGGACAAAAAACTTGTCCAAAATATCCCAGAAAGGCGTCAAAGGGAAGGAAAACCCTAGTGAGTCATTCATGCCTAAGAAGAGGCTGAAGTCCCAAGCTGGCATTTTCCACTTGCCATTGCAAAATGCTTGGGATGACCAAAGCCCCACACTGGATCTGTCCCATGGGGCAGTGTAGGACATCTCTGCTTCCGTGGGGCTGGGGGACTGTGCAGCTGTGGGGCCCAGGGGATGGATCTGTACATGGGCTGGGTTCCTTCCACCTCCTCCCCTCTCATCTTCCTGGCCTCCCCAGCAAGAAAATTCCCAGTTTCTCAGCCATGGAAGTAGGGTGGAGAGAGGGAAACTGGCACAGCCAAGCTCCTGTTTGGGCTGGAATTTCTATCTGGTTTAAATGGGAAAATCCTTTAGCTCATGCCTTGGGAATGCTGAATGAGCTGGAACCTGAAGTCTTGGTTTGCTGATGGCTTGGAAGGGCAGAGACAGGGGAGGGTGGCTGGATTCTCCTGCTCTCTCCAACATGTGACCTCCCACGCTGGGACTGAATACAGCTGAGGTGGTGAGGAGATGCCCAGAGCTCCTCACAGCACTGAGTTTAATGGCAATTTTGCCATTAATGACATTTTTTTTTGCCATGGCACGTGGAATCCATGTGAATCCATGTTGTATTTGAGCCAGCCTAGGCAGGGCTGCAATCCCTGCCTGGTGCTGGGTTGGCCTGACCCATCTCATGATGTTTCCAACCTGTGACAATTTAGGGCAAAGAGATCTCAGGCCTTCTGTCTGGGCTTTTGCTTGATTGCCTTTTTTTCTAAGATTTCTGTTTCTCCCACCAGGCAACACTGTTGCAGAGGACCGAGGCAGGCGTTTTGTGGAGGGTCCCTCTTTTAGAGGCAGAGAACCGCCTTAATTTGTCCAGCTCAAAAGTGCTTTTGAAAAACTTGAATTGCTGCACACAGCGTGAAGCCTTGTTTGGATTTAGCTGTGAGAGCCAGCATCAATCATCTGCCCCCGAGCACAGAGACAGCAGCTGCCAAAACCAGTGACTTTGGGGCTGGTGGGGAGCTGGGAGAACTGGGGAGAGGAATGGGATATCCTGGGACAGCAGGGAGAGGGCAGAGAGCAGTTGGGGATGAGCCTGCCCAGGGGATTTTACCCCAGGGAGAGTTTTGCCCACCAAAGGTGGAGTGATGCTGAATCCTGTCCTCTTTCTCCAGGCTGAACCTTCCTCCCTGCCCAGAATAAAACCCCCAACAACAACAACCCCCTCTTTAGGAAATGTTATTGAGTTTGCAGAACTCCAGAGCTGGGAAGTGCCAGGGTCGGTTTGCTGTGCAGCCTTCAGGAGCCCCTCTGTGCATATGCATTATGGAATCATCTTTAATGGCATGATCATATCCTACTTTTTCACCTTTGCCTCGCTCAGCACAGCTGATGAACCTGCTCTGGGAATGATCTGCATTAATGTGAAGCTGTAAAAACTTCAACTGAAGTCAATGAGAGCTGTACTTTGAGCAGGAAAAGTGTCATTTAATGCTAAGCACTCTCAAAAAATCACATCTAAATGTCTCAGATTTGGTGCACGTAACGGAGTGGATGTTTTTTACATCACTGTGCTTGTGCCTTGGCTCCCTGTCTGTAAAATGGGGATGATAACAGGGAGATTTGGAACTTAATCACTTTATTTGTTGTGAAATACTGCTGCTTCTTGGTGTTGAGTAAAGCATAAGCAAGCCACGAGGAGCTAAGTAATTGTGCATGCAGAACAGTGCCTGGATAAAGTACAATAAAGTAGGAGCTATGTGTCCTCCAGGGAAGAGAAACAACAAACTGAGAAGCTGCAGAGGGAGCTGTTTGCTGGGGGCTGAGAAGCTGTGGATGTTTGTAGGCACCCAGGGGTGGGTTTTGGGGTGCCTAAACTGAGCTCTGGATGGTTTCAGGCATTCCAGGGCTCCTGGCTGCAGCCTGACACCAACACCTTTGGCGTTTGGGGAGAGATGGGTCCTTGGGATAACCCTCCTGGATGTGGTCTTGGAGTCAACACCCTCACCAAAGGCAAAATTACTGGAGACAGCATTCAGGTTGTCCTGGTAACCTTAATTCCTAATTTCCTTATATTTTGAGTATGTGACCTCACAATCGTTGTAATTTCATGCATTGCACTTTTGCTGTGTGCCCATGGCCAGTGTGCTGGCTCTGTTCTCAGCATGCCTGGTGGACCTTGGTGTGTCCCTAGGGGGACACAATGCTTGGCAGTGCTGGGTTTCCCCTGGTTGGCGTCCCCAGGTGCTTGCTGTGGGATTTCTATCCCACTGAGGGCACCTGCTGTGCTCCAAATCCCTGTCCCATCCCATCCCATCCCATCCCATCCCATC
>NC_031785.1:7622516-7674321 GCF_001522545.3 Parus major
CCATCCCATCCCATCCCATCCCATCCCATCCCATCCCATCCCATCCCATCCCATCCCATCCCATCCCATCCCATCCCATCCCATCCCACATTTTGCTGCTGAGGTTCCTGGCACACAGGAGCAGCCAGCACACTGGAAATGCATCCTGCTGTATTTGGGATGGATTACAGCCCACAGCAGGTACTAGCACATGTAATTCCCAGCTTCCTGACCGTGCTTTGCCATCCCTCTTAAGGCTCATGTGCCTTTTCTTAAGCCTCCCAGCACCGACGTTGCCTGGGAGACTGAGCCAGCACCTCCTGCATTTCCTTTGGCTCGTGCAGGGTTGAAACCGCAGCCACAACCTTCCCTGGAACAGGAAAAACACTCAGAATTAAAACTATCTTGTTTAATTCCTCTGTGATACCCTGGTCCTTCACATGGCAGAGCTATGCTGGCTCTGAGGGGGCTGCAGTGAGGTGCAGGGTCCTTGTGAACCCCAGCATCCCTTGGGATGTGCTTTCCCAGCTCACTTTTATCCCAGTGTGTTTGTTTTTGCTTTGCTTTGCTGTAATTAAATTCCTGGCCCTTCTGCTTGCAGAAGTGAGCTTCAAAACGCTCCAGCAGAGGGGTGGTTTTATTGAATCTCCAGCAAATTATTGATGCTTGGTGGGGAATTTTTCACACTTTCAACCTCAAGGTTTTTGGGAGAGCGTTTTTGCAAGTGTTTATTATAGTATTGCCACAAGAAGCGAGACTACCCGGAAAATTTATAGCCAGCGGCTCATCAGCTGTGGAATGTCAGCACAGCACCGTTGAAATGCCTTCTCCAGTGTCACTCAAGTGAGGATGATTTCTCCCAGCTGAGGACCTGCACAGTGGTTTTTCTTCAAACCTTCCAGCACTATTACAGTGGCTGAAAAGTGGTTGTCGGTGTACTGGGCAGAAAATCACTTTTTTACTAGATAAAATAATAAATCTGATGCAGGCACAGCATTGGGACACCTGGTTAAAGACAGGAGTTCCAGCATGCCAAAGTTTCAGGCTGTGAAGTCTCCAAGTGAGAAGCTGCCACCACCTCCTGAGCTCCTTCAGTGCTGGGGATGGACAGGAACTTTTCCAGAACATTCCAGCTTGGTCAGTGGGTGAATGGACTTGCTTGGTTCATGGCTCAGTGTTGTGGGAGATGGTTGCTGCATTCTCCACAGATATGGATATCAGGAAGAAATCCTTCCCTGGCAGGGTGGGCAGGCCCTGGCACAGGGTGCCCAGAGGAGCTGGGGCTGCCCCTGGATCCCTGGCAGTGCCCAAGGCCAGGCTGGACAGGGCTGGGAGCAGCCTGGGATGGTGGAAGGTGTCCCTGCCATGGCAGGGGTGGGATGAGGTGAGCTCTAAGATCCCTTCCAACCCAAACCATTCTGTGATTTATGATTAAATGTTGTAGGGATGCAGGAAAAGGCTGTAGAGAGAATGGTTTCTTGCTGAAGGCAGAATTAAAATAGAAAGGTTTGAAATCCCTGAAAAAACCCACCATATTCTGTTGCATTTAAATTGGAGACCACTTTTCTCAGGTGATCATTTATTGCATGTTCATTGTAATTTGTGTGTTTAACTGGATGGCTCTCAGTACAGACCAGCTGAGACTGTAGTGCAGCAGACCCAGCTGGAATTGTAGTGTGAGTGTGGGAAGTGCTAAAAGAACTAAAAATAACTTGGAAAACATCTTCAGTTGGCCATCCAGCAGCAGTGAGCACTTTCCATCCTCTTCTCTTGTTGCCTGGGCTGCCTGTCTTAGATGTGAAGAAAATCGTCACCCCCAGTGCACAGAAGCTGGGAGCAAAAATGAATGTTTGTGACACACAGGGGGTCCTGGGAGGGGACAACCCTGGGGAAGGGGTGGCTCTGCCTCTGCTGGGGGTGGCATTGCCAGGTGCTGAGTGTGGTGCAGGTGGTGGCACCAAGGGGTCCCAAAGGCTCTGCTTGCAGCCAAGGTCCCAGTCCCTTGTGCTCATCAATTCTTTGCTTCTGAAGCTGGGCTTTGCAGCTGCTGCTTGGTGTTTTATTAGTTATATAGAATTATAAAAAGAATGTGATTATGAGTGTGCAGTAGACCTTCAGCTGGGATCCGTGTGTCGCTCACTCCTCGTGCCCATTCCTGTGATGAATTTTCCAGGGCATCGTGGGAGAGCTGCTCAGAATTGCTCAGACAAGCAGCAGCTGGGCTGAAAAATGCAGAATCTGGGTGTAAATTGCTCTGTCCTGGTTTTCCAGTGCAGCAGCTCTGAAGTTCCTTGTTCAACAGAAGTGGGAAGCAGCACAAGGTGCTGGGCATGAGCTGTCCTGGCTGGGCTGGGCTGTGCTGGGCAGTTCTGGGTGAAGCTGCAGGTGACACAGCATCACAGCCTGTGCTGCCAGTGGGCCCTGTCTCTACACTAAACTCCTGAACCTCAAGTTCCCACCCTGATCCCTCTCCAAACCCAGCTCAGGGAGCAGATGGCACTGGTTTAGTCTCCAGCTCGCATTCTTTTATTTTTCTCATGGATGGTGAACTTTGTAAGGCACTGAAGTCTTTAACCATTAGCAGGCAATAAAAAGGGGCCGCAGAGTTGGATAACACCCACTAATCCCCTCCAGGATGAGCTGGAGAGTAGAGCCACTGCAAAGCTCTGGAGCTTATTCTGGGATGAGTGCTTTGGAAGCTTTGAGAATAGCTTGGTGTTGGTATTTCATGAATAAATAACCCCCAGCGGTATTTGTCAGTGATTCTTCTTCTTTAATGAGACCTGGAACAAAGGAGGAGGGTGGAGAACAGTGTTTTTTGAGGGAATCCAGGGGAGTTCAGGTGGTGGGAGGTGGAATGGGGCTGTGTGAGGATGGGTGCCATGGTCTGCACTGTGGGAGCCCTGCTGTGCAGCACCATACTGGACATTTCTGCCATGAGATATTGATAGAAAATTGGATTTTACTGATGCTGGGTGTGTGTTCAGAGGGTCCTGGCAGAGAGGGGAGTGTGTTTCATTTATAACTATCATTGGGGTGTCTGCAGGTGTCTTTGGGAGAGCTGGAGAGTTAAAGGTGTGTGTGTGTACATGTGTGTGTGTGTTCATAGATGCTCATGGGCTCGTGGAGAGGATCTGGCACCAGAAATTGGGTCGTTCTCTCCAAAATGCCCTTTTGGACAAGAGCTGGCTTTAGATCAGTGATGATTGCCCCATCCCCCCAGCACACCAGGTGCTGAGCCCTGCCTGCTCCCTGTGGTTTTGGCACCTGGGTCCAGCCAGGGCCACCAGCAGCTTCCCTGGGCTCTTTGATGTCCCCGGGACACGGAGCCTGTCCTTCTCCATCCCTCCCTGTCAGAACAGATCTGGGGCTTAGTCACTGAAATCCAACACGGAGAGATGGAGAACAAGAGCTGCTCTTTTGCAGGCAGCTTGTTACTGCAGGGAGAGTGATTCATCCATCAGGGCTGGTCTGATCTGGCAGCCAGGCCATGGTGGGGATGGCTGTCCCCAGTGGGGTCCCTGTGGGGGTGGCCAGATGCTGCTGTCACTCCTCAAGCGTGCCCTGCCTTGTTGGCACGGTGTTCCCTCCAGGGCTGGCTCTGGAATGTGACAACAGGAGCCCCCTGCAGTGGGCAGGGAAGGACAGGCAGGGGTCACTGCCAGAGCTGTGTGGGTGGAAAGTCATCTGCTCCGTGTGGCCACAGAAGGCAGGTAATTAATGACTTCTCTTCACTCCCAAAATTCCAAGGAGCCGCCGAGGCTGGCAGTGCCAGGGGCTCAGCAGCACCTGCCTGCACTGAGCTGGGCTCCTCCAGCCCCTCCTGAGGCAGATGAAAGTGAGGTTTGCTCCCAGCTTGCTCTGAGCATCACATCAGCCTCTCACGAGCTGCCACCCCCATCAGAGCTCTGTGTTGGGGTGAAGCTCCTCTAATGGAACGATGGCTGAGCATCTGCCCTCACCCCTCTCCTCTCACAGGTGACACTTCAACACTTCCCTGTGGCTCCACTGCCCAGGCCTCCAGTGAGGTAAATATTTTAACACACATAATGGCTCATTCCAGCTCACCAGCCCTTCCTGGGCTTTGGCAGGGGTCATCCATTATGCCAAGCTTTGGAGAGAGAGTTTCCCGTTCCCATCCTCAGCCCTGCCGAGGGCAGGAGGTTGGTTTGTGCTTCCAAGTTTTAATTAAAGCATGACAAGCTGCCCTTGCCAGCCCCAGCCTGGTGCCATGTGGGATGAGCCGATGTTTCCTGGCAGAATTCTGTCTCTCTGGAGCGATCCTGTGCACGGATCCAGCCCCAGGATCTTCTCTCCACCACCCAAAGCAGCTGTAGCTCCTCACCTTCTCCTTCCAGGGATGTGGGTTGTTTGGCAGCTGAATGGAAAAGCCAGGAGGGAGGATGGGAGCATGGTTCTCCTTGCTGTCCACCCACAATGAGAAACCCCCTGGGAGGACCAGATGGGGCTGAGCTTTTGGGGTGGGTGGTGGAGGAGCTGTCACGGTTTGTTGGTTTCGGCTTTCTTAAAATAATTCTTCCTACATTAATAAACAGTGGTTTTAGTTAGTAAATAATATCCCCTTCCTCCCCCCATCTCTCCAGCAGAAATATGTGCCCTGATCCAATATATCCTGCCTTTCTCACTCCCTCATTTCAGAGGGGCTGCAGATCCTGGTGGGAACAGAGTGCTAATAGAAAACGGCCTCTAAAGATATTTGAAACATGACCAAGAAAGGACAGAGGGAGATTCGTCTCCAAATATGCTGGAAAATCTAGGAGGTGGGCCAAGAAAGGGAGAATATCAGGAGCTTGATTGCTACAAGTGAAAAGTTAATTGGGAAGCATTAATTGGGGTGAGATCGGGCAGCACAGACACGAATTTGCTATGTGGGGCACCATGGTGAGCACGGAGCTGCTCCAGTGCTGGGATAACTCATCCACTCCAGCCCATGGGCATGTGCCAATTTACTATTTCTCACTGCTTTTAATGGTGTTTTCCTTGTTGAAAGTCCCAGCTTCTGGAATCCTGTGATTTCCCTTGAAATCCAGAATCTAAAAAATCATGATGTCAATACTGCATAAGGCTTTATTTGGGTTTGGTCTCTGAGGAGTTTCTAGCCCTTGAGTTTGCAGGGAAAAGCTTGGTTATACCCTAAAGCAAATTTAGAGGGAGAAAATGTTAAAAAAAAACCAAAACCCTAAACAGTTCAGCAATTGATTTATTTTTAAAATCTCATCATTTTGGTGCCAGTTGCATTCTATTCTTTTTTAATGCCTGACTCACGGTTTTGTTGAGCGCTCGGTGTTGGCAGGGCTGTGTGCGTGAGTGTGATGGTGGCGTGTGAGCTCAGGGGCCCTCTGCTGATAGAGAATGCAGGGCTGCTTCCAGGCAGCTCTGCCGTGGCCCTCCAGGGCTGATGAATATTCCTGTACTGCTGTTTCACTGCCAAGCAGATTGTTTTCACATTAAACCCCCCAAAAAAGGGACGCTGGCGCTGGCCATTGGGTCATTGTGCTGATGGCAGGACAGAGGCTCAAGGAGAATGAACCGTGCTGTGAGTCCCAGCATTGCCTCAGGGGTATTGAGGTCAGAGGGGTCAGGGTTAATTTGCAGCCTCCTGTGTGTAAAGATCTAATAAACAACCTGTGGAGGTCAAGTCTGTCACTATCAGTGACTTGTTCTGTGACCTTTCTCTCTCTCTGATCGCTTTGTCTCTCTCCTGTCAATACGAGGGTGATGGCTTCTGTTGCCCGGGATGGGTTGTGGGTGTTGGTTAACATATAAACTGTGCTTTGAAGATGAAAAATATCTTGGAGATGCTTGAAGCTCTTGACAAGCATCTGTGTTTCTTTTGCAGGAACCCAGCAGAAGGCAGAGTGCCTGAATGCTTTGTCACAGGCGAAATCTGCTGCGTGTGCAGGCTCGAGAGGCAGGGCTGGGAGCTTCCCAAGGCTTCACATGGCCCTGGGATTATTCCTAGGTGCTCGTGTTTCTTGTTTGAGGGGTGTCACAGCACAGCAATGCCTGGGGCTTTGCCCATCATGGGCTGGAGCAGCGCAGCAGAGCTGTCCCTGCACCCATCCCTGCGTTATCTGCTCCACATCCACATCCCAGCAAGCACAAAGCCAAATTCCATGTGTTCTTCCAGCTTTGGCAGTGCCCCTGGGGCGGATATGGGTGATGATGATGGATGGGGTGTGGATGCTAAGGGAGGCTTGGCCCAGCTGTGAAAAACCCAGGAAGAGTTTCATGGGTCTATTTTATGGCTCTGGATTTGCTGTTGTCTGGTTGGATTCACACCCAGATCCAGGCTACTAACAAAGCATCTCCTAATTTCCAGTATGCAAAAAATTGGTGGATGGTATCTTTGAAACCCCATGACTGGTTGATTCTCTGAAAGATGCCAGAGTTATGCAGCAGATTTATTCTATAGCATGTATAGCATAATCACAAAGGCCTCATTTCCTCGGGAAGCTTCCTTTGGCTCGGTACCACCCATCAGGATGCAGGGATTTTGCCAGAGCAGCTCTCTGTGGATTGCCTGTGCTCTGCCAGCTCCCTGCCAGCCCTAACGGTGCCTTTTCTCTCCAAGGGAAGAAGCGATGCTGTCCACCTACTTTGAAACCATCAATGACTTGCTCTCCTCCTTCGGGCCCGTCCGGGACTGCTCCCGCAACAACGGCGGCTGCACCCGCAACTTTAAATGTGTTTCGGATCGCAAGGTGGACTCCACGGGCTGTGTGGTACGTGCTGGGGCTCTGGGGTTCATACTGGGGCTGTGGGGTCCATACTGGGGCTGTGGGATGGGTGCTGGGGCTCTGGGGTCCATACTGGGGCTGTGGGGTCCATCCTGGGGCTCTTGGGTCCATCCTGGGGTTGGCCTCTGGTCTGGGGACAAGCCAGAGGGAGAAGTGACCTGCTCCTCCTTCCTGTGGCTGAGGAGATGTGTGTGCTGGAGCTGGACTTCCCCCAGTCCAGGGGCCTTCATGGCAAATCACAAATGCCTTAAGGACTCCGGGGAAAGAGCCCATCTGCCAGATGAGCAGAGGAAAAATATTCTTGAGGCTGGTGGTCATTTTCCTGCTTGTCAAGAAGCAGGGGTGGGAGGCTGCCTCGATTTTTCTCCTCGTTTGCGCTTCCTATTGCAGAAGATGAAGCATCCCCCTGTCCTGTCCACCTCTGGGCATCTCTGACACCCTCAGAGTCTTGATTTGTTTCTGATCATGCTCATGTCTTGCCAAACAACCTACTGAGTCACAGCTTTTGCAGAGTCCAGATCTTCTAGACCACAGACCATTGGTTTTGGGCAGAGGCTCTGAATGATAGAATGCTAGAAGGATTTGAATTGGAAAGGACCTTAAAGGTCATCTTGTCCTAACTCCCTGCCTTGGGCAGGAGCACCTTCCACTAGACCTGGCTACCCAGAACAGTTCCCTGGAGATGTTCTCTGATGGGATTTGCTGTGCTTCCAGGTGGGAGCAGCAGAGCTCAGCCCAGCTCTAACCCATCTCACCTTGACATCAAAGTCATCCCATCCCTGCGTGAGGAGCCTGTGTGAATCTGTAATGACGTGCAGAGACACAGGGCAGAGCCTTGGGAAGTGGGACAAACCCCGAGCATCCCTCTTTGTCTGTTGTTGAAGCCCCTGCCCGCCAGGAAACCGTGGTGACCCCGAGGGGATCCAGAGCTGTCACCTGCTCCACCATCCCCTCAACCACACATTCACCACCCCCAAACCCCTGAAAACCCTCATCTCACTGCAGGCAGGGCCCCCTCGCCACGTCCCTCCCTCTCAGCAGACAGGAGATAAGTGTCTCTTTATTTATTGAAGATGTTTGTACACGGCAGCTGGGAAAGGTCAGGCTGGAGCCGTGCTGTCCCGGGGGGAGGCGTTTTCATTATCCCCTTCTCAGGTTGCTTGTTAAGGCCATTTAGCACGACAGTCTGATGTGTCACCAGCAATGCCTGGTGCCATCTCCCCCTTGCTGCTCCTCTCCCCTTCCTCCTTTTTTTTTCCCATCGTATTTTTTTTTTCTTTGTCCCCTTTTCCAGGGAGCAGATGCCTTTCTAGTCTTTTGGGGTGTTTCCCCCCCTTTTTTGGGGTGCTGTTTTGCTCTGCAGGCCAACATGCTTGCCCAGGCACTGTCAGAAGCAATCAGGGTTCTGATCACCTCACGCCTCTGGGAAGTGATGCCTCTTTTTAAAGTCAGGCTATATTAAGATAGAAATTGTCAATAAATTACAGGCCTAGTGCTGGCATGTGGAGAGGCAGAAAAGGAAAACCGTGTCACTTGGGGAAAATATCCCCCAGCTTCTGTAGTGCCTGCCTGAGGCTGTGTGTGAACAGAATGGACCATGTACAGTGAGGGGAGAAGGGAGGAGCAGCAGGAGTTTTCTCCTGGGGGGCATCCTGTCCCTGAGAGCTGTGGGTGAGAGGTGACACTCAGGGACCACAGGAACCCCCATCCTACATGTCACACCAGTGCATCCCATGGAGACAGGACACAGTCTCTTCCCACTCTGCTCTTCACCCCTTTTTCTCCCCACTGCAGGAACACGAGGCTGCTCTGTCCCTCTCCACAGCTCCCAGTTTTGGGGTGAAGCAGAGCTGAGCTGCCCAGGGGGGAGTGTGGGGACAGCCAGCCCTCATCTCCCTGCTTCCCTTTGGACCGACACCAACTTCCAACAACACCGACTGCCCAGCTCCCCCAACCCTGTGCAAAGTTTTATTCTCATCACCCATTGTCGGTCCCTGGCAGAGGAGAGGTGTGGAAGGAACTGACCCCAAATTCCTGAGTGTGTTCCATGGCCATTGTCCAGGGAAAAGCCTAAAGGGTGGGCTGGCAGCACTGCCCCCAGCCTGGATGGTGCTCATGGTGCTGAGTGGGATCAGAGGGGCTGGAGATGGGATCAGGGAGTGCAGTCTCAGAGCTCACACAGGATCAGTTTGAGACATTCTGGTACTTTGCTCACCCATCCCTGTGCTGCCACTCCTCATCCCACTCCTTCTGGAGCCTGCTGGGTGTGAGCTGGGTTTCCAGTGCAAGAAGGGATGGGGTCATGTGCTGCAAATTTTCAGGGATGTCCGTTAGTTTTGAAGCTGAGCTGCTGTGAACTCAATTTGCCAATTTGGTAAGTGCTGTGGGCAATATCGGGATGTAATTTAATTAAGCTATCCCCTTTTTTATAGAGTTCAGGGAGCATTTGCCTACTAATTTTAGCACTAGGTTTGCTCCAGCTTTACTCTGAACACAGATTCACAAATCATGACATGTTGTTAATCTCTACCAGTCAACAGTTTATTAATTTGCTGAGGACCACAGAAGTATATAATCAGTGGTTCATCAATCAAGGCTAAATCCAACAAATGTTCCAGGCAGGTACTGAGCATAAAATATACATGCAGCCTTGTAAGCAATTAATACACCACAGAGCTGGAGCCAAGCAGCTCAACCGGGGAGCAGCACAAATCTCAAAGATTCCTTATTCCTTTTATATAAAACCATCATCTGTTACCAGTTCCTTCATGCCCTTAATACGGCTTCCAGTAATTCTGCAGGGACTGGGATGCATTTATCTCTGGGTTTTAGTGGCTCTGCCATTACCATTACCTAATTGTTTGGACTTAAAGGGTCTCGGTTCAAAAGTCGAGGGTGGATTGTTTGCAGCTCGTGCTGGAGTCTGGCTGCATCTCCTTGGGCTGATGATGAAGAGCAAAGAGGGCATCGCTTTGCTCAGTTAAAATCCGACTTTTTAGGCATCACCTGAAGGCCCTAAAGCTTCTCCAGCAGGGTTCCCACCTTCAGGGCTGGCAGCTTCCCACCTGCCATCCCTCACTTCCCATGGGATCCCTTTTTCCCCCCTCACCTCATGGGTTTCTGTTAGTTTTATGTGTACCCAGTAGATGGCATGAGTGCATAAAGGGTTTCTGCAGTTCTTTTCTTATCGGAGGCCTTTTTTTATTCAGGTAGTTTTAAGAATTATCTGCTGCAACCTTGGCATCGCTAACTGGAGACTGGTGTTTGAGCCCTTAACCAACCAAACAGCCCCCAAGCTCCAGAAAATCTGCTTCCATGCTGCTTTTTCTTGTTCCACTCTTGAACTGCCGATGGATCTGGTCAAGCTGTAGGAATTTCCCAAGAAAACAAAATCCCAGTGAATTTCTGTGAATCCAGTGACTCTGCACACTGAGTCCAGTGTGTGTTTCGTACCATCTTGTAGGGATCACAGCAAACCAAGAGAAAGTGTTCTAGAGGAATGATTCAGACTATTTTATAATGGAAATATTACTGATCTTTTCTACTGGCACTGTGGTAGCTGCACAGCCTGGAGGGAGGATGCTGAAGGAGGGAAAATGCTTAACCCTCGTGTGCTGGTGATTTATAATTTGAGATGAAAACCTGTGAATTGGCCCTGAGAGACTGAAGGAAACACCTGCACCATGGCATAAATTCATGTTTCCCCAGCTGTCTCTCAGATTGGTTTCACTCCCTGGTGCCAGTCCTCTCACCCACCTGAGGAGAAGGGGGTGTTTCTTCCATGTACAGCCCCGTGACCAGGTGGATTTTTGAGCCTGGAAAGGCAGGATTGCAGCCTTAATGAAAATAAGAGGGGTGAGGTTTTATTTATCCCCAAAGGAAGGGGAGCTTTGGTCTTAGCACATGAGCTGGGCAAGGAGGTGCTCTGTTCTCTTCCAGTGCACGTTGGGCATCCTCAGCATCGCTGTGGGAGGAGGCAGCAGCAGGTACAGGTGTCTGAGCCCCACGTGCCTCCCAGGATGGGGTCTCCTCACTGTGAGGACCACCTGGAGAAGCAGAAGGGCATGAGCTGCTTCACTGGGTGTGAGGAAGGCAGCTCGGAGTCCTGGGCCAAGAATTATGAGAATTAACCCCTTGTTTGTTTAAGGTGTGAGAGGCTGGACTGCAGTAGGGGGGCAGGTGGTGTGGTCTGGTGGTTCTGCAGCAGCTGGGTGCCTGCAGATGTTGGTGACTTGGTTCTTTGAGTCATGAGATTGCTACAGGAGCCAAGGATGTTGCAGGTGGATGTGGAAGGGCCTCCAGGACGTGGAAGTGGCTCCAGGAGCCATCCCAGCTTGGGAAGGGCTGGGAGAGCCTTGCCCAGCCTGGGCTCTGGGTGCTGCTGTTCTGTACAGACATGAAATCCTGCTCATCCTCACAGGCTCAGGTCCCCCTGGCAGAGATTAATTTCTAATCTGACCAAGAAAAAAGTGAAGTTTGCCTACAAGGATGATCTGAGCTGTTTCTCCCTGCGAGGGCAGGGGTCAGCCCACCACGAAGGAGGGAATTTGTCTGGCACAGCAGGATGCAGGAGGGACAACATCTACCAGAGTCACCTAACAAAGCTGTGGCCAGCAGTGGCACTGCTGTGGGGCTGGTCCCAGCCTAAAGAAGGTCCTAAAGACACAGGAGGAGAAATTTGGCATGGTCCACACAAGCCTTAGCACAGCTTGTCTGGGGCTAATCCTTCCCTTGCTCTCCCCCACCTCAGGATGATGATGGGCTGCTCCTCACTGCTGCAGAGTGTGGCAGAGAAATGGATTAATTTAGGAGTGTAACCATTTTGGGGAGAAATGGGATTAGAAATGCAGGAGCAGGACAGTGGCTTTTGTCTCCTCCTTCCAGCACAAGTTACCCAGAGGTGGTTAGAGACCATGCTTTGAAATTCTGTGGGTGATGCTGAGAACTTATTTTCCTGGGGGGAAATGGAGTGTTGGGGAGTTTCAGCACAAACCAAAATGCTGTGCAGAAATTCCTTGCATACATGAAAATTCAAAAATACTTTGGTTCAAAACATTTCCTTTCTATAAAGGAGAGGGAAATGTTTAATTCCACCGCTATCATCTGGAGATTTGTTTTATATTACTTTATCCCAGTGTACAGCCTGAAATAAAAACAAAATTAGGTGATGGAAACCAAAACATTTCAACCTTGTCAAAATTAAATGCTCTCCTAATTTCCCGATGAGTTTTGAGATGTAATTGATGGAATCCCACAAAGCACTTAAGCTTCATCAAATCTGCATTTTTCTGACAGACAATTGTTCATTGAAAAATAAAAACTTACCCGTCCCTGCCTTGAGAGGCACCTAGCTAATTATGGGAGAGATGCACACACCAGGGAGGGAGATGAGGAAACCAGTCTCTCCTAATCCCTTTAAAGTCTCACTGCCTCCCTGGAGCAGGAGCTGACTCCTTTTGCACATTGTGGTTGGAAGCAGAAGCTCCCTGAGCTCAACAGCAAACCCCCCTCCAAGGAATCCATGGTGTGGGAATTTATCTCGTTAATCCAGGTAAATACCCGTGCTGAAAATGGGATTTGAGGAGGAAAGGGTGGCAAAAGCTGCTGGGGTCAGAGTTGGTGGTGGGTGGGAGCAAACCAAACATCTGCCTTTGCTTTCAGAGGGGGTTTGCACCTCGTGGCCTTAAAAGCTGGGTTAAAAGCAAGTGGAATAGCCCAGGATGCAGCAAGGTGAGCTGGAGGGCTCCTCCTGCACAGGGAGGGAGTGGTTTGGGTGATAAAAACCCTGTTTTCTCCAGCACTGGCTTTTTCAACAGCGTTCCTTGAGGGCTTGGCTGCTGCCCCTCTGCTCCTCACCAGACTGGGAGGGTTTGTGTGATGTGGTCACAGCTGGCTTTGGGGATTGGTTTGGGACATGGGGTTTGGTGTGGTGTTGTGGCTGGGCTGCACCCTGATGGGTGAGTCAGGTGGGACAGGGGTTGAATTTCTGTTTTCCCAAAGGTTTTTGGAGTTGCCAGCTGCTGCTGCAGCTGAAAATGCCCTGACAGGCAGGAGATATCAGCACACCCCAAAACGGGCGGTTGGTGACTTCTGGAAGGGAAGCAGATTTCCTGGCTCCAGGAAAACTTCTTTCATTGTGCAAGGCATCCCACCAGCTGCTTGAAACAAATCCCTCACCCTTGGAACTGAGGTGCAGGCATGCACACAGTGACTGGCCCAGGAGGGTTTGCTGGAGTGGTGGCCAGGGGTGAGCAGGGGCTGCCTCATCTCCGAGGCCTCCATCTCCTCCCCATCCCACTTTCACACAGGGACCAGGCTGAGAAGCACAAGCAGTATGTTCTTGGGAGCCTGCAAGACAGATGGGTTTGATTTTCTGAGGCTAAAATAATGATTGATGATCTTTAAAGGGAAAAGGAAGCAGGGGGAAAAGAGTGGGAAGATAATGACTGTTATTTCAGAAAACAGTTGTAATGTTCCCCTTTGGGAAGGATGTTCCCCCCCTCAGCAGGGTGTCAGGAAGGGCTCTGCCACAGCTGGGGTTGGTGAGGACATCCCTGCCCTGAGGAGCCTCCAGAGAGCACTTTAGCAGCCAGCATTTTGGCCCTGATTTATCAAAATATTGGGAGAGGAGGGATAAATCTCACACACACAGATTGAGCTGCATACAGCCAGGCTCTGTCCTGCTGCTGAGCAGCTTTGCTCACCAGGGGCCTTTTGGGTCAAGGAAATGAAGGCAGAATAAGCTAGAATTGTCCAGTATATACATATATATATAAATATATATGGGCACAGAGTGGTTTACTGCATTTGTATCGTTTCTGAGCTCCAACAAGCAAATAAATACATGCCAGTGCACAGACAGGAGCTCATTAAAATATTGGCACTCGCTTGTACCTCAGCAGTGCCTCGGATTGATGCTTTTGTCTCACGCTGAGGAGGTTCCTCGGTGAGGAGGGAGGATGCCTCGGCACAAAGGGGGGTCATTAGGGCCTCTGGTCCTCAGTGCTCTACCAGCTGATTGTGCTGCCTCGGCCCAGCAGTGCCAGGGATGCAGCTTGGGGTTCTGGGTCTCCCTTCTGGAGGCATCCAGGCATGAGAGAGCAGCACTGGGAGCGGGGTTTGGTGGCAGCTTCCCTCTGTGGGTTTAAGAGCTGGGGGGATTCAGACTCGTCTGTACCCAGAGCATCACCTCCAGCACCTGACACAGAAATCTCTGACTAGAAGGCTGCTGTTGTTGAGAAAACAGAGTGGAATAACAAAAAGAGCAGTTTATTCTCTACAGAAACACTTTATTAAGTATTCTGGTTTTCTAAACTTAATAATGGAGGAGAGGAGCTGAGCTGAGCAGCTCTGGCAGGCAGCTCAGATGGAGGAGAGCCATGTGCTCCCATCTGGGGGATCCATGTCAGTAATGATTTGCCTTCCAGTGACCCCTCGCCCATCTCGCTGCTAATGAGCTTTGCAAATGAGAAAGTGAGCAAAGGCTCCTTTTTTTAGTTTACATGAGCAGGAATTTGTCCAGGTGTTCATTTTCCTAAGGCACACTCTCCACAGGTTCTGTTGTGTGCTTGTGTCACCCCTGAAGGTGATCCTCCTCCTGCTGTGTTTGCTCTGGCCGTGCTGGGGGTGCTGCTGGGGGTGGTGGCAGAGGAGCTGTGCCAGCCCTGGTGGCAGGAGCCCACAGGGTGCCACACGCTGTGCTGGGGTGGCAGCAGTGGGCTCAGCCATCCCATTTTGTACCAAAGCACAGCCCCTGGGTGTGGGTGAGGTTGGATCTGGTGTGTTCCCAGGGGTGGCTGTGGGCATGTGGCAGCAGGCCCTGCCAAATCTGCCACTCCATGTCACCTTGGAGATGTCATCTAAAAGCGAAAAAAGCCTGTTTTGCAAAACAACAGATAAAAATAGCACTTCCTATTCAGCACATCCATTCCCTGTGCATACTCAAAATTCATTTGCTGACTGCAATCACAGGAATGAGGACCTGTGTTCTCTGGGATGGGAGGGGATGGGCTGGCATCCAACTGTGCCATCAGCCAAACCATGTGGAGCTGCTGGTGGTTCCTTCTCCCCAGACCCCTTGGCAGCAGCAGGGTCAGAGCACTGGAGCTGAGGGTCATGTTTACCCTTCAGGACCTGTGTTAGCACTGATAACACACAAGAAAATAAAGTTTTCTTTTCCAATGCCAAGGGCAATTTTCAGGGTTGTCTGTCGGCACAGAGAAATCAGTTCACTTCTGCATAGATGGAGTGGATTTGCAAGACCGTGGAATTGTATTTGTATGGTAAATGCTTCTCCTTGGATTTTGAGCAGACCATGAGCTGGAGTCTCCCCCTTTCCCTCTCCACAGCATGGATTAATCACCAGACCCTCTTCCCAAGCTCTGAGCTGTATTTCCTGGTGAGATCCATGGATAAAGGATGGGCTGGGAATTGGAGGTGAACACATGCAACCTGAGTCTAACATGGCAAACCACAAACAGATTTTTCTTTTGAATCACTGGGTAACAGTGATCCCTCTGTTTCTGTGGCTAAATCAATCCATGCTGTGTGTGGATGAGGGGAGTGCAGAGCTGTTTGACCAGGACCTGCTGGGGCACCAGCTTCCCTCCCACCAGGGTGGGACGTGCCACCTCTGCTCACCCAGACAGAGTTATTGACCGAGCTCCTTATTGATTTTGTAATCATTTTCCAACAGAGCCCCCCGTCCTGTGTCACTGCCAAGGCAGATCACAAATTGAACTGCCCCTAAATTGATGGGGCATTGATTAAAACTCACCACAATCATTGGTTCTCTGCTGCCCAAGGCAGGCAAATCAATGTCAGCAAGAACCAATCTGCTCCTTTATAAAAGCCCAGTGAACACAGGGTGAGTGCTGGCTTTCCAAACCCATCCCAAAGCCCAGGCTGACCCAGCAGGGAGTCAGGATTAGCACAAACTGGGTTGTTTGTTTCTTTTTCCCATGGTCATCTCTGACTCCTGCAGGCAAGAACATAGCTGCACTCAAATGGACTTCAGTTTTCCCCCACTCTGATCTATTGGTGGGGAATCCTCTCCTCCAGGGGCAGGGAGGTGTGTTATAAAGATTTATAAGCCCAGAGAAGCTGTGGTTGTCCCAGGAAGCACCCAAGGCCAGGCTGGACAGGGCTTGGAGCAACCTGGGATAGTGGGAGACATCCCTGCCCACGACAGGGGAGTTAAGCTGATTTTTAAGGTCCCCTCCAACCCAAACCATTCTGTGATTCATTGTGCTCAGTAATTGCCTCATCCACCTGTTCATCCCTGCAGAACCCTCCACGAAGAGCTGTTGCCTGGCCAGTACTAATTGCCAGGTTTGCTGATTCCCCTGGCTCTCCTGAGCAGGGACACATCCCGTGTTTTCACGTTGGCTCCCCAAGCTTTCTGTCCCTGGAGAGCTCCTGCAGCACAGCAGCTACTGCAGAGTTGGCTCTGCTCTGAGCAGGGATGGATGTGGAGAGACAGGAGCGCTTTCTTTTGCAAATGCTGTGCCGAGCTATTTGCCTGCTGTAATTAATGAGTATTAGGATGCGTAATTATGAACTGAAAGGAAACACGTTTCATGGTGGTTAAGAGCCAAAACTGGAGGAATATCCCAAGGGTGGCCTCAAGCAGAGTAGGATGAAGGGAGGGAGGGCTTTGCTGACCCACTAACCCAGTCACAGGGAAAGAACCATCTTCTTCCTCTGAGGGCTGGGGAAGGTGCTGAGCTCAGCACATGGATCTGTGCCAAGGCAAGAATTCCAAGTGCCAGCTCCAAAAAGCTGTGACTGATCCTCTGGCTGTGGTCCTGCAGCTCCTGCTGCCTTGCAGTCCCATCCAGTTGCCTTCAGCACCCTGGAAGATCCCTCAGGACCTCTGGAGAGCAGAGCCCTGGCTGCCCATGTGTGTGGAGGTGGGGGGAGCAGCAGAGAGGCGGTGCCGTGGAGCAGAGATGCTGTTTGCAGCCAGACCTCCCCGTGTCCTCCAGGGAGATCCTCTCTGCCAGTTTGCACAGCTCTGCTCCTGCAGCAGGGCTGGCAGACGAGGAGGAGAGCACGGGAGATAAGAGCTGGATCTGCAGCTCTCATCCTGGTGCTGTTCCCCAGGCAGCTCTGGGGCAGTGAAAAGCACAGATTGTCCTCAGTGTCCTCTCCTCCTCCATCATTCTGTGTATGCACCTGGAAATCCTCCTGCTCCCAAGTCTTCTGCTGCTTCCTGCTGCTAATTCCAGAGCTGTGTCTTTGGGACCCTGCCTGCTCTGCAGGGATGGACAGAATCCCGTTCCTTCCCTTCTGGCCTTACCCAGTGTCCCCAAGGATGGAGCTGAGGTTTGCAAACTTCAGCTCTAGGGCACAGGGGGCAGTGGGGGATCTGAGGAGGAGGGGGGAGGAATTGGCAGCAGACCAAATCCTTGCCCCTTTCCCAAGGGCGAGGTGACGCTACCCCATCCCTCACTGGGGACAAACTCATCTCCTCCAGATGGGGAAGGAGCTCAGCAGCTCTGGGACAGGAGCTGCAGGGTGGGGGAGCCCAGGTGACCTCTCGGTGTGTCCTGTGTCGCTGCAGTGCCCCGAGGACCTGCGGCCCATGAAGGACGGCACCGGCTGCTACGACTTCTCCAAAGGGATCGACTGCTCCGACGGCTTCAACGGCGGCTGCGAGCAGCTCTGCCTGCAGCAAACCCTCCCTCTGCCCCACGACCCCTCCTCCAGCACCATCTTCATGTTCTGTGGGTGAGTCCACCCTCGGCAGAGCCCTCCTCAGTGATCAGCCCCCTCCCCATCTCCATCCCTGCCGCCCATCCCGAGCCAGCCTGGAGCTGGTGGAGCTTCCAGCAGGGAAAGGAGACACCTGGCTTTCCTGAGGGATGTGTGAGGAGCAGTGTGAGCAGATGTACCTTCCTCCTCTCCCCCACTGTGTGACAGTACAGCTTGATCTGTGACTCACTGTGAAGGGACCCCAAAATTGTACATTGTGTGTTGGAGGGGAAGGTGTAGGATTTGTTTAAAAAATACTATTTCTAAAATTTACTCTTTTTTTTTTCCCTCCCCTGCGCCTCCCTTAAAAATAGATTCTCATCCCTGATTTTGGCCAGGATCTTATAATCCTACACAATTTAGCATTTTTCTCTCAGGAAAATCTCCCTGGCTGCAGCGTGCTCTAAAAGGAGCTCAGTGATTATCTGGCTTTATTCTGCACAGCTGCAGCCATCCATCGCCTGCCCCAGCCCCACGGCTGCTTCACACTCTCAGGCACACTCAGCAACCAACCCCATGTCCCAGTGTGACAGATTAGGATGAAGAAAGGGGGAAAAAGCCTTTTTGGAAAGAAAATGCCCACAAGCAAGAAGGGGAGTGAACTCCTAGCAGTAACTCCGAGGAGCATCCGTCAAGTCCCGATGCCTGCAGGTGCAGCAAAGACCTCACACAGCTCTGACTGCTGGCTGGTCCCTGGGAAGAGCAGCCCAGGGAGCTCTGCCTGTGCCAGCTTCTCCTTTATTTATCCCATTTTTGCTGGTTTGTTGTATTTTTTTTTACCCCCACTACCTTTTTTTATTATTATTTAGCAGCGCAGAGTGACTGAGTCACCAAAACACAAAACATTTTCTGCTCCATCCCTGCAGAAGGGGTTGGAAGTTCTTGTGGCACCAGCATCCTTTGTGGGGAGGGTCTAGAAAACCTTGGGACATTCCATGGCCTCCACACCCACATGAATCTGTATTTCAGCCTTGCAGAGACTCTTTCCCTTTGTTTGTTTGTTTGGTTTTTTGTTTTTTTCACATCTTTTTTTCATAATCCTTTTCCAAGGCTGAGCTGCACTTTGGGAACAGGCAAGGAAGAGTGTGACAGACGGGTGGGAGTTCTGCTTGCAGTAAAATGCAGTAGAGGAAGGGGAGAGGGAAGCAAGCCTGGGTAGAGTTTGGTGTTTGGGGTTGGTGTTACAGGGTGGAAGGAGCAGGGAGAGAACAGAGGTTTCCCAGTAAGGTGGGAGCTGAGAAAAAGGCTGGTGGAAGAGGAGGAGATGCAGGATGGCACATTTACAAAAGATTCCACCCTGGGTCTCCAGTGTCTGTAGGTAAATCACATCCCTGCTGCCTGCCTCAGTTTCCCTTCCTGAAGGGTTGAAGATGAGCATGTGAATCTTACCCAGAATGGGCTTGAAAGTGGGATCAAAGAGCAGAGGAGCAGCCAGGCTGGAGCTCCATCCTTGCAGGAGGGTATTTCTAGGTGGAAGAAGGATCAGGAGCTTGTTTTTGCTTTGCTGTGACCTGGGGAATGTTTGTACCTGAGCAGCAGACACACCGTGGGCTCAGCTCTGCTCCCCAGCATGGGGACAGATCAGCATGGAATGGTTTAGGTTGGAAGGGACCTGAAAACTCCTCTTATTCCACCCCCTGCCATGGGCAGGGTCACCTTCCCTCAGACCAGGGTGCTCCAAACCCAACCTCACTGCAGGCAGATGGGCCCTGCTGCTACAGGAGGGAGGGGAGTGGGGAGCCAAAGCCCCGTTCACTGGTGACCCAACCCAGCCAGGGCAGAGGATTTGGGCTCTGTGACCCTTCAAGTGTCCCAACAACCGCTGCAGGAGTTGGTGGTGCTTGGCTGGGTTTGGCAGAGGCTGGTGGGGTGGGGTGCTCTGTGCCTGGATCATTTCCCATGGCCTGTGTGCCCCACAGGTGTGTGGAGGAGTACAAGCTGGCCCCAGATGGGAAGTCCTGCCTGATGCTGTCTGACATCTGCGAGGGCCCCAAGTGCCTGAAGTCGGATGCCAAGTTCAATGACACCCTTTTTGGGGAGATGCTGCACGGCTACAACAACAGGAGCCAGCACGTCAACCAAGGACAGGTGTTCCAGATGACTTTCAGGTATGTCCTGGTTCTGCTCCTAGTTTTGGGAACATCAGAGTGCTGAGATGGGACTGAGAGCCAACATCTCTGGTTTGCTCATGAGGGGAGGAGAGCAAGAGGACAAGAAGCATCCATGGCTTTCCTACCTGCTTGTCCTTCCCTCTGGCAGCAGCACAGAGTGTGTCCTGTCAGATGAACACATCCAGCTCTGCTCCCTGGGCCTTTCTCAGGGGTGTTGCCTCATTTCTGTCTTCCATCTCCATGATATCCTGTAACAAGGGGCCATTTGATTGTGTGTAGTGTAAAGAGCATTTCTTTTGCTGTGTTTTCAGCCTGTGCCAGCTGGTTGTGTTCAGTGCCCCCATCACAGCCCTGGAAGGAGCTGTGGGTGTAGTGTGGTAAATAATGTAAATGAGCTGAAGGTAAATGCCTTCACCTTGCAGGGCTCACAGAGGAGAACCTACTGAATTCAGGGCTGGCAAGTGAGTTATTTAGTTATTTTTATTCAGGTCTTCTGAATGCAGCTGTATTTTGATCAGGTGGAAGCCAGGGTGGCTCTGTGAGTTTTGAAGCACTAATCACAGTCAGGAGAGGATCCAGCCCACATCCCACCCAGACACAGCTCTTCCCTGCCCAGCACCTGTTTCTTTCCTGTTCAGGCACCAACTGAAAATTTCTGCCTCTGATTCCAGCTGGAGCTGTGGGTCCTCATCCCTGCTACCCACGGAGTTTTTTCCAGGTGTTTTTGCCCACCTGATCAAAACTTCCCTGGCTGTGGATTCAAGCTGAGCTCTGGCCTTCTGCTCTCTTGATGGGAGAGGCATTACAAGCTGCATCAGCACAGAGGTGCTGGGAAAGCCACAGCCAGCAGAGCTGCAGCTTTTGCTGGAAGTGAGAACTGACAGGTCACAAAGGCAATTTTCCCAGTAGAATTCTCTTTGCATTCTCTGCCTCACATTATAATTGTCAGTGGGTCCATCAGAGCAGAGCCAGGGCTGCAGAGATAAAGTTTTCCAGGAGCTGGTGGGTCTAAGGGATGCTTTGTTGTTTCCAGGTAGCAAAACCGCAGTTGTCAGGGCTGAATTCCACCTGGCAAGCACACAAAGATTGTCTGTGGGGCTGGTTTATCCTGGGGCACGTGGCTTCTGCAAGTCCTCCCCTCTGAGGCATCCTGAGGATGGCAGATTTGGGCAGTCCTGAGCTGGACCTGGAGCAGTTCCTGCCGGGGTTGCCCTTAGGAAAAAACACCTGAGGTGTTGGGATGGCATCTTCTGGGGGCCAAGAAGTACTCCCTGGGGCTCTGCCTGACAGGTTTTGTGGTTAAAAAAGGGCTGTTAGTCCTCCTTCCCAGGGCTGGCACCGCTCCTGCCGTGCTGGCCACAGTGGGGAGAAGCTTTTCCCAGTGAGGAGCTGTGCAGTGACAGCCAAGTTCTTTGTACAGCCTGCTGTCACACAGGGGTTTCAGTCTCTTCTGTCCCACTAACAGCAGTGAGGGGCAGGAGAAAGCAGGTCTGAAACAGGAGCAGCCTGCAAAGCTGCCCACGTGGCTGTAGCGTGCGATGAAGTGGCTCCGCAGAGCTCGGAGGGAAGCAGCACATCTTGCTCCAGAAATGCTTCCAGCAGCCTGGAAGGTCAGCACAGCTGCCCTTTCCCAGCTGAGTGTAGGCTCCAAAAGCACCAGGCAGTGATGAGAAAGGCTCAGTTCCCTGCGTGCAGCGTCCTCCCCCACGGCCAGGCTGCCAGGGGTGTCGGCGGGTTACGGTGCAGAAGCACCATTACATCATCTCTTAACAAGGGAAGAGAAGGAGGTTAATGGAGAAGAAATTATTAACTAAAAGATGTAATTTGCCTCTGATTTTCATAGATATTCAAGAACCTCTCTGAGCATTAAGACACCAGCTGTTAGAGAAGCCCTTAATTTGGTGCATTTGAAACATAGCAGGAAGCTGCCTAATACTAGGGATTAAAAGCCCGTTTCTGCGAAGTAGGAGCAAGAACCTGCTATCAGAACAAGGGGCTGAGTATTTTAGAGGGACTTATGACTGCTGGGATCCTTTAGCTATGCAGATGTGACAATCTTTTGAACGGTGTCTGCTTCCCATGTCGCCGTATCTTCAGTGTCTTTAATAAATAGGATATTCTCAATCTGCCAGGCATGTCAGCATGGGGTTGGGAGGGAGCCTCTGTGCTGGGAAAAGCTGCCTTGCACACCCTGGCCTGGGTAACACTTATCAGTTACTGCAGGATTTCCATTCCCTGGGGGTCAGGGAGGTCTCTCTGCCACCTAAGAGGCTGTAGCACTTATTAATTAGAGTCTGTGCCCTTCTGGTGGCTGCAGAATGGGCCAGCACACCCTCTCTGGGCAGTTCCAGTGCTTGGTGATGGGACAGTGGAGTTCTTTCTCATGTTCAGAGAGAACTTTCTGGGCAGCAGAAAGTGCCTCTTCCTGGTGCCATTGATGGGCATCACTGATGAGAGCCTGCTCCATCCTCTTGGCAGCCTCCTGGCCATGCTCAGCACATCACTGGGATGTATCAGGTGTAGCAATGATGGCTTGATGGTATCTGAGCAGCTGGAAGGGCTGGGGATGTGCTGTGGGTACCCTCAGGATGCAGAGCACAGATGGGTGTGAAGATGTAGCACAGCCTGGGGGGGTCTCAGACCTCAGACCAACGTGTGGCTGTAGTCAGTGCTGCTTCAGATTTCGTGTTTCACCTTTAATAGATGTCATTTTATCCAGGGGCTCAGGCATTTATCCAAAGATTTCAGCTGTGTGACTGAGGAGATGGTAACACCCAGGGGATGGGTGGAGGGAGCAGATACTGGCTGCTGAGACCAGTGCCCCCAGCCACACTGGTTCCTGCTGTGTGCTCCACACGTGCTCCACACACGCCCCAGCACTGATGGAACACCTTGCTGTGCTGCCTAGAGCCTGTCCCTGCTCACATGGCCCTTTGTGCTGCTGCCAAGGACCCTTTTCCCCATCCACCAGGGACAGTGAAGCCACAGCCCAGCAGGATGTGAGCACCACAGCATCCCTGCAGCTCTGCTCCAGCCATCAGGAGTTAGGAGCTCTGTGGGCAAGCTGTTTCTGCACTGAGATGGCTTAATAACCACTAATTACTTCTGTGGAAGTTGAGGTGTTTGACTGCTCTGTTGGACATGACAGCATCAAGGTTCCTGCTCCTCCACCACATCATCCCTGCTGCTGCTGCCTTATTGCAAGGACTTAAATCAAAGCACTCCTCCAGTGCAGTCCCTCGGGGGCACTTTGGGAGGGGACTGAAGAGTTCCATCACTCACCAGAAGCTTCCCTTGGTCCTTCCACTGCTGAGCCAAAAGCACATTCAGAGCCGTCTTTTTCTGGGCACCCCTATCCTTTCCTTAAAACAGGTTGTTCCCCTCGGCAAAATGCTCTGTGAGGTTAATAAGTAGATGGGATTGGAGCTGATCTATTCCAGTCACACCTCCTGGTCTAGCTGAGAGGCTCAGCAATGGCTGCAGCTCACTAAAGACTGGATTAGAGCGATTTTCCCCCCGTTGCCTCACGGTGGGGCAGAGCCTGAACTCTGCGCCGTTCCCAAATCACTCAGGAATTATTTTCCAAGTGGGTTGTTTCTTCATTCTTTATCTGTTTTTGTGCTGCCTCTTTGCCATGAGGGAATAGATATTTTTGTTTAAAAGCTGTTTGCAGTTTCAGACTGTTGCTTTTATGCCATTAATATGGAGAAATCCCAAAATACTGCCCGTGGAGCCAGCTTTATTTGCTGGATTATTGCTGCATGGCAAATGGGATGTCAGGGCAATGCATGGCAGCTGGGAGCAGCTCTGTCCTCCCCAGAGTCCCTTCCCATCCCTAACTCTGCCTCTCATCCTGGTTCTTGCTCCAGCTTGGCAAAGCCCCAGGACACAGCAGCACCCACAGAGCCCCCATCTGATTCCTCCCAGCAGAGATGCAGCAAACCCAGGGAGTTTTGAGCTAAGTTTTGAGTTTTAAGGGCAGACAAGGAGCCAGAATGGTTTGATGGCTGGAGGCAGGGAGAGCATTCATGTTGGTGCTCCCTTCTCCATATCCAGGGAGGATGGCTTTGGAGGATCCAGGGCTGCTGTGCCGTGCCAAGCACCATCCTGCAAATTGGAATCACCTTTCCCTCTGCAACTCAGTCCCTGGAGGATGCTGTTCCCCTCATTCTCACTTAAAAAATGGGGCTGCTGCTTCTTTCCAGCCTTGGGGAAGGGAAGGGAGCAGGCTGGAGGTGGTGCTGAGGTGCCCCAGGTGTCAGGGGTGCTGCAGGGAGGGATGGACACTGCCCCAGCTGCTTCCAGTAGGCTCTACCTGCACACAGCTCCATTCATGCTGTCAGGCCACTGAGATATGTGGGGAATTGTCATAATATTGGTGGGGAGTTTGGCCAGTTCATTTTGAGTGTCTCTTCTTCCCCTCGATGCTTCTCATCCCTTAATAAAGCAGCACAGTGGTAGCAGGGTGAGCTGGCAGTGCCAGAGCTGTTTTGGGAAACATCTGCACCCATCCATTGTTCACCTGGAGCCCTCCCACCCATGGGTGCTGCCAGGGACTGTGCTGGGGGCTCAGCTGGGTGCAGCATCACATGTGGTGAGAGGCTGGAGGGGCTCTGCTGGTGCCCCTGGCTTGGAGCTCACAGGCCAGCCCTGGCAGGGACATCCTTCTTCCCCACAGCAACACGAGTGTCATGTCTGTAAGTGGTTAAATTAATGCCATTTCCCCCCACCCCCCTCTATTTTTCTCCCTTTCTCTGAAACCTCTGAGCACAGGAGTTATAATTGTGCTGTTTATTATTCCCATGCTGGAGAGCCCAGCACCAGCCAGTGCACCAGTGCCTTGTTTACCTATTACCCTTCAGGCCAGGATAATGGATGGATCTATTTTCCAGTGGCTGCCTTCCATTTCATTCATCTTTTTATTGTTTGTTGCTGCAGTTCTATTACCTGTTCACAACTTTGAAGCCTCAGAAACTCTAGTTGGAAGCAATGATGTCTTTCCAAGGCAGGCTAACGCCTCATGCCGTGGTCCTGAGTAGCAGCTAAGGGGTTGTTAGGAGTTTAGCAGCTCTGTGGAGGTGGGATCTGCTGTGGGATGTATGGGATGTTTCACAGCCCACAGACACACACTGTATTCTGAGCACATCTTCACTGGCCAGGCTCAGCAGCCAGGTTTTTTCCAATCCAGTGTATATGAAATTACTCTAATGAAATTAGCACAGCATTCCATCAGTTAGGTCACTGTTGGATCCCGTTCCATTGCAAAGTTTTCATCCCACCAAAAAAAGGATGACAGATTGTGGCTTTGACCTGGTGTTCCCCAGTCTGCAGCCACGTGCTTCTGCAGCAGGTTGGGAGCATTTTTTATTCTACATAAACAAGAGCAGGTGTAATGTCAGACAATGCAGGGTGGAAAAGAGATGCTTTGGAACAGAGATTGTTCAAATACTAGAGGTTCTCAGACTGGTTCTGCACCAGGTGCAGGAAGGATTTAGGAAAAGGGCTGTCAACATCCTTGGTGAACATGGACATGGCCATCGCAGCCACCTCCTGCTCCTGCTGCCCCATCCCAGCTCTCGATGAACCTCTGAGATGCCCCATTTCATTCCTGCCTGTGCAGGTAGCAGGATAACCTCACACAGTCACTCTCTGCTGTTTGGCCACTGCCTGTGAGAGCCCCACTGCTCCCAGCGTGTGCCTCAGTCCCAGGGGGGAGGAGAGAGAGGGATGGCCACGGTGGAAGCTGCCCCTGCAGCAGAGCCCAAAACCAATTGTACATCCACGATCGTGAGATTTAGATGAGGAAGAAGCTGCTCAATCAGAGGGTGGGCAGGCCCTGGCACAGGGTGCCCAGAGCAGCTGGGGCTGTCCCTGGATCCCTGGCAGTGCCCAAGGCCAGGCTGGACAGGGCTGGAGCAGCCTGGGGCAGTGGGAGGTGTCCCTGCCCATGGCAGAGGGTGGCAGGCTCTTTCAGACACCAGCAGAGCCCAGAGCCAAGGCCCTGACGCTGCCAGCACCCACTGGAGCTGATGGAATTTCAGCCACGGGCTTTTCCTGCCTCAGGGACCAGAACTTTCCTGTCCCTGGCAGTGGAGCTGCTGCCCCCGCAGTGAGGGATGCCAGGGAGCCGTTCCTGCTCCCCCAGCCCCAGCAGCGCCGCTGCCTGCGCAGATGTTTGTATTCTCCGCAGCCGATGAAAATATTCATTATCTCGTTAGCGGCTGCTGCGGCGGGGGAAGCGCAGATTTGCATTCCCACAGCTGATCCCGCAGCACACACGGAGCTGCCACGAGCTCTCTCCTGCCAGGCCCACCAGCGTGGCAGGGAGCGCTGCCAGCGCCCTGCACGTGCAGCGGGAGGAAGATGGGAGAGGGATGGGGAGGAAGGGAGGGTGCTGCGGGGTTTGGGGTGTGTGTGATGTGAGGAGCAGTGCTGGTCCCTGGGCAGGATCTGAGTCTGGGAATGCTGCTGAGGTGCCTGTGTGAGTTGGCAGGGTTGTGTCTCCTGCCTCTGGAAGCTCCTTGTGGGACTGGAGGTGCAGGGTCTGGGGGAATCCTCTTTCCTTGGGAAAGTGGGCAGGGACATGGGCTCTTCCTGCAAAGAGCCTGCCCTGCCATGGTCACTCCACATTGATTCCTCTGATCCCACACAGCTGTCAGGGGGTTCCCTGAGGTCTTCTGAGTCCACCTTGTGAAAAATTGGTGGTGACACC
This sequence comes from Parus major, assembly GCF_001522545.3. Classification (NCBI taxonomy): domain Eukaryota; kingdom Metazoa; phylum Chordata; class Aves; order Passeriformes; family Paridae; genus Parus; species Parus major. Next base: position 7,648,835 of record NC_031785.1, read on the forward strand.
CATAAGGATTTGGGAGAGAGGCCAGCAGTGTGCCCAGGTGACCCAGATGACCACTGGCGTCTTGGCTTGTACCAGCAATAGTGTGGTCAGCAGTGATTGTCCCCTGTACTGCTGAAAGGCACCTCAAATCCTGGGCTCAGTGCTGGGCTCCTCACAAAAAGAAGGACAGTGAGGTGTTGAAGTGTGTCCAGAGAAGGGAATGGAACTGGGGAAGGTTCTGGAGCACAAGTCCATGAGGAGCAGCTGAGGAAGCTGGGGTTGTTTAGCCTGGAGAAAAGGAGGTTCAAAGGGACACACTGAGGGTTTGGTCTCTTCTCCTGGGTGACAAACAATAGGACAAGATAAAACAGCCTCAGGTGATGTTTATACTAGATATCTGAAAAATTTCTTCACCAAAAGCGGTGTCAAACCCTGGCACAGACTGCTCAGGTCAGTGGTGAAGTTATGCCGTCCTTGGAGGGATTCAAAAGGATGTCACAGCTGGGGACATGTTTCAGTGCTGGCCTTGGCAGTGCTGCATTAATGGTTTGACTCAGTGGTCTTAAAGGTCTTCTCCAACCTAAATAATTCCATGATTGTATGGACAGGAGAGGAGGGATGAGGGGCTGGCACTGGGTACTTGCAGAACCAAGAGCTGGGCAGAGCTGGGGTGATCCATGTGCCACCCCCTGTTTGTCACCGCTCCCTTCTTGGTGCCCAGCACTGCCAAGCCTTCACTGTCCCAAGCTCCTGTGGCACCCAGGAGTTTTTCCCTTTCCCTGTGCTGTGGGGAGCAGTTCATGGGATGGCCTGCTGGCCTTTCCCATCTCTGACTTTTATGATATTAATTATAGTGGTGTTACTGCACAGTTAATCTGCATTATTAAGAGATGTGGTGGAGATTGGTTTTATAATAACAGCTCAGATTTATGGAGTACCTTTCATCCCAGGGGGTCTTTATTGGCTTTATAGCCTTGCAGAGAGGAATTGCTGCTTCTTCCTCATCTCACAGAAGCTGCAGCTGCTCCTGGGCCATGGCAGCTCTGTACCCACTCAGAACACATGAAAGCAGGGGTTATGTTCAGCTGAAAAGCAAGAGGAGAGTGAGCCAGGGGGGTCTGAGGCAGTAAATTGTAATCACACGACTTTAGGATGCGATAGCAGCATTTTTCCATCGCTGTATGGACTCTGTGCTGGTCCCCATTAGCTGGGCTGTGGGTTTGTGCTGCTCACACCATGGGGCCCCTTCAGTGCCACCTCCAGGGACAGGGCTGACATTCAGCAGCCTGTCACCGCTCTTTCTTGCTAGTGCAAGCACTGGTTGATGGAGATTCCCCATCCAAGGACTAAATCAGCTTGACATTGACTTAGCAATGCGAATCCTTGCCCCAGGCAATGCAGTCAGGAACAGTCACCAGCGTGGGGACATCTGAGCGCTCCACAGCTATGCCAGCTGTCGAGCCATACCTGCTTCTGAGGTAGCTGCAGGGTTGGATACAGTCCTCAGTGCAGCAGAAAATCTTGCCTTCCTCCTTCCCATGCCAAGTGTTCTCTCCAGAGGTGGAGGATTTGCTGTTCTGCCTGTTGTAGTGTAGCTTGTGACTGCATAAACCTGAAGGCAAGTGCTGGGTTTGGGCTTGGGGGCCTCATCAGTTGTACCCAGTGTCCCACAAGTGGTGGACAAGCTATGCTGGGAGCCCTCCTGTCCCCTGTGGCATAATCCAGATCCCCCAAATCTTCCTCTGCACCCAGTTCTTGGGCAGCATGACCTGGTTTGGATGCTGGTGGCTCTGTGCAGAGGAGAGCTGGAGCTTTTCTGAGAGGACAGAGCCAGTATCCCTCACCCTCTCTGTGCCCCAGTGATGCTCTTGCAGTCGTGCTCTGCCCCTGCCTGGGCTGCGGGAGGAGTATCCCCTGCTCCACTGCCCTCGTCACCAATTCCCTGGAGATGGAAGCTCGGGGTGTTTGTGCCGGTTCATTTCTCCCCCAGCACGGGCAGAAGGAGCCCAGCACAGGCAGAACAGCTTGTCTGGCCCCAGCTTCCCAAGGAATGCTGCCAGCCGTGCCTGTGGGAAGGTGTGGCAGCACTGCCACTCATCCCCAGCGGGGCTGGGAGGACAAAGAGCTCCAGGTTCCTCACTGAGCTCCGGACTGGGGCTTGGCTCCTGGCAGGGGTGAGGTCACTGCAGGTGCTCTCACCTCACCCTGTGCATAGTTTTGTGGTTCTGTAATTAACTTCATGCACAGAAATGCAGCTCTGCAGCTGCACTCACAAATCCCAGCTGTGCTCTGGCTGCCTGACAGTGCTGCTGCTTGTGGGAGCATCCCCTGCCCGTCCCTGTCCTTGGGGACACCAGGCTGGCCATGGCCCGTGCTGGTGGAGCCATGGACCAGCCAAACACCCTGCATGGGCACCCTGGCCGGGCACTGGGGCCACCCTGGGCTCGGGATGGTGGCACAGGGATGCTGGCACAGCTGGAGCCCACACTGATTTACGGGAGATCTGTTGTGGAGGGGAAGTGGGAGCAATAACTGTGCTGAAATGGCACTGTCGGAGTGCCAGCATATGAAATGTGTGGTGGTATTTGCAGCCCTGCCATTCCCCGTGGCTGTTTTTCTTCTGCTTCTAATGACTAATAGAGAGAAGACAAAACAATTTCTATTAGTTTCTCCCACGCTGCAGTGGGTTTCTTATTTTCCAAACCTCATTAGAGTTTGTAATACCATGGTGGTAGTCAAGAGCAGTCCGAGTCACCCTGGGGGGAGAGAAGAACCAAAGAGATATGATGTGCAGCCCAGTATTAACACTGCTCCTGGCTCATTTCCAAGGTCCCTCCTGATTCCTTTCCAAACCTTTACGCCTTATCTTCATCTTAAAGGTTAACAATGAAGCTTAGGAGAGGGGGAAAAAAAAGAGAAATGTTTAAGATCTCAAATTCTTAAAGAGAATGGATGTGTGTGCCGAGTGGAGAGCTGGGTCTGAATTTACATTGGAAAGGCAAATATTAATATTAAAAGGCTGTGCTTGTGCTTCCCAGGGCACTGCAGCCGGGGTGTGGGTTTCCCTGGAAAACTGGGGCTGCTGGTGCACGGAGAAGCCACTGGCTGCAGAATCTGTGCCCAAATCCCAGAGGAACTGGGTGCAAGTCAGGCACCAGCCTCCTTGGGAAGCTCCAGTGGGTAGTTCTGGCTCCTCTGGAGTCAGTGGGAGTTTTGTTGCCTCGTTCCAAACAATGCCAAGGAAAGCGCCAGGCGTGGAACTGCTGGAGCAGCGCTTGGGAAAGGATTGCAAACAGCACCCAAACATCCTGTGGGAGAGGATCCACAGCCTTGGCTCAGCTCAGAGCTGGAATCAGCACCCACAGGACGTGTCCAGCCTGCTCCAGCTCTCAGCTTGGACAAATCATTCCCACAAGGGACACTGCAGCCAGGTCACCTCGCAGCGGCCTCAGCCTGGTGGGCAGGAGCTCCATGGGCTGCTCCAGGAGCTCTGTCTGTCTGGTGTGATTTACCTCCTGAAACACCTCGATTTAAATGCTAATTCTCCCTGAGCCCGGGGGTAAGGCAGCTATTGGATATTGTCAGGCTGTTTATTGCTGGCACTGAGGTGGGACAGGCTGGGGACACGGACGAGGAGCACAGGGACAGGTCAGGGGCTGCTCTGGGGATGCTCTTGGTGCTCTCCTTTCTCCCTGCAGCCTGGCCCAAGCACATTTTATTACAAACAGTGGTTAAGGCTGAGAGCTGGGGCACTGAAGGGGCTCCAGAACCTGGCCAAACCTGACTGGTCTCTCCTCTTTTATCGTGCCTTGTTCTACAGGAGTGGGGCCTCGCTGAAATTAATGCTCAGTAAATTTGGAGTAAGTAACTGCTGCTTCACAGGGTTTGTATTAAACCTTTATAATTCACCAGTGCTTGAGGTCATGGAGACATGCTGGGGGAGATTTACAGTGTGCTTACCTTCTCCTAAGTGGCTGTGGCAACAGGACACCCTCTTTTCTGTTTCCCAGTGACTCCAGAACATTTTTTTTTTCTTTTTTTGGTGATGACAAGCTCAAAGGAAGCTATTTCTCAACATCTCCATGTCAGGCTGATCTTGCAGCCACCCCAGCAGGCAGCTCCTCCAAGGGAAATTTGGGTGAAAAGCTGGCACTAAATAACCTCAAATCCATCATGTTCTCCCCAAGCCATTGTGGGACAGAAAGAAGTGAGATTAATAACTAATTCTTTGCCAGAGCAGGCGTTTTCTCAGACTTGCATAGCAGAAAGGGCGGCCCTGGCGTAGTCACTTTGCTGAACATAAGCTGCTGGATGATAATGTGATTAACATTTGTAGCTGTGCTGGCTCAGATAAGGGTAATTAAATCTCACGCTTCAGGGCATGAGCTAATCACTTGTGAGGTCATTTTATATATAATATTTATATATTTGCCCCTTCATGAATGTGCTTGCCCAGGTGCTGTGGCGCAGGGTGTGCGTCTGCTGCGGGTGTTGGGTGGAGGCAGGAAGCCCCATGTCAGCTGATGTTTGGAATGTGCAGTGGGAGTTTTCCAGCTGGAAGGAGGGGTTGGTTTGCACAGTCCATCCTCAAGGCCATGTCCTGTGGGAGCAGAGTGCCCAGGGAGGAAGCCACAGCTGACTGAGCTAAAGAGGAGAAGCTGCTCCTTCACCCAGCAGTGTTGCTAACTGGAAAATGAAATGCATGTCAGCCACCAGCTGATCTTTCCCTGCTGCAGGCCAAAATCCCAGTGCCAGCTGGGTTTTGAGCATCTCAGCAAGGAGACATGGTGCCCCAGGGCCAGCAGAATCCAGCAGCCAATGGCCCAATTCTCCACAGCACTCCAGCCCTTCCCCAGAGCCTGCACTGGGCTCTCCTGCTGCCCCCAAACCCCATTTTGTCCTTTCTGGAGGCTTCCCAGGGGCTGTGTGAGCTGCTGCCACCTCGGCTCTGCTGCGTGACCTTGGCCATGTCATTAAAGGTCACAGTCCCCAAAACCACAGCTGGTTTGTGCATCTGGCTCCAGGAGGACAGCAGAACAGCTGCTCTTGCTGCCTGAGCCCTGCTCCTGGTACCTGAACATCTGCTAATTGCTGTCACCCCAGCAGCAGCCCGGGATGTGGGAGCTGCTGTCGGTGTCTGTGTCACCCCAGGCAGTGGGTGCTTTGCAGGACTCGGCCCAGGATACACCAAGTGTCCATCAAAAGTAGGATTTTGAACTCAGTTTAATCCAGCCTTCCTCCTCATCCCTCCCTGCCAGTGCTGGAGCTCACTAAAGCCTTTGGCCATTTGACCTTTCCCAGCATCAGGCTCGTTTATATGGAGTCACTTCCCTCCAAGGCAGGCACGTGCTCTGGGTCAGATGCTGCTGGGAGAAACTGCATTTCCTCCTGTAATGACTCAGTATCTGCAAAATGCCTGGGGAGATGCTCAGATCCCCAGCAGGAGAGCGCTGTGCCGGGGAATGGGTTCTGTGTGCTGGAGAGAGCTGTGTGCTCACGGCTCCAGCGAGCCCTGGGCAGCTGCTCCACCGGGGAGATGCCAGGGGCAGAACAAGAGACACAGGAGGATGTTGTGGGGCAGGCAGGTTTATCTGCATCCCACCTTGATGATTAATAACCCTGTGAACCCCACACCTGGCCCTGCAGCCGTGCAGAGGTGCTGCTGGCACGTGTGGCAGCACGTGCCCAGGGATGCTGTCACATCCCTCCCTTCATCCGTGTCCCTGCCCCTTGCACAGAGCCCGATGGCTTTGATCACAGCTTCCAGGGAGCAAAAACGTCTGGCAGGAACTGTTTTTTGTGCCTCCACAGCGCATGCAAGCCCCAGGTTATTAGGAAGGCCCTGTGGAAGAGGAGCTGCAGGCCTCTGGCAGCTGCCAGCCCACGGAATGCTGTGCCCTGGGCTCACCCCAGCAGCAGTGTGCCCTGCCTGGCATGTCCCCATCACCATCCTGCCCCTGCAGGCAGTCAGGATTCTGCAGAGGGACTGTGCTGTGCCTCACATGAGCTTCTGGCACCTCTCTTGTCATCTCTTTGTGTCCCTTGGGGCATACCAGGCCCATCTCATGTGGGACAGAACCTGGGAGGTTCCAGCAGCTTCCTCCTGGGAATCCCCTCCTCAGAGGTCAGGTATGGGGCTGGGCAGGCAGTGACCCTGGTGCTCATCCCGGTGCAGGATGGGGAGCTGACCTGTCAGGAAAGGGACAGTTCCATGCTCCAGGATGTCAGGCAGGCTCAGTGCAGCTGCATCCCTCTTTCCCAGTGCAGCATCACGCTTCTCCCCGGCTTTGGGATTTGTCAGCGCTGGTGTTTTCCCTTTTCTGCTGAGGCAGAGCGGCAGAGACACCAACATGCTTCTTCCCCTGTTCCCTACTGACTTGCCTTATTCTGCAGCCCCAGTTCCCACCACCCACACGGCTCCAGCAGTAATTGCAGTTCCCATTTGGAATTGCTGTGACAGCAAAGGGCTCAGAGCAGCAGAACACTCCACCACGGGGATCCCGTGCCCAGCGGGATCAATCGGAGATTTGGGAGCACGCTGTGAGTGAGAGGCTTTTCCCCTCAGAAAAATAAAGCACTTTTTCTTTTTTGCACTGAGGCAGTGCAGAAAGTGAGGCTCCTGAGATGCAGGCAGGTGGCTCTGAAATGGGATTTAGTGTGAGGCAGGCTGCCTGTGCAGCCAGGGAATCATGGAATGCTTTGGGTTGGAAGGGACCTTAAAGATCATCTTGTTTCAACCTTCCACTAGACCATATTGCTTAAAGACCCATCCAGTCTGGCCCTGAACACTTCCTGTGCCCCACTCACTGTGTCCCTACCTTCAGATGCTCCTCCTTGTGCTCCCCTCCTGCCTTGGGGCTGGGAACATCCCCAGGCTGCTTCACAGGGCTATGGCTTCCTGCTCACCCTGGGCACACCTGTGCCCCAGAGCAGTGGGAGTATCCCAGGGAAGTGTTCCCTGAAATCAGCATCTTGCTGTGCTGGGACTCCTGGAGGTGGCCAGGGTGTCCCCAGCTGTGAGAGGAGCACAGGATGACAGATCATCCCCTCATGGACAGGCTACAGGGGGTAAAACCAGGGAGGATGAGTGAAATCAGCATCTGTTTAAAGAAAACAGAATCACAAAAAATGCAGCTGGGGCAGGCGGTGCCAGTCTGAACCTCCCCCAAGCTCCTGGGGCTGACCTGATTTTGCAGGAACCTCCCTTTCTTCTGCTCTGCTGCCCTTTTGTCTCCACACCCGGAGGGTGTGAAGCCTCCTGGCCTATATTTTGGCTCTAAGATCAATATTTAAAATGCCCCCTCCTGTTTCCCCGGCGCAGGCGCGAGGCATTTCGCTTACCGGGGGAGGCTCGTCTCCCAGAGACCTGTCTGTTCACCATTTCAAATCATTTCCCTGGCACCGTTGTTCTAGAAACAATTCATTAGGGGCCTATTATACAATGTTATACCTGCCAAGGTTAGAAAAGATCCTGCATGTGTGGTAATATTGCACTGTGAGCTGTACACGAGAGCGGGGTTTTTTTGTGTCTGTCTGTAGAATTTACTTTTTCCTGCCTTTTGGAGGGCGAGTCACTGGGGGTGGTGAAAACTCTGCTGGTGACGATGCTGCCTGGGGAGCCCCAGCAGAGCCTGGCCACTGTCCATCTGTGAAGATGCTGCAGGTGTGGAAAGGGGCAGCTTTGGTGTGTAGCAGTGATTTGTCTTTCCTTGCCCCCTCTCCAGGGGCCCACGTTGAAAATCTGGGCCAAACCCAGTGGCTGGGTCCCCAGGCTGAGAGCAGTTCCATATTTCTGGAGCACTAATGGGGCTGCACTCCCTGGGGAGCTCATTAGGCATCACCTCAGAGGGCTGCACAGCCAGGGCTGGCTGGTGGAGAGGCTGCAGACCCCATCCCCTGGCAGGGCTCCTGCTGGAGCAGGTGTCCCCCAGCCCTCCTGAGCCTCCTGTCCCCGTGCCACCAGGGCTGCCCAGCCCCGCTGCCCGGCCGTGCCCTGCATCGTTGCTTTGCAGTTGTCTTTTTCTCTCTGCAGGGAGAATAACTTCATCAAGGACTTCCCCCAGCTGGCTGATGGCCTCCTGGTGATCCCGCTGCCTGTGGAGGAGCAGTGCCGTGGTGTCCTCTCAGAGCCCCTTCCTGATCTCCAGCTCCTCACAGGTACGAGCTGCCCCCGGCTCCAGTGTCCCAGGGGAGAGCACAGGAGGAACAACCTCTTCTGGATCCCAGTGTGGTTCCTGAGGGGCATCATCACCCCATTTGTGCCATCCTTCCGATGTGCCTGGGGCAGAAATACCCTGAGGCATGTGGGAGTCCAGCCCAGCAGCATCTCCATCCCTGTGAGCTCCTGGCAGTCACAGCCACCCCAGTGCTGGTCCTGCCAGCACTCCAGGGACCCCACAGCACCACTGGGAGTTTCCAGCCCTTCCACCACCCCATTTCTCACCCCTGCAGCACAGAGTGAGGTGGGGACATTAAACATTCCCCAGTCACCCACCTGCTTTTTCTTTGCAGGGGACATCAAGTACGACGAGGCCATGGGGTACCCCATGGTGCAGCACTGGCGGGTCAGGAGCAACCTCTACAGGGTGAAGCTCAGCTCCATCACTCTCTCTGCAGGTGAGGGATTGATTCCAGGGGCAGGGAATCATGTGTCTGCATGGCTGGGTGGTGGTTTTCTGCCCCAAGCATCCCACTGACATTTCCCACCTCCTGCAGACGCAGGCAGGGAGATTCTCCTCTCTTTTTTCACAGGGGGGAAACTGAGGCAGGGAGTTTGTGCAGCAAGAGGTGAGGTCAAAGGCAGGAGGAAGCCAGTAAGCAGCTAGCAGGGAGGATTTGTTGTGGGGTGGCTGTGTATATGTATAGCTACAAAAACCAGTCAAAAAAAAAGTGGTTTCAAAAGGAACCAAAGCACTTGGAAAAGCAGGTCATATAAAACAGGGAGTCACAGATGAAGAAGGGGTGGGTGGGAGGATCCTGCAAATGTCAAAACATTTCACTGCCACGTTTTTATAGCTACACATTTTGTTTCAGAAATGCTGAAACATTTTGTTGCGACCTGAAATGTTTTGCCTTTTCGTTTCAAAATAGCACTTTTTATTTAAAAATCAACGAGTTTTTAAATGGAGAGAGAAAGAAAAAAAGATTTAGTGCTAACAGGCTGCACAGCCCCAAAATGAAATAACCTGCTCAGAGCTGAAAAAAAATACGTGGGTTCAGCTCAAAATGAATTCTTCTGGGTTTTTTATTAAAACAGCCTTCTCTTTCAATAAACCAACCAACCAACCAGCCAGATAATCTCATTTTGGTGACAGTTATGACGTATTTTCTTGCAGTATGTTTTCCGTTCCACCACTGAACCAAATCGGTGTTCTCAGCCAGCTCTAAGTGATGCTGAAGTGCTGTGAAGTCACCAGCATCTCCAGGATATTTCATATTTCACCTCCACAGAGCAGCAGGGTCCATGTCCTTGTCCCATGCCAGAGGTCCCTGCTGTCTGTGTGGATGTTGCCCAAGTGATGCCTTGACCTTTGCACACCCACGGAGCTGCCACCAGCCCAACCCTGTGTCTCTCTGGGCTGTCTCCACCTTTCCTAAAAATAGTTACCAGTTGTGCTGGGTGTCTGCACTAGGGATGGAACATCTCTGGTTTTGGATTCAGCCAAGCAAAGGCCAAGCACATCCTCTGGGGAGGGTGTTAATGATGTGCCAGCAGCCTGAAGAGCAGATGAGCTGGGAAGGATGGAGTATGTGTGTGTGTGTGCACATGTTCACATGCACATGCCTGTAAAATTATCTGAGAAATCTCATAGGGAGAGGAATCAGAGAAGGAAGTCAGAGCCACAGCCCGAGGTAATAACAGGTTGTGGATTCCAAAGGATCAGGTGGAGGCAAGAGGAGGAACTGCAACCATGAGGGTCCTTGAGTGAGCTGAGCAGGGAACCCCTGGGGCTCATTCCCCTGGCTGGCTGCCCTGCCCACCCCCTGCCTCCCTCCCACAGGCTTTGCAAACATCCTGAAGATCCTGAACAAGGACAGCAGCCGGGAGGAGCTGCTCTCCTTCATCCAGCAGTTTGGCTCCCACTACATCGCGGAGGCGCTGTACGGCTCCGAGTTCAGCTGCACCATCCACTTCCCCAGCAAGAAGGTCCAGCAGCAGCTCTGGCTCCAGTACCAGAAAGGTGAGGAGGGCGATGGGAAGGGGCAGGGGCACAAACATCGGGTGTTGTGTGCTGGTTTGCATCCATCACCCCCTTTCCCATGCGTACACCATCCCCCTGCTGGCTGGTGGGCTCAGGCAGAGCCTTGTCCCAAACTGAGTGCCCAGTGGCAGCATCCCTGAGCCACCCTGCCTGCTCCTGCCCTTCAGCTTCCACACTCTGGCTCCATCCTTGCTCAGGGTGACCCCCGTCCCCACGGTGGCCCTCGAGTGCCCGGGGTCAGCTGATGGAAATGTGACATAAATGAGCTGTCTCAGAATGGCTTTGTTTTATTGCTTGTGACAATGACAGTCTTTAAGGAAGTGCATTAAATCAATAGCAGACTCATTGTGCTACACCATAAATAACGAGACACATCATTAAACAGGGCAATAAACTTCAGGACTTTGAAGTAATACAATTAGGTTATGTTTATAAAAACTGCCTTATCGCTGTAGCCTTCCATTTGCCAATTCATCTCTCTCCTCCAGGGAGTTGGGGATATGCCCTGGATCTGATATTTTTCTATTTAAAAAACATCTGTGGTGTATCACAGGGCCCACCTTAGGGCTGATGGTGACAGAGGTCATCAGGGCACTTGAATCCTGCTCTGGTGGCACTGCCAAGAGCAGCCTCACTCCCTGGAACCCGACAGAAGGAGGTGTTCTCCCACACGCCGCCTCCCTTGCTCTTGGCTCATTTTCTTCTCCGTTTTCCCAGCACAGCTCGTCTTGTAAGCGTATTTATAACACCCTGTGCTCGTTTGTTTGGGTTTTAAATAGTGATAAATGAAGTTTGCCATAGCAATGCCCCTGTTTAGCAGGAGGAGGCACGTGGAGGTGGGTTGTTTATGTACTCACCATGTTATTAATCACTCGGGAACACTCCCTGCACTCCAGGGGCAAACGTGTCAGGCCTCGAGTGCCCCATGGTCCCAGCACCATCACCTGGGACCAAACCAAACCCAGACAAGGATTTCTCAGGAGAATGAGAGGTGGGAACAAGAGGCAGCTGCTGCAGTCCAGGCCTGGCACAAGCATTGCTGCTGTTCCACGATGCTGGGGCCAGAGGGGACATGAACAGGGTTTGATCTGGTGATGAAACATCTCCCATCCCTTCACTCCCACCTCCCCATACCAGGGCAGTGGTGGCTGAGGGCTCGGCCACAAAGCCCCCCAGTGGCACAGGGCCTGAAGGCAAAGCAGTGCTCAGGGACAGAATAATTTCCTTTTTAGTCCACGGTATGCAGCTGGCCGAGGTGGATCCCTCACTCACTCCCCACCCGGGTCCTGCCCCCACTCCCGGAGCTGTGCCTGGCTGCCCTGGAATTTTTGGGGTGTTCAGAGTGTCCTTTCCCGCTGCCTGTGAAGCTCCAAAGCACTCATGGTACTCCAGGGATCCCCTGACGGGGATGTAATACCTGGACATAAACCTTTCCCTCCTGGTTGTGCAGTGTTTGGGCACCAGGTGCTGGTCCTGACCTTGTGTTTTGTGCATGGCTCCATCTGTGGCTTTGGTGGGGTCAGTGAGGTTGCACTTTGGGGCTGTGGGCAATGCAGAGGTGACCAGTGTTGTATCCAGCTCTTTGATGGCCAGAAAATGCACTTGGAAGGACATTGAGGATGGTCAGGGCTCTTGGGGAGATCAGCTTGTGGACAAAGTGTCGTGGGAAACCCAGGGCTCTGTCCCAGGGAAATCCCAGTTAGCCAAGAGAAAGAGTTCGCTGTTCATGGTAGATGGATTTTATTCCCAACTTGTCTACTGATTTACCCTCATTTTGCCAGCAACATAAGGCAGATCAGAATAAATAGCTCCAGCTAGACAGTTCTGGATGCCTTCTCCACTCAGAACAGCTCTGGCCTGCCAGGCTCCCCGCTGCTCACCAGCCATTCTGAACTGCTCAGTGAGAACACATATGCATCAGCTCTAATAAATATAAAAGTAGGGCCAGAATAACTGTAATTTGTTAGTGGACAAAACAGGTCACAAGAGGAGAGAGAGAGGAGAGTCTCAAGCTAATTGCAACAGCAGCATCTCGGAGAAAAATGTGCATTATGGGGTGTTTGCAGCACCACACAAAATTATTTTAATATTTTAATCAACTTCATAAATCAATCGCCAGGCCTCAGGAGGAGGCCTCTGACAATAAAGGCACAATCTGCACGTTGAGCCCTAATTGAAAACATGGTTTTGAGGAGAAGCTGACGCCGCTGGTGCCAGGGCAGGCGCTGGCTCTGTGCCGGGGCTGGAGCTGTCCCAGAGCCTGTGCCACGGGTCAGGATCTGCACAGCTCTGCCAAGGGCAGGGAAAGGGATCTGCCTCTGGCCAGGGACAGCACAGAGCAAACAGCCTGCTCTGCCTGCAGCAGTGACCAGCGTTCCCTTCCTCCTGAGGGTGGATGAGGACTGTGTGGGGGGAAGTGAGGTGACAGAGCAGCCTGCCCTTGTCCCTAAGGATTTGCAGAGACAGCCAGACAGGCATGGTGGGATGGCTGTGGGACACCGAGCACTGCGCTCCTCAGGGCAGGCACAGGAGCATCCCCCAGGCTCCCTCACAGCCTCAGTCCGTGAGCACACCAAAGCAAACTCCAATTTCACTTCATGCAGAGTGATTAAAAGCCCATTTTTTGGGCTGCTTGCTCTGGCTCTGTGCAGCCAAGCAATGCTTTAACACATCGAGTGGCCTCCAAGCAGGGACCTTGAGATCGACCCAGCCATTGATCTGTGCCACAGGAGCCCACATCGGTTTTCTTCCCCGGTGGAGCCAGCATTTAACGCTGACGGTGCCTCATTAAGTTGGTAGCAGTTGTGTGAGGACCTTCATTTGGCAGCTGGGACAAACGTGATGTCCCCAGGCAGCTCCTGCTGTGTGTAGGAATGTGCTGGGCCTGGTGGGATGGAGGGAACTGGCTTTGCATGGTGGTGCTGTGGATTTCTGGAGAAACAAGTGTGGATAACACCCCAGAGTGCTGGCTGCTGCTGAGCATGCCCTCATGGCATCCACGCTTCCTCCCTGTCTCCGTTCTGTCCCCACAGTCACTAGGTTGGGGTGGGTGAGGTGTTGGGACAGCTGACCCAAACTGGGCTACTCCTCACCACACAGTGCCATAAAAATAAACTGCAGTGGATCACCCCACCTCAGAGACTCCAAAACTGTACCTCAGGGGAGAGAGTGATCCCTCCATCCAGCAAATCTCCCTGCTGGTAACCACTTCTTTCACTGATAAAAGTTCAGCAGAGAGCTGGTTGCTCTGTGGCTCCTCGTTCTGGCTGGTGAGGAGGAGATCTTGCTTAGGGAAGGGGAAGAGCTGCTCTGATTGCAAAATCTGATAGCCTTGGTGAAATTTCTGCAAGAGCTGTTCCAGTTTGCCTACTCCCACTGGAGAAGCTCAGCTGGGAAGCAGGAAGGGATGCTGATGGGCTCAGGATGTGTGTGCCTGGGTGGGGAGATCCAGAGGGTTTCACTGCCCAGCTGGGAGGTTACTTTAGGTCTGCAGTGAGGGAAATGTTTGTTTTTACTGAATTTCCTATGATCTCTAGATAGAGTTTCCTTGGCTGAGGTTCCCTGGCCACGCTGAGTGCTCAGCAAGCTCAGCCTGTGGCTGCTGCAGATGGGAACAATGTTCATGTTCCCTCTCAGTGATCGATCATTTATAGGAATATTCCTTGGAGGGGCTGTGTTCTGGCAGGTCCTGTCACATTCCCTAAGCCTTTCTCCTCCCTGCCCTCCCCAGTTCTTCTCTCAGACCACACTCCATGAACTGCATTTACCTGTAAGAGGTGACAGCTTTCATGCTTTCCTGTGAGCTCACCAGTTTTGACAGGAGATCTTCATAAATATCCTTCATAAAATTAAGGATAGAGCCTGGGGCTCTGCTAAAATAGCAGTCCATATTCTTCTGAGGCTCCCTCCTGTCCTTTCAAGGCTGCATTTGTCTCCCTTCAGGTCTGATACTGCCATTAACACAATTAAGATTGAACTAGTCCGCAGGAACGTTTAGTTTTCCTTTCCTAGATGCAATCAGGTGCATTAAGAAAGATGTAAAGCTACTTTTTCAGCAGTTAAAGGACATAATGGGTTTCCCTTATATGTGCTTGGTCAGAAGTAGAACACATCGAATTTCCCTGTTTTTGAGATCTGTCCCTATGTACAACCACTCTATTACCTTTTGAACACTCTTTTAACACTCTTAATTGCTTGCTTTATGTCATTATTTCAAACCCTCAGATTTCAACATTTTGTTCGGAGGAGGTAAAAACAATCTAGCTGCTTGCCATGAAATTTAGTTTAGACTAAAACATGTGCTGTGAGTAAGTCTGCTAAATGACCTTATGCACTGCTCATTGTAATCCAGAATTGCCAGGCAAGTCAAGTAATTAGTTGTGCAAAATGAAATAACTTTAAATCCTCGCATTGAGTAATGACCCAGAAAAATCACTTAAGCCATACAATAGGAACAACTCAAAGCATCTGGCTTTATTTTTACTTTTGTAACTCTACCCCCTTTGATGAGGAACAGGCTCTCCTCTTCATGCCTTCGTTCCCTGGCTCCTGGTTTTACCTGGAACAATGTCCATGGCTCAGCTGTTCTACTCTAAGAAATCTAAACTTGTGATAAAGCTCCAGGGTAGGTCCAACAGCACCACACAGCAGCTGTTCTGCAAGGGTTGGAGGATGTTTGATAAACCAGACCTATTTAAAGGGCTGAGATGAGCCCAAGTGATGAAATCCTTCACCCAGACCAGGCAGGTGGCTGGACAAGGGGAGATCCTGCATGTGCTGTGGGTGTTTCTGCTGAGGAAATGTCCCTGCTGACCATCCAGGAGCCATCTGGCAGCTCCACTGGCACCACCCCAGCTGGGGTCGAGGCACCTTCACAGCTGCTCCTTCAGTCACCCTCACCAGCTCAGCTCCCATGGCAGAATTTTGATCTAAATTTAATGATAAATTAATAATAATTTAATCATGGTGCAACATCAGAACAGCCCAAGCTGTTCTCCAAGGAGGGGGACTACAAGCAGAGGAAACCCAGGTGTTTTGTACCCTCACAGTGTAAGTGCACCAAAGGCTGAGGTCTTCTAGGTGAGCCCATGGCACCTGATGTGTCCTGGCTGCACCACAGGTCCCCACTGGCAGAGCAGGGATGAGCCAGGGGATGGAGTTTTCAGCCAGGCTCCCATGTCCTGTTGAGCTCCCAGAGCCAGTGAACTGAAATCAGACTTCTGAAACATCAGGTGACAAGGAAGATGCTGCCCCTGAGGCAGTGTCACAGGGTACAAAACCACAGCGTTGGTTTATGACGTGGGTAGGGAAGTGTCAGGAAAGTTCCACAAGTCTGCCAAGATCAGATTTATCCTCGACAACCTGACACATAAAAAGGGTCTCGTAGCCTCTACATTCCCAATTCAATCCCCACTGGCTGTAAAATCCAATCTGCCATGGAAGGGAGAAGATGAAGTGTTTTAATAAGAAAATGAGCCGTTTGCAATGCACTTTTAATTGGATCAATTTCTCCTTTATTACACAATCTTTAAAAACCAAACACACACGTATGACCAGACAAGCTCTTCCTCCAGATACAGAGCAGGAGCCAAACTATTTCAACATAATCCTTAATTACTCCATTTCACCTCGTTTGGCAGATGATCATGACATTGTGTGGGAGCACCACAGCAAGAAAAGCTCTGTAACATCATCTCACAGTTGAGTTTTGTCAGGGGATGTGCAGACCCTGGGTGAGGGACAGATTTTCTTTGTACCTTTTCTCCCTGAAACCCCAGACTGGAAGAGTTGCAGGCAAGACAGAGCCCCAACACTGCACTGTCCTGGCCCACCAGTGCCTGGCAGGGTGGTGTTACTTTTCTTAATTCTCTGAGTGAGAAACAGATGACAGAGGCTTTGTTTGAACTCTGTAACCAGGAACAGGCTGGAGTAACCAACTGCTCAGTTTGCTGGACCAGCTTTGAAATTTTTCCTTTTTTTTTTAAATTATTTTTTCAAGCACTCCAGGAAATGTTATTGCTAGCAGTTGTGCTGTTTATTGCAAAAAAAAAAATAATAAAAAAAAATAAAATCCACGGGAACAGAAAATTACAGAGGTACATATTATCATAGATAATATTGCTTTAATTATTCAGGTCCACGGTAGCCTCCTGTGTGGAGCAGTTCTTGGAAGCAGGAGAAATGTTTAAAAGAAACCAGAAGGGAACTGCCATTGTCATAAAATTGGAAAAATGCCTTCAGTTACAATGTCATGAACTGTAGCACAGCCCAGTAATCATCACCACCTCCCCAAAACACACATTCAGGATGGGAAAGGCTCCTCGAATTGCTGTCACATGCCTTGGGCAACTGCCCCCTCCCACCCAAAAAGGAGAAGCAGAGAATGTGAATAGTGATGTAGAAATCTGTAGCCTTGGCAAGCACAGCAGGGGAGGGGAGGGGAGTTGAGTCCCCGGGGTGTCTCAGCACCATCACCCACCTCATGCCTTAGCTCCCTTCTCCACAAGCTTTTCCCAGCACATTGTAGCAGGAAAAATTGGAAGCTGCCCTGATGGAAGCTCCATTACACAGCTGTGTTTGCGTGTTCATTCCTTCAGCACTGGCTGAGCACAAGAAAGACAGGGAAAAAAACACCCAAATCCCACCAAAATCTGCTTCCAGCACTTTTTCTGCAATCCCTTTAACTGTCAAACATCCAGCTAGAGCAGCAACAGCTCACCAACCTGTTTCTCTTTCCTGTTTCAGCAGGGAAAAGTATATGGACTTAAAAAAAAATTAAAAAATCACCTGTTGCAAACATGTTGTAGGACAAGTAGCAAACAATTTGCTGGAGCATGGCAGCCACCATAAAATCAGCTTTTATATTGTCTGTCGTGGCCCCAAATTTGCAACTACGTTGTTGATGGCAACAAATAAATGCACTGCAGTGTAACTATTATCTGTGGCAGATTAACATGCTACCACTGTGCCCTATTTAAATGCATCTTTCCTTCAATAAACTATTCTGGGCGAGCAGCACCACACTGAGGTACACATTTATCAGCCAGGAGAGCAGCACTGTGGGGGCCTTGGTTCACACAGCTGCAGTTTTGTGCTTCATTTGGCCCAAAGCCACGATGAGCAGCAATTCTGGTGCCTGCTGGTGTCGTTGGAAAAAAGAATTACCAAAAAAAAAATAAATCTCAGGAATGTAGTGTTTTGCTGTGCAAGGGAAAAAAAAAAACACACCAGTGGATGTGCTTCCAAGTCTTAAAAAAATAGAAGTGACATAGTCCCCCCCCTGCCCATCCCTATCTCAGGAGTGAGTAACTTGCACAGAGGAGGTGCAGATAAGTGGAAATCTATTGCTAAATGCAGTGCTCTGGAATGCAGAGTAGTGAAGTGCAGGTGAACATACAATACATTGCATTTAATCTCATTTCCTACAATCTCCCACTCTTATTCCCCTAGTTCTTCCCCGTTCCCCAGGAAGTTTTAGATACCAGATAGACCTTCCATAGACAGTTTCCAGGATACATTTAATAATAAAACAACAGTAAATAGCAACCCTAGATTTCCCCTCTTTTTTTTTTTCTTTCTCCAGCCCCCTCCCTCCCTTTTTATCCCCCTCTATCTAGCAAAACTCTGATTAGTAATAAAACCCCTGTATTCTTACAAATCAGGAATAAAGAGGGCAATTTTCTGGCTCAGGTCGGTCTCCCATGATTGCACAGTACTCACTTCACATGGAACAGACACAATTCACAAATGGCACGACAGGGCAATCTCCTGAACACCAGAAAAATGGGAGAGACAGCCCTGCCTCGTCAGGGTGGAAGCAAAGCTTCATCTCGGCGCGGTTGAAGAGGCCATTTCGTTTTATGCAGTGCTGCAAGCACAAATTGCTCTCTCCAGGAGTTGCCCAGACAACTGCTACCCAGTTCCTTGCAAGTACCACAGGATTGCCTCTGCTACTTCTCTAAGGGAAGGGTGATTTAGAGTTTTTTAGAGTTAGTCAGTGTTTATGGCACAAAGAAAGACACAATGGTTGAAGCTGGAAGCGTAGGAGATGTGGTATAAGGAGGTGAAGAGGTTTATGGAGTGATCAGTCACAAGAACCAAGACTGCAAAGGATGGATCCTTTCCATTATGCGATGGAGTGATCAGTCACAAGAACCAAGACTGCAAAGGATGGATCCTTTCCATTATGCTTGTTCTTATTTGTATGGATTTTATATAAAAAAAACAAGAAGAAAAAGCAGACCACCACCACAAAAGCTATTTTGTTTCTAAACACAGAACATGATGACCTCTATGCCAAATCCCCTTCAGTTATGGCACGATCTTCCTGAAGGCTTGACACTGGTTCCCATTGGATTTCACGGAGGTTGCAAGAATCTCCACTGCCAAGACAGGCTTTGCTTACAACCAAGCCTTTAAGGGGTGGAGTATCTTCTCAGGTGGTAACTGTAGATCTTAATGCAATGATCCCAACAGTCCAGCACCAGCAGCTGCCCTTTGGGAGTAATGGCAATACCCACCGGGCAGGTGAGTCCCTCCCGGATTAAGATGTTGTAGCCGCCTCCTTTAGGGAAATGCAGGATTTCCTTACGACTGCTGTCAGCAACGATCAGATCTCCCCTGGAATCAACGCACATCCCAGCAATGCACCTGAAATCCTCATTCTCGGAGAAGAAATGGCTGATCTGGCGTCCCAGCTGCCCATCTGGGCCGACGGAGCCGATGGAGAAGCCTCCTTCCAAGTGGTGCTCGTACTGCCGGTTCTCCAGGTTGAGCCCCAGCCCCTGAGTGAAGTAAATGGTCCCTTCAGCGTCACAGGTGACAAACTTGGGGCGCACGGCGCTGCACAGGCAGCTGTACTTCACCACCCCCACGCCACGGTCCACGGTGAAGCACCAGAGCTTCCCCCCTTCCACGTCGGTGACGACGAACTGGCCCGAGGGCAGCGCGGCGATGCCCCAGGGCTTGCTCAGCTGGCTCCGGTGACACGCCACGCAGTGGCCGTCCATGGTGTACACCTTGACAGAGTTGTCGTAGCTGTCCGTCACACCGATCAGCCCGTGGCAGTTCATGGTGACAGAAAGAGGGGTCAAGTTGGGCAAGTCTGCTCCAAGGAAACTCAGCACGAAACTGTCGATGCCGCTGGGGCTGCGGCGGATCTCCTTCAGGAAACCCTTGCGGGTAAAAACCTGGATTCGGAAGTTGCCCCGGTCTGCCACGAGCACCTCGCCTTGGCTGGTGACGTGCAGGCTGACGGGGAGGTTGAACATCCCTGGCAGACTGCCCTTGGAGCCCATCTTCTTGATGAAGTAACACTGCTGGATGCTCGTGGCTGCTTCAGGCATCCTTGGCTTGGCTGGTGAGGAGTGGGGAGTGCAGCTGGGCTCCTCTTGCACCAGGTCAGGCTCCCTAAATGGTACAGAGGAGGATGCTGCGCTTTCCACGAGAGATTCCTCCACGTTAACGGTCCGGGGTTTCTTCACCACCTGCCCGATCTGCAGCGGTCCCACGTGGCTCACCTTGAGGAGTTCCACCTCTTGCAGAGTCAGCTCCCTCGGGAGACTGTTTGTCAGCTCTGGTTCCTCCTCATCCGCTGCCTCCTCCAGGAGAGCTATATCCCCCTGCTTTATTTTGGCAAGGAAATAGTCACAGCGAGACATTATCTGCACTTCTGCTAAGTTCAGCAGGTAAGCTTGCTCCTCCATCACCTGGTTATTTATCTTCTCCACTTCAGACAAAGAGGTGGTGAAAAACTTGCGTGACCTGGCCAGTTCCTCCTGGATCTTGCGCTCCTCTTTGCTGTACTCCTGCAGAACCGCTTTGTATCTGGATTGCAGGTCTCTTGAAACATCCTCCAGGGCAGCTTTCCTTTTCTGAAGATCACCCATGAGCTCCCTAAGCCTGGCAAGCCTCGTCCCAAATTCCCTCCTACGCTCCTCAGCAGCCTCTTTGATAGCAATGACTCTGTGACCTGGGGGCATGTGTGAAGCCTCCTTGCAGGGCTCACACAGAACCAAGCTACAGCTCTTGCAAAAGTTTCTTGGCAGCCTCCTCCCGCAGACCTTGCACATGAGAAGTCCCACCACCTCCCCCAGGCCGGCCGTGTCGATGATCTTCAGCACGGTGAGGTTGTCAGTGAGCTGAGCCAAGCTGGTGATCCGCGTGATCTTGCTGCAGAAGGGGCACCGGATGCCATTGATGCTGTTGGCCAGGAGCTTCTCCAGGCACTGCTTGCAGATGGTGTGCCCACAGTGCAGGAGTTTGGGCCTCAGGTGCTCCTCGGTGAAGGACTCCATGCAGATGGGGCACTCCAGGACCTCTCGCAGCGCGTCCGAGTTGAGATAAGGGGCGGCAGCCATGGTGCTCCAAGGCAGCTTTACCCGGCGCAGTGCCTTGTGCTCACATCTATTCCAAGGTGCTCTGATTCTGTCCTGGAAGAAAAAAAGGGAAATGTGATTTATGTCACCACCAGCAGTTATGTATACATGCAATTTATTTCTGACTTATCGCCTAACCCTGCAGAAAAAGAAACCCAGTTAGCTTTTCCACGTTGGGAAGGATGGATTAGTCATAGCTAATCTCAGGGTGGGAAATTTTCAAAACTAACTTGCAGCTCCCAGTGCGATGAATTATTCACTTGCAAAATTTGTAAAGTAGAGCTGAAATAAGTGTAATGGCACCAATATGGAAGCCCAGTTGATATTGATGACTGAATCATCTCCTCATGGTGCCCATCTCCTGCTGCCAAGACTCTGAGTTTACATAATTTACTGAAACCCAGGGAGATTAAACCAGGCATTCAAAATGTTGTGCATCAAAGGAGGAACCAGATGGTGCAATGCTTTAGGACATTAATAGATCACCTCTGGAGACCTGCATTCAGATGTGACATCAGATACCAACAAAATAAATGTGCTTGGTTCACTCTGCTTTGCTAGAGAGCCAAAACACATTTTCAAGGTTTCATACATTTGCCAGGAAGTGAAAGTAGCAGGAATGTTCTGTCAGCTTCCACTCGTTCTGGGGATGACTGTGCACGCTGAAAACACAGAGAAGATTTGATGCCAGTGCATCTCAGTAACCTCTGCCATGCTGCAGCATGCTTCATGCCAATTAAACACAGCTCAGGCAGGTATTAGCAGTAATGGAGTTAACAGACAACTCCAAACAGACTCCCAGTGTTCACTATTAGCTCCTGAACTCAGCTTAACTGCATTTAATTTCTCCTCGTTTCACAATCTCGCAGCGTTGACCTCGTTCTCGTCCCCTGGTTCAGTTTTACACCACTCTGGTTGCTGTTCAGCTTCAATCCAGGTTTCTCCACCCTCACATCCCTCCCAGCAGGGAGCAGATCCCAGCAGCTCTCCTGCCAAAGCAGCCATCCATTCAAAAGGAACAGAACAGGGCTCACATCATTAAGTTATTATTCACTAGACTGGGTTTCAAATCCTTTGCTATTGTACTGCTTAGCCACTAAAAAATAGGGAAGAAAACCTTTCTTCTAGGGAAGAGGAGGAGGAGAAGGAAGTAGTTAGTCTTTGAAATAAAGAGAGAGTGGCAGAGGGATGTGAACACACAGCTCTCGCTGAGAAATGGCTGCATGCACACAGCATTCTCACTTCCCTGCTGGGTCTGCCTCCTTCCTCTTTGGGAAATATTCTGTGTATTTCAGTTTGCTGCGTGTTCCTGGGCAGAAAAACAACCGCAAGGAAGAAAAGTTCTTTATGCTCATACAGCATAGAAAAAAAGCCCCCTAATTGTAATTTGTCATCTGCAGTTCAGAGTCCTTTAAAGGCCGTATTTCATGAAGGGATTCAGTGGTGTGACAGAATCCCCAGGCACCATGCTGGGATCAGCTCCACGGTGGAAGGTTGAGTATCACAGCCCTGGCCCTGGAGAAGCAGAAACCTGGGCACTGCCATGGAGAACAGAAACCTTCCTCTGAGGGAGGAAAAAATCTGTGATTTAAAATGATTTTAAAAAATGAAACACAGGATACCAGGTTCATTATTTTTACTTTCCTTGGAAACACGTCAAAAGACTCGCTTAGGGAAGGACAAGGGAGCAGCACAGTCACCAAGTACTGAGAGTTACATTAAAAGCTACCTTTAAAACAAGTATTTTCATTAAAGAACAACTGCGGATGGGATTTTAAGTCAGGTTGGGCTTTTTGAGAGCTGATTTGTATGACATTCTTTTCATACATAACCCTCTTTATTGGAATGTCAGCATGCCCTCAGTAATGGGACATTATTTTTTCATTTTATCTCCCTCTCACACTCGGCTGTGCCTCCATGGAAGTTTCCTTAACAGCGAGTTGTTCTTGCATGTCGGTCCCTCCCGGGGCAGTTCCTCTGACGCAGAGCAGGGTATTACAGAAAGCCTCAACTGAGGATCAAGCCATAAAACCGTGAATTATGCGAGTTTTGTTTCCTTACATTCAGAAGAAATTTCCTGCCGTGGTTTCTCTTGTCACCCGGTAGTTTTTACTGAGTGTCTGCGGTGAGAGCAGAGGCTTCACTTGTAATTCAAAGCTCGTGTCATTATTAACGAGGGGAAATAATAGGGTAATGCTGCAAAATAAGCGCCACTGACAGGAGTTGTCACAACAACACAACCGGCAGGACAACCCCTGCGTTTGGAGGGGTTTCACTGAAAAATCCAAGGGTTTGGGTTGGAAGGACCTTAACGATGACCTAATTCAACACGTTCCGCAGGCCCAGGCTGCTGCCAGCCCCGTCCAGCCCGGCCCTGGGCACTGCGGGGATGGGGCAGCCATGGAGTGCCCGGTGCTGGTGCCTGACCGCACAAAGCACACGCCCAGGCTCCGTCTGCCCGCGGGGTCAATGGCAGCGGGGCCCGCTGCGAGCCCCCTCAGCCCCGGCCGCCGCGCTCCTGCCGGGGGGGACGAAGCGAGGGAGCGCCCACCCAGCGGGGCGCGGCCCGATCGCCCCCTTCCATTCCCTTCATCCCATCCCATCCCCTTCCCTCCCGTCCATCCATCCCGTCCCGTCCATCCCGTCCCGTCCCCTCACGCCGCCCGCCCGGGGGTCCCGCCGTGCTCGCCCCGCCCTGCAGGGGGCGCCGCCGCCGCGGCCCCGCGCGCGCGCTCCTCACCTGCCGCCGCTCCGGGCCGCGCCGCTCCCGGCGTGCGCCGCGCGCCGCGCGTCACGTGAGCGCGGCCGCGGGGCCTGCCGGGAGATGTAGTCCAGGTTCCGCGGCTGGCCTGGCCTGGGGGGGGACACCGGGGGGACCGCGACACCGGCACGGGGGGGGGCTGTGGCGGAGGGGATGGACCGTGGGATGGACCTCGGTCTGCCGGGCTTGTGCTGCGGCTCGTTGTGAAAGGAAAAGTTGAAAGTATCAAAGGGGAAGAAGGACAGTCTTTGCGTTTTTTATTTTTATTTTTTTTTGTGTTTGGGATTTATTTTTTTTTTTAATTTTGGTTTTTTTTTAATCGGGTTGTTATGTGTCCTTTAGGCACATGCGGGTTGTTCTCTGCCCTCTCCCTGATCAGGCAGTGCTGCTGCAGGATCAGCCCCTTCCCTTCTATTCCACCTTCCCTTTCCTCATTCCCTTCCCTTCTCCTTTCTCTATTCTCCTCTTTTCCCTTCCTTTTTCATTTCCCTTACCTTGCCTTGCATTCCCTTCTCATTTCCCTTCCCTTTTCCTTTTCCATTCCCTTTGCCTTTCCCCCTCTTTCCCCTTTTTCTTTCCCCTTTTTCTTTCCCCTTCCCTTCTCCCAGCAGGTTCCTGAGTGTTTGATGGGTTTAGCATCACCTACTGAAACGCGTGTTTCTCGTTTCAGAGGGTGCACTGGAGCAGCCTGTGGGCTCCAGGACAAAAAGGACAGTTTTTGGGTACAGCTGCAGCTGTGGGCAGACGCTGCAGGCTGGCAGTGGCAGCCAGAGGCAGGGATTTGGCCACTGGCCTATGGCTGGGCTCTGCCCCGTGATTCCTGAAGCCATTAGGGGCACCAGCCCCATTTTTGCTTGGATGAAGCTGCTTTAGAGATGGCAGAGAGACCCCTTCTGCTGTGACCCTGTGGGGCTGCACAGCAAGCTGAGAAAGGTCAGGGGGAAGCCAAGGGCACCGTGTCCTTCACACACCACTGGTGCCACAGCTCCGGTGCCACAGGCAGCATCTCATGGTCAGCCCAGGACCAACATGCAGCTTTCCAGCTCTGGAGGCTCAGGCTCAGAGGAATTCACTGCCTGGGGAAGAAGTATGTTCTCAGTTTAACCATTTCTCAAAATCCTTCCACGAGGCCTCCCCGCCTGCAGCGCTTTTCCACTGCTCACCTGCTCCAGCCGCCACCGACCTGCACTGAAGGAAGCAATTGCATAATGCACCAAGTCTTGCCACCTTCTGCTCTTGATGGTTTTTCCACTTTGTTTAGAATAATGGTTCATTTGAAAGGGATCTACATCCCTGGAGCAGCAGGGATCAGCAGTGTGGGCGGTGGATGCACTCAGAGGCAGCAAGAGCAGATGCAAAGCCTGGCCAAGGTTGCAGAAGAAAACGAGTGAGATTTAAAGTCCAAGCCCCAGTGGCTCCCTGGGGGTGTTGCTGTGCCCAGGGAGGGGACACAGGGTTCACTCCAAGTTCCTGGCCTCACCAGGGAAATGCTCTTTCAGTCCCTGATATATGGGGAAGAAAAATGGATGTAAACACTGAAACCAGGGTGGTCTGGCAGATCTTGTGAGGCCACCCACACCTGAAAATGAACATTGTGAGGAAAAAAACAATGGTAGAAATAGGAAATAATCCTCCAATGCATCCTGGGGAGAAAACAAAGGGCTCTCTAGATTTAATTAGAGGTGACAATGACAAGCTGATGATATTACCCATCATGTGTGAGTATGGGGACCCTACATGACAAGGAAGGATGGGAAGGTTGTGCAGCCCGGGACTCCGGTCACCCTGAGCCATGGACAAGGTGGTGTGTCCCAGGGGGCTGCCCCATGCTGGTAGCAGGACATCCAGCTGGCAACAGGATATCAAACAGGGTTGGGAAGGTCTCAGCCATCCCATGGAAAGGGATGTGTGGGTGCGTTGGAGGGGAGAGGGAGCCAGCTGCCATGGAGGGGGGGATGTGGGGGATCATGGAGCCACCCTTGTGGGGCCACAGTGTTTTGTGTTTTATCAAGCACCGACAGCCAGGGGATGTTACCACACTGCCCTCCCCGAGGCTGGGATGAGGATGGAAGGATGAGACCCCGCGGGTGGCACGGAGGGGCTGCAGGGTGAGGGCGGTGGGATGTGCAATACCCCAGGATGATGTGCTGTACCCCGGCATGATGTGAG